>NC_071999.2:118323938-118633224 GCF_028885655.2 Pongo abelii
TCAGCTGCAGGTCTGTTGGAGTACCTGGCCGGCCGTGTGAGGTGTCAGTCTGCCCCTGCTGGGGGGTGCCTCCCAGTTAGGCTGCTCGGGGGTCAGGGGTCAGGGACCCACTTGAGGAGGCAGTCAGCCCGTTCTCAGATCTCCAGCTGCGTGCTGGGAGAACCACTGCTCTCCTCACAGCTGTCAGACAGGGACATTTAAGTCTGCAGAGGTTACTGCTGTCTTTTTGTCTGTGCCCTGCCCCCAGAGGTAGAGCCTATAGAGGCAGGCAGGCCTCCTTGAGCTGTGGTGGGCTCCACCCAGTTCAAGCTTCCAGGCTGCTTTGTTTACCTAAGCGAGCCTGGGCAATGGCGGGCGCCCCTCCCCCAGCCTCGCTGCCGACTTGCTGTTTGATCTCAGACTGCTATGCTAGCAATCAGCAAGACTCCGTGGGCGTAGGAACCTCTGAGCCAGGTGCGGGCTATACTCTCCTGGGGCACCGTTTCCTAAGCCCGTCGGAAAAGCACAGTATTCGGGTGGGAGTGGCCCGATTTTCCAGGTGCCGTCTGTCACCCCTAGAAGGGGAACTCCCTGACCCCTTGTGCTTCCCGAGTGAGGCAATGCCTCGCCCCTGCTTCGGCTGGCGCACGGTGCGCTCACCCACTGACCTGCGCCCACTGTCTGGCACTCCCTAGTGAGATGAACACGGTACCTCAGATGGAAATGCAGAAATCACCCATCTTCTGCGTGGCTCGCGCTGGGAGCTGTAGACCGGAGCTGTTCCTATTCGGCCATCTTGGCTCGCACACCTATTCTTTCATCTTTATACACCTAAAATCTCATAGGGCAAAAGCAAGCAATATCGCATTCCTTGTAGAGACTGAGTATGGTAAAGGTTAGCAACTGTAACTTTAGTTAGCATTTTCTTTCCTAGAGAATTCAAATCCATGCTGCACTGCACTGTTTTCGGGTGGGACAGGAGTGAGGGGAGGTCCCTCGCCAAGCTGTGCTGCCTGTTGGCACACATGCAGCAGAAATGGCATGTTGCATAAATAGTTTTTATTCAGGCAATTATTGAAAAATAACCTCTCTATCACAACACTTTCCTAGTGGGTAATTGACAAGTGCTCACTTTTTCATGCAAAAAAAGGTAAATCTCAAACAAACTATAGCATATGCATGGAAACATACAGCATGCTTTGTCTCACTAAGAGGCTCAACTATTCGTTGAAACGAAGCTTGACCTTTGGCTATGTTAATACCTTTAAAACCTTTTTTAAAAGACCAAATTATTTTAAGACCAGTGAAACCACTGATTTTCCTAGTTGCATTCTCAGAAAGATCTATGGTATTTACTTGAGAACATGTTAAGACTCCTCCTTGGACTCAGAGACCCCAGAATCCTTAGATGTCTTAAGACAGCATAAGTAGTTAATTTAGGCTGATGCCAGGGGGCTGGGGGGAAGAATACTTTCTGTTGGAAAAACAAAGAATTGAATTAACATGTGAGATTGGGACTATTTTCTGTAAAGTTAGCACACTTTTTTATTTACTAGGAAGATGAACCACTGGAATCCAGCTTAACAGTGAAAAAGAATCTCCAGCCCAACAAGGTGTTATACTGAAGTGAGCAGAGAAAGACTCCCCAGTGGTCTCACTTGGAGTCTGCAAGGATTAGAGAAGGCTGAGGGCTGTCAACTGCTGCCTTCTCTGCTTTGCTGTCTGCTATGGGTCACACTGGGTCCCCCAAAAGCCATCTGGATGTCTAGCCCCCAGCCCCTCAGAATGAGAGCTTACTGGGAATAGGGCCTTTGCAGATGGAGTTAGTTAAAATGAGGTCACGCTGGAGTAGGAAGGGCCCTACATCCGATATGCCCAAGTCCTTGTAAGAAGAGAAGACCCAAAAGGAGATGAAGACAGAGACACACAAGGGGATGCCATGTGCAGACAGAGGCCGAGGCCGGAGCGCAGCCATGAAACACAGAGGCTGGACCGCTGCTGCCGGAGGCTGGGAAGGGCAAGGGAGGACCCTGCCCGGAGTCCCAGAGAGGCACAGCCCTATGGACACCTTATTTCAGACGTCTGGCCTCCAGACTGTGAGACACAAATTTCTATTGTTTGAAGCCAGCAGTTGTGGGACTTTGTGATAGCAGCCCTGGGAAACTGACACCCCATGCTGTCATAGTCCCTCCCAGGAGCAAGGAAAGGAGCTGTCCCACCTCCCAGCTGGACAGGGACACATGGATAGAGCTTTCCAGGCCCAATCGTACAACTATGGAAAACCATATCCATACAAAGATCAGGAGGGTCATATAAAAATGATTATTTAAAGTGGTAGAGTTGGGTTTTTTTTCTTTTCCCTGCTCTTTCACAAATTTTTGTTAAGGTTGGTTAAAAAACACGCAAAATTCCTAGGCTAAAAGGGTTTTCATATTTGATTAACCATATTATTACTTCAAAACTCCTGAAACAGCTACTTCCCCGACGCTGGGAGTAAAGGCGACATCTGCAGGCTCTTCCAGCACAGTCAAGAGCTACTCCTCATCCTGATGACTCAGTGTTGTGGCATCTCCTTAAATTGTGCACCAGAGGCAGGCTCCTCATCTCCTTGCCCTCGCCCCAGCCCTGCCTGAAAGTATCACTCCACGATTTTCTTGTGTCTACTTTTGTTTGAAAGCCAGCTGGTGAAGGCACTCTTCCTAAAGGTAGTCTGCCTGCCATCACTGGCTGCTTATAAGTCTCATCTGCCTTTGGTTTTCTGCAGTTTCACTCTAATGTACCCAGCTATGAATTTCCTTTCATTTATCCCATTTGGGACATACCAGGTTTCTTGAATCTGTATTTCAATGTTCTGTATTAGTTCTGGAAAATTATCAGCCATTATCTTTTCAACTATGTTTCCTTCTCCATTCTTGTTCTCTTCTCTTTTTAAGACTCAAGCGTGTGTTGAACTTTCACACTGTATATTCTATGTCTCTTACTTTTACTTCTGAGGTTTTCATTTTTCATCTCTCCATGATGATTTTTAGGTTTACTCTTGAACAATCTCCCAGTTCACAAATTCTCTCTTTAGCTGTATCTAATCTGATCTTAAATCTATCCAGTGACTTCTTAATTGAGTTATTTTTTTCTTCAGAGTTTTTAAAAATTTCTGTTTTACTTTTCGGATTTCCAATTCCCTGACCATTTTTTTAGAGCTTTGCTTAATCTCTTGTTACATACTAAATATAATGCATACCTCATCTATTGGCTTCAGTGTCTGGAGTCACTGTAGTTCTGTTTTTGGAGTCTCTTATTTCTGTTTCATCTCATTTAATGGTGTTTGCTCTCCTTGTGTCTGGCCATCTTCCACTATCTACTGGCACAGTAATTTTTTAAATTTTTGAACGTATAATTTGAGGCCTGGGATATCATCATCTTCCTGTAGGGAAGATTTTTATTTGCTTTTGTAGCTCTCTGGGAGGAGTAGCAGTACGAAACCTCAAACCCTGCTCTCTCTATCTCTGCATTAGAGACAGGATTGAAGACTGATATTTTAATCTATGCTTTGTGAAAGCAGAAAGTGTTCTTTAGGAGATGAGTGGCAACCATGAACTGCCAGGAAATCAATGGATAAAATGTGCTTTCACTGCATAGTTCATACAAATTACTTCAACCATAAAATTTGACAGCTTGTAAATAATGGCCTAAGAAATCCAGAGAGGAGACAGGTAACATTAATTTAGAGGCTGTTTCTAGTCTTCAGCTGTACCCCCAAGTCCCTGCTTCCCAACCCATACCAGCATTTCATGGATATTTACTTTATTTCAATTCTCCTTCACTTTCCTCAATGTTAAAATGACAGAAGACTTATGACCCAATTATTTTAGGAAGTATATAGGATTGAGAGCAAGTTTACATTTTTCAAAATCAGTAAAACTGGCTTATATTTTAGCAAGGACAAAGCAGCATGGGATGGTAATCAGTAACCAGACATTAAATAATTACTCACATGCTAAACTAGCATTTAAAGTAGTATGACCCTAAAATATCTCATGAATTGTCTTAGATAGTGGACTTGGAGAAACACCATAATGCATTTTTATTGTTATTGTAAAATATAAAACAATCAATCTTTTTTGTGTAAAACACTGCATATAAACACACATTCCAGAAAAGTACCAAAACAATAATTACAAATTCTTATTCACTTCTCTGGGGATTCATTGCATAAGCCTGCCACAAAGAAGTACAAATATTGTTTTTCTCTAAAGCTATCTGAGTAAACATCAACCTAGTAGAAAAATCTGTCAACCTATGCTTTGGGGGAGCACATCCCAGGATTCCTTTAGAATGCAGACTCGTGGGCATGGGGTGGGGCCCAAGATTCAGCATTTCTCAGGAGCTCCTGGTGGGGACCACACTACAGGTCATGGAGTATTTCATCTTCAAGATACAAAGCTCTGATGGACAGCCCTTGAATAACATCAAGGAGACATGAGAAAAATCCAGTAATGATGCAAATAAAAAAGAACGCTCAACCATATGCCAATCTTCTCTTTAAATATAAGCAAACATAAGTCTACATAAGTTAGATAAGATGTACGTTTTGTTCAGCATTGCCCTTTTAACAATATTTTCTATCCTTGCAAATTACTATCCAGCTGGCACATAAAACATGTTTTTTCAGATGCTTTTATTGATGCGAAGAATTTCAGTTTTTGAGAGAGCGTTTTATAGAGGGCAGGAAGAAAGGTAGAGAACACAGCTTCAAGTAAAAGACCTTGGTAAGTGTCGATCTCATTAAAAGAGGATGAAAGAGTTCTGGGTGTGTATGTGTATGCATGTGTATGTGTGTGTACATGTGTGCATGTGTGTGTACATATGCATGCATGTGTACATGCATGTACATGTTTATGTGTGTATTCGTGTGTGCACGTGTGAACATGTGTGCATGCATGTGTGTGCCTGTGTGCATGTGTGTACGTGTATGTATGTTATGTGTGTATTCATGTATGCACGTGTGTACGTGTGTGTGTGCACGTGCTGTACCTCCAAGGCTATAAGGATGGTAAAACAAAAACATGCTCCAATGTTAAGTAGCAAAAATGTATGTGTGTATATATATATATATATATATATAATGAGAAACTAGATGTCTTCACAGGCAATACTACATTTATTCGAATGATGTAAGTACTTCTGTTTTTCAAGTATAAATTTCAGGATGAAACATGCTTTCTTTCATTCCAGATTGTAATTCATTTAAAATGGAGGACTCATATAACTACAAATAGTAAATTATCTCGAGGAGAGAAGGGAAAACAGGGGAAGGGAGGAAGAAAAACCACATAAGTCTTACAGTGAATGTTTGGCTACTATTTTTTCTAATTCTCAAAGGAAATGCATCTTTATTTTATCATTATACAGAGAGGCCCAGAGTCAAGTAACTCTTCAGCTCTAAAGACTTTCCCCTGAACCTCTTTTAAGAAGAAATTATTTCAAATGCCCTTGGGCAGCAATATGAAAGATAATACTCAGGTTATATTGCAAACATATCTCCATTTTAAAAATGAGCCAGATTCCTCCCTCTACATTTCTGTCCCTTGTCTTTAATGCATTCAAGGACTTTGGGAAGACTGAGAAATAGGCATAGAAACAACCTAATAATACAGAGAAGTCAGCATGTTTATTGTATTTTTGAAGAACTCAATAATTCCTCCACATAACCTAGTTTCTGACTGGAAGATAATAGGCATTTCATCTTCAAGAAATTTGAGAAGATTGGGTTAACAACTCATGGTTGGCAAGTTATCCTGAAAGTTCACTGACTCCCAGAGCTTCCCTTTGCTTTGTGATAAAACATTATCATTCTCAACCTTGTGTTGTTTCACATCCTGTCTTTCATTTTTGCTTCGCCTGTAAATAAACATTCAGTTTGCTGGAATTAGTGAAGCCAAGGACGTGGTGGCATTTGACATCCTCGGGCATCTGATAAGCTGACACTAATTCCAAAGGGGAGCCTTACTTTTTAAATGCTTAATTTTCTTTCAAGTAAATTACAGGAAGAAGAACAACCTTCCTCCACATCTGCTGCTCTTCATTTCTTCCCCAGCACCCATAATCCTGAAGGGCTTCCTTCAGAATTTTGGTAACGCAGGCCTCTGCTAGGAATACCGTCAGCCTTCACTGATGTTAAAAGATCTTTGTTCAGCTTTTCTTTGAAGGAGGTTTTTGTTTCATACAGAATTGCAGTGGCTTGACAGGTTTGTGGGGTTTTTCTTTCCTCACTGTAAAAATGCCCTTCCGTTGTTTCTGGCCTCCTTGTATTTTGTACAGGGGTCCACTTAGACCCCTGTATGTGTGGATTTTTCCCTTATCTTTTTTTTGTCTGTTTAACTACAATGTGCCTAGGTATGGTTGTCTTTTTATTTTGCATACTCCTGCTTGGAGTTTGATTAGATTCTTGGATATGAAAGTTATGTTTTTCATCAACTTAGGCAAGTATCTTGTCATTATTTGGCATATCCAGCCAAAAAAAAACCAAAAAGGTGGTGCCCAATATCACTTGCTTCTCCTCTGGGCCTCCAACTCCACGTGTGTTAGGCGGTTTAATATTATCCATAGGTCCCTGAGGCTCCACCCCTTTTCCTTCTAGCTTTCTCTCTGTTCTTCTTACAGGATAACATCTGCTGATGTCTTCAAATTAACAACTCTTCCTCCTGATATTCCTTACCTGCCGTCAAGCCTATCTAGTGAATTTTTCATTGCAGTTATTATACTTTTAAGATTCTTAAGTTCCATGTGATTCTTTATCATTTACATTTTGTTGCTAAGATTCTCAATCTGTTCGCTTGTTAAGACTATATTTTCCTTCAATTCTTTGACCATGTTGTAAAAGCTGCTTTAAGATCTTTGCCAAGTGCAACATCTGAGCCATCCCAGGACTGGTTTCTTTTGACTGCTTTTTCTCCTGACTATGAATCTCATTTTCCTGTTTCTTAGTTGTCTGGTGATTTTTTTCCACTGATACTGACTTTGTGGATAAAATGCTGTAGAGACTCTGGATTCTGGTACCTTCCTTTTTCCATTATTGACTCTTATGACAGCAGGTAGTTCAATCACTGAATGATCTCTGTGAATGTGAGCATATCTCTGGAAGTCCAAAGTGCTTCCTAAGCCCCTCCAACTTTGCCAGACTTACCTTTCAACCTCTGTATCCCTTGTGTGTCTTTGCAGAGCTTGATATTAGGTTTTGTTAGGGCAGGACTAGAGTGGTCTTACACTAGCATTTGATCCCACCACCTACGGCAGTCTGACTGGCATCTCATCTGGATGCCACAGGTGTTAGAGTGGCATTAAGATCTCTCCACCCTGGCAGGACTGGAACTCTGGCAGCACTCCACTGCTCAACCTCCCGTTTTTCTGCTTAACTGTCAATCCCCTGTGAGCTTCTGTCAATAAGCCTTGGTTATTTCTGCCTTGTTCATGGAGAGCCCAGCCCTCAGCCACAGACCATCTTGTTACTTGGCTCTCTGCTCTCTACTCTTAGACCCTATGGATTCCAGCTGCTTCAGGTACTTCAAACTTTGACCTCTGCTTTTCCAACTCAGAGGGACCACCATACTCTCCCTGGGTTCCAGCCTCCTGGCCATGGCCGGGAAATTGTTCACAGGCAGAGACCAGGGCAGGGGCTCATTTCCAGAAGTTTCCTTCATTCACAGGTCCTTAGGGAACACCTGTTGCCCACCACTGGAAAACAGTTGCCTCATATATTTTGTCAGGTTTTACAGTTGCTTATTGCTGGGCACTACTTCAATACCAGTTTCTTCACCATAGACAGCCACCGATCATTGCTGATCTGCATGCATTGAACAAGTATTTATTGAGCATATTCAATGTGCTGGGCACTAGGCACAGTATGGGCCAAATGTGATGAGCCCTGCCCTCATGGAGTAGACAGTCCATGGGAAAAAATAGACATGAAACAAATAACCACAAATCTAAGTCTGTAGTTAAATTATGATAGATATTGTGTGCTGAAAGTAGAGAGTGCAGTGAGAAAATAAAACTGAGCACCCTAATGTAGATGGGGGAGGAAGCCTCTTTAAACACGTGGCTTGGGAGATGAGTGGGCCAGATGAAAGGCTGAGGGGAGACTTTGGAGATGTGAGTGTGCACAGGGGACCTGCACAAAGAGCAGATGGCGAGGAGGCCCCGCAGCAGGAGCGAACTGAGTGTCCTTGGGCTGGAAACAGAAGCTGAAGATGAGGTTGGAAAGCCAGCAGACCTTCGAAGATCTGAGGTTATACCTGCGGCGAAATGGAATTCCACGGAGACATTTCCAGCAACAAGATAAAGTTCAGAAATGTATTCTTACAAGTAGGAGCCAAAATTCCAGCAGGTGCTGATACGGCTCTCATGGGTGAACCTTCAGGAGAGAAGGAACAATACGCCTTTGAGAGAACACAGAGCCAGCTGAGGATCTTTGCCTGGGAAAAATCAATGTATCTAGGTCACTATTTGTTGAGGCAATAGAGTTTCAATAGTTAATCTTTCTCTTTCAAATCTTCAGATGATAAAATCTTACCTAAAAAGTCATTTTAAACCTACGAGTTAGTTCTTTGCCCTCTAATATGTTTCATTTTATGCAGCTAGGACCAACTGAGTGAAGAAGCTAGAATTAGGTGGACTGGGCTAGTATGCTAGAGGGTATTATAACAAATGTGAAGTTGACATTAGCAGAAAAGGATGTCCTACAGGGAAGGAGTTCTAGGTGCCAGGCACCACACTCATGCAATTACTGAAACTTTCTAGAATTGTTTTTGGATCCCTGACATAAACTTGCCAATTAACAAGTGTCTATTGCTATCGGGGTCTCCTTATGTTAACCTCTCCAATTTAAGCTTAAACATTTTAAAGTCATTCAATGGAAAGTTCCAAACACAGCACTTACGAACTCATATTCTAGGTCAGCCCTTCACATGGTCACCATATTGTTTATTTCCTGCTACTCAACTGAGGCAATTTTTGCCTGCTATAGACAAATATTGATCAATCTGGTCAATTTTGCCCTCAGTCATCCAGTAATTAAAGTTTTTTGGTGAAAGGGTATTAATACTCATATGCATGTCATACTTTTCCAAAATATTGCAAAAGCAGCTATACTAATTAAAGTTTTAAAGAGATTCTGATACAGTAAAAGCATGCATATTTTCTGTGTAAGAGACCAAAAAAGATGCATAGCTATCACTGTGTGTGTGTGTGTGTGTGTGTGTGCATGCATGCATGCACACTGGAAGCAGCTACATGCCCATAATCACGTGCATATATAACCTAGTTTCTCAGTGTCACCTCACATATATTTTGCTCGGCTAAATTACTGAAAATAAAATGTATAGCATGATATATTACAAGCATATATTGTGTACAGTTTGTATATAAAAAAGAAAGAATGATTAAAAGTCGATGAGAGACTGTTTATAAATCTTGATTGCTTCATAATTTTAACTTTGAGCAACATTTTTATCATAATTATAGGCTTTCTTAAAGCATTTATGCAGATTGTTGTTACTCAAAAGGGGGTTTATTCCATTTTGGTATAAACTACACTTTTTTTTTCTTTATGAAATCACTCTTTGAGTTCCTAATACCCAGTACTCTGCCAGAGCTGCAAAATGTAAATAGCAGGAAGCACTTGTCTTAACAGGGCTATCATTGGGCTCCCTCTCATCTTGCGCCTTATTGCCCCATTGACATGAGAAAGAATAAAACTTATCTATAATAATAAGCATTTGACATCTTTAGAAGCTTCTGGATTCCTCTCAGAACACTAATGTTCCTGGGAGGCTAATACATTTTTGTACCCACTTCACAGATCAAGAAATTAGATCCTGGGGGTCTGAACCATGACGAAATATTCCATTATTTAATTTTAGAACCATGAAGCATTAGATTCAAAATGTGGATTCAGAACCCATTGAGTCTGGCTGCCTTATATTTGAGCTTGGAAAATTGAGGTCCTGGAAGAGCAAAGCACCTGCCCAGGGTCATGCCCAGACATTTGCCTACATCAAGCTCAACAAGCACCAATGTAGTAAAATGTAGACTGAATTATTCAGAGGCTTTAGCATCATGCAGAATCAAAGCCAGAAAAAAAAAAAAAAAAAAAAAAACTTCATCAACTTTTTCTACCAAGGAATCTTTATTGTAGCTCCATGATCATAGACCCAACAGGAAAGAAGGGGAAAAACTCACCGGAAATAAAAATAAAAACAAAAAGCAAAAAAAGCTTTAAGAAGTGCGTGACAGATGGAAAGAAAGAGCATCAGAGAAAGGCAGAAAGGGGCCAGCCCAGAAAAATAACCAGCCAAATACCACCAGCGAGGCTTCGCCCCACGTTCTGTGAGGACAAAGATGGAACCTACTTTTCATCACCTTTACATCCCCAGGCCCAGTACAGTGCCTGGCACATAGGAGGAGACTGGGAAATGTTTCTGAAATGAATGAATGAATGAAGGGAGGAATGAATGAATGAAGAAATGAATGAAGGTCCAAAATTTAAAAAACTCCCCAAGCAAGTAAGAGGTAAAACCTCCAAATCCTGCAGTTTATGAAACAGGAAGTGTGTATTCCAATTGCATTTTAATTCTGGTCCATAAATAAGCCTTTATGAGCAAAAGCAATAAGACTTTTAGATATGCCCACTGTTCCCACAAAGGCCAGTTGGGTTACATGTGACAGACCATGACAGAGTGTCGAATTTTAGTTAGTGACTGTAGGTGTTTAAGGACTTCTGAGAAAGGAGCACTCGGAAGAGAACATTGAAATGTCAATGTAGGTCAGGGTCTAAGGTGCTGCAGACAAAGACCTCTGGCTAGGAGGTGATGCTGGACGCATAGCGTGCACCACACTGGACACACCTTTGGGGTTTTCCCTAAGAAAGTAAGGTGTTTCTGAGCCTGACCTCACTCTCTCCATCACCCCTTGGGCCAGGGAATCCATGTGAGTGGGTCTGCCAAGAAGACCAAGTGAAAAAAATGAGAGTCTTCCAATGATGTTTTGAGTGCCAGGTCCAGGTGCTTTTACATTCATGACATTGTTCAGTTGTCACAATAATCCTACCATGTAGGATTTAATGTCTCCACTTTATGGATTAGAAAATTGAGGATTAGAGAAGTCACCAACCAGTGCTCCAGGCAACTGCAGGTCACGATGCTGTGACCTTGCCTCCGCTGACTAAAGGCTGGAAAGTCTGGCTAAACCTACTCGTGTGCATATCACCTATGAATTAGCATAGTCAATAAATACTAGAAATGTTATAGTTGTTTTAACTTTTGAAATGAAATTTGTTTTTATTGTGAATTAATTAATGACTGAGAAGGCCCTCTCTTCCTATATAACATGGGTTATTTTTATTTTTATAGCATACAATATTATTACAATATTATACACACACGTGTCAGCAGACTCTTCCTCTTTTGAATGACAATTACTCAAACTCACCCCATTGACAATATCTAACTCTTCGGTGAAGTCTTTCAATAATTGCAGCTGTGCTTCTATATTCAAGGACTGGAATAAAGTGAAATATTGACCCTGGTCAGCTCCGATTCAGAGAAGATTTTGATATACCAATTGTATTCCTATTCAACAATTTGTACATTCCATGCTAATTGCATCTGGCTTACTACAGAGGTTGAGTGTTGAGAAAAAAGAACGGGGCAGGAGAAGATGAGAGGGAAGCTTGTGTTCAGTTAAACATAAGTACAGAAATTCAACAAACCAGTGAAATTCATTATTTTATGGCTCATCAGTTGGTTCAGCTTAAGTTCTTGGATAAACTGCACAGAAAAAATATTACCGCTTTAGTGAAATTACTGCCTCTAATAAAGAATGGGTAAGCAAAATCTCAAGTTATATAATTTTTTTTTGATGAAGTCAATTCCAAAAACGTGAAAGCCACTGCCCTGGGTGACGATAAGCAAATGGTGCCTGAATGTGAAGGTCATATTCGGCTTTAGCTGATTTCAAACAAACAAACAAAAACAAAAAACAAAAACCCTCCACTACAAATGATGATTTCAGAAAGTTATTTCACCCCCGGAATCACCTGTAATGAGAGCACCATCCTTCTACCTGCATCCTCTTCATCCTTCAAGCTCCCCCACCATGAGGCCCGACCCTCCCAGGGTTGCACAGCTGCACCCCACAATTCAACACTGAAATCTCGGGGTTCCTCCGCCACATCCGCACAGCACATCTGCCCTGAGCAATTGTTCCCTGCCCCTCCCTCAAAAGACCTAGGCCCAGTTCCACCTCACAGCTGAAATTAGACATCCAGCGCACTGCACACGCCCGGGCAGGGATGCTTGCTGGAACTGACATCTGTCCCAATCAATCCCCACCTTCCTGAACGGCACATGCACCTCGGCAGGAGATGAAGCAAAATTCTGTGGTTAGATACACAGAATTTTAATAGTGAACTTTAGCCGGAAGGTGAAAATACATTCTTTTCTGTACATTTAGAATTAATGAATCCTATAGACCTGTGGAAACTGCTTTTAAACATCTGATTTTCCATTAAAGTATAATTAAAATCAATGGCACAGAGAAGCTTTAGTTATTTTTACACTGGCACCCCCCCTCCTTGGCAGGAGAATATTTGCTCTGTATATTTTTAAGAGGGTTTGGGGGGCATTAAATTATGCTTTGATTGTATTCCATCAATGAAAATATAAGACACAAACATCTTATTTCTTATTATAAGAAACAAATAAGCACTTATTAACTGTGTGTGCATTCATGGGACACACAAATGGTCTCAGGCTGAGCTTATAGTAAAGCAAATTAAAATTAGTGTTTTGACTTCTGTTCATTATAAAGTAGATACTAGCCTAAAGATTCCTAATCAGTTGCCAAATACCTATCATGATGGAATGTGCAATGCAGAATGAAATCGCTGTCCTCAAGAGAAAGCTCTGAGAATTCTTTTAATCTACATAAGGACAAATTTGCCTTTCGTCACATTTTGTAGTAAAATCCAAAGCTTCATTTTGGCCTTCCAGCCACAAGTTTAAGTTCCCAAAATGAAGAGTTGGCATGATGGTTATTCAAAGAAAAGGAGAAGTGTGAGTTAAGCACGAAGTCAAATGCAATCCACGTTGTAAAAACTGAAAAACCAGTGACCTGCTGTGATGTGGGATCAGTCATGGGATGCCTCCTGTTCCTATGTGCGGTTGGTGTCGGAGTTAGACATCATCAAGAGGTGAAAATTTGGGAAGACATTTCAAGGATGACGGAAGCTCTGAGTGAGTGAACAGATATTCTTCGTGCCGAATAATCCCCCGTGGCACTGGTTTGCCGGCAGAGCAGAATGTTTGAGACCTCATCCAGCAGCCACGCGCGGGCGTAAATCGTTCTCAGCACGAGAAACACAAAGGCCGCAGGATCCCGCGAGCCGCAGGGTGTGGGGGGCCGCCGCCCTTAAGAGTTCCAGTCCCTCAGGCGAAAGGGGCAGATCAGGCCTTTGGGGAGGACCCTTGCCTGGGAGAGGGAGGGCAGTGCCCCAGGGGCCGCCTCCGGTGCCTAAACAAAGAAGACGGTCTTCTGAGCGTCCGCCCTCCCCGCCTCGCCGCGCAAGGACCCCGCGCTCCTGGGCCACTTCCTCTTGCAAACCACGAGGAAAAGCCAATTTCCACCCAGACGGCCGGCTGCGGGCAAAGGGAATAAAGCGCCGGTGCCGCCACGCTCTGCACTTGGCTCTGGGCCTGGCGGGGGTCTGGCGCGGCCGCAGACACCTGGGTGACCTAGGCCGTGGTTGCCGGCTCTGCTCCGACAGCGAGTCTTTTTATTTGTCGCCTCCGCCTTCTCACCACTGAGGCCGCAGGAGAGGCTCGCTGTCGGGGGCCGAGTTCGGTGGACAAGGGGGCAGCTCCCACAGCAAGCCGGGAGGAGGGAGGCGCGGGGCCGCGCTTGGGGCCTGCCGTTGCGCGCCAGCCTGGGCAAAGAGCTGCCACCTTCTGCGGGCGAAGCGGGTCGGGACGCAGGACGGCAGCGGGGCTGGAGGCGGCTACATGGGTCCACACCCCCACGCCCTGCAAGGCTCCTTGGCCCCGCTTCTCCTCTGTCTCGGCGGGAGAGGAGCAGCCTCGGTTTTACAGAATTTCAGGGTCGCGTCTCCAGCGCCCCGGGCGAGGCCACTACGTTTAGGAGCGCTCGCCTTCGCTGCGCTGTGTACCGTGTACACACTGGCTCCGTGCGCGAGACCCCGATGTGGGTTAAAACTCCACTTCACAACCCCCATTGATACGGGTTTGACATCTGTTTGCCAGAGTGTTTTGCACTTAGCCTAACACCCGCTATTAAGTGACAAAATTGTGGCAGCCTGTCAAAGCCAGCTGACTGGCAGCTGCTCCGCTTACAAAAACCATTCAAATATTTGCAGGTTTTGAAGGTTTATGCAGTGTTGTACCCAATCTTTCAGCGACTTAACATGTAAAATATAAGTCAAAGTTTTAAATCTGGATTCCAAAATGTTTCCATTTTCCATACAAAAGGAAAAAGCTTTCAAGGAGCCTGCTGGAATGGGTCCAATTCCAACGTGTCTCCGCGTTTCCCGCCACGAAATTCCTGCACAAACTCGGTTTTTTAAAGATGTCAAGGACCAACTTCCTCTTGTTACCAGCATCTTGGAGGACTGAACTAAATTGCCTTAAACTCCAAGGGAATACCGTTTCTCAGAAGTAAAAGTTTTTAAAAAAAAATCCTCAAGTAAAGAAACGTACCTGCTTAATTTTGCTTTTGACACTTAGACCAACGTGCCTTTGGAGGAAAGCGAGGCTGCTAGGAAGAGTGTTCCTAGTCAACATCTGAGCTCTGGCGGCTTCCAAAACACTCACTCCTCCACTCGCACTTCTAAATAGCTTAGTCCGATTAAGAAATAATTTGCAAATGACATAGCGTTTCTCTAGATTAAGATCCATCGAGTGAAGTCATGTGGGGTTTTTGTCTCCGAGATTAGAGCCAGACAGACAAGGATCTCCTGCAAACTGCAGCTGCCGACAACGGAAAAAAAATTACCCTGCGTTTGTCCGGGGGAGATGTGTGCGTGGGTCCGCGCGCCCCGCACCGACACTGAGGGCTGGCACGCCGTTACTGTCTTTCAACTGTGCTGGACTTCTGCATCCTTTTTTTTTTTTTTTTTTATGTTGGTAAACATATTGCCTTGGATGTGAGGGGGTCATAAATCCTCTGGGCAAACGTGGGGTCGTCATTTTCAAAAAAGCAGTGAGTTTGCTTGTGATATACTTGCAAGGAGTCTCAAGGGTGGTGGTCTTAAGTCTGAAGTGCTGACAGCCTCACTCAACTGTGGGGAGGAGGCAGAGAGGGAGGGTGGAGACAGAGACCCAGACCCCGAGAAACAAGTGTGGCTCCAGCCTAGGAGCCTCACAGAACACATTTCCTCCTCCGCCTTGGGCTCTGCGTGGGCTAGCCCCGCGCTAGGGAGGGCAGGCAACTAGGTCCTCCGAGGCGAGGCTGGGGCTCCGCCTGCAGAGGGAGTGACAGCGCGCCGCGAGGGTCCGCGACCCAGGCAGGGGTGGCCGCACCACCCCGGAGCCGCGCATAGCCCCGCAGGCCTCCCCTCCCGCAGTGCGCGCCTGGAACGCGGGGCCGCCTGGCCGAGGGACGTTTACCTGGAGAGCTTTGTGTCCATAACACTAATCCTTAGACACTGCTTCGTTCAGCAGCTGCCGTTAGTCGTGAGGGCACTAGTGTGGGGATGGGGGCGAATTCAGGAGCCCGTCGCAGAGCAATATTAAAAAAAGGGGGGAGAAAAAAAAGCCCCAGCTGCTCCCAGGGGAGGCCTCGCGCGGCGGCGCCCACGGCCACGGTGTCCCCGCTGCGAGCCAACAAAGCTGAGGCGCTGTCCGCGGGAGGAGAGGGCCCAGCGCGGGGACCGGCGCGGGTGGGAGTGGGGGCGCGGCGCGGAAAACCCCAGGGAAGGACCGGGTGGACACCGGACGGGAGGGGGGTAACATCCTCCCACCCGGGGGTTAGAAAAGGCCCGGGTAGTAGTTCCAGGCGAAAATAGGCAGCCCTCTGTGATGACAAAATTGACAACTATTTTTGGGGGGGTCGGGGGTTGGACTTCAGAGTCCCTTGGGACGGAGGCGCAGGGGAGCAGGAGGGGTGCCCGGTCCCTGCAGTTGCCTCGGCCCGAATCCCGCAGGCCAGGCCGGAACGCGGGGGCGGGGGCGCGGGAGGGGGACCCGCGGCGGGAGGCGAGAGCGAGCAAATGGGGAGAGGAGCGGGGAGCAGGAGGGGACGCAGGGGAGAGGGGACTGGGGAGCGGCGAGAGGAGGACGGGAGACGCGGCTCCACCTCCCAGCTCAAAACGGCGTCCCAGCTGCTCGCAAACCAACTGCTCGATTCTATTCACTGTCGAGTAGGAACAAAAAAGTGGCTATTTATTAGAATACTTGTTTGGTATTGTTCCGCGCCACACAAAAGGCGTTTCATTATGTGGAGGGATCTCCTTTTTCCAGAGAGAAACAATAACTTGAAATTGTCTTTAAAGTCTTTTCTATCAATAATAAATTTCATTTTCTTGTCTCTCTCGCCTGCAGTGTGTGTGCGCGCGCGCGAGGCGAGGAGAGAGGCGCGTGTGCGAGTGAGTGTGCTAGCGGGGGTGCGCGTGTGAGTGTGCGCGCGTGTGTGCGTGCGCGTGGCACCGGCGCCCGCGGCTACGGGGCTGGCGCTGCCGGAGCCGGGCTGGACCAGGGTCCGAGATCTGCGGCGCGCTGGGCTCGCTGGCCACCCGGTCCGGAATGAGTCGGGGCTCCGGGAGGTGCCCGTGGGCAGAGCGTTAGGGGCGCGGCCGTGCCGGACCCGCCCTGGGGACCCGCTGGAGCTGGAGGAGGAACTAACTGTAAGTGTGTCTCGAACTTGCGCGGGGGCTTCAGCCCGCCCGGGGCTGGGGAGCTGGGCGGTAAAAGCTCTCGGGAGAGGGGCGCGGTGTCTCCACGGTGACTTTCCGTGAAGGAGGATGGGGTGTCTCCGCAGCTTTGGGGCCCCGGGAAAGAACAGGTGGGTAGATGTGGTGGCCACGGCTAGCGGACTCGCCGCGGGGCACATTTGTCATTTTCTTATCTGTGCGTTCACTCCTCCCCCATCCTCGGCTTTTGGGATTGGCCGCCGCCCAATGGACCCAGACTGTTTCTCTCTGGGTCGCCATTTTTGGGGAGAGGGAGGGAGGTCGAGCCTGTGGATTTGGGGGAGAGGTTCGCGTCCGCCACAGCTCCGCGCCCCCTCCCCGCCCCTCGCGGCTCCCCCACCCTCGCGTTCGGCAGCGCCAGGCTGCGCTCTCCGCGGTGCACACCCGGCCGCGCCGAGAACTAAATCCGCGGGCTGAAATTACGTTTTAAAAATTAACATGTTGAAGCGTGTGCCATTTAGTGAGAGGTGTTTTGGGCAAAGAATCAATTTAACTGTGACTGACCGACGGGCTTGACTGTATTAATTCTGCTACCGAAAAAAAAAAAAAAATCAATGAGCCGCAAGCCTTGGACTCGCAGAGCTCCCGGTGCCTGTCCGAGAGCCCCACCAGCGCGGCCCACGCCTCAGTCTCGCCGCCCCAAGGTGGGATCCGACGCCCAAAGGAGGGCGCCCCAAGGTGGGATCCGAGCGGGCCGCCCTAGGAGGAGTGAACCCCGCCCGGGCGCACAGCTCCGTGCGCGTGTCCTCCCTCCTCCAGCGAAATCGCACCCGCTTTGCCTCCTCTTGCAGCACCGCGCGTGCCTAGGTTCTCGGTCTGCGCAGCTGGGAGTCTCCCCAACCAGCGCCGCGGAGCCGCCCGCTTCCGCCCCCTCTTTCCGCGGGTTTGAGCCTCCCGTGGAGAGGAAAGGTCACGAAGTTTCAAAGGTGAAATGGATTTTCGTCGGTGGCTGGTGCTGGAGTCAATGGGCAGGGCGGGGCAGGCCTGGCAGTCATCGACCCGAGCAGGGACCCGGCTGGCCACCTCCCCTTGCAGGAAACAGGTGTTTGAACGCGATAGCGGCCGCCAGTCAACTAATGCATTAAAAGCTCGCTTTATAACATCGATTTCCTGGAGTGCAGTGGGGCCTGTGTTCTGGAAGCTCCTTTGTGAAAGGCGGGGTTGGGGGAATTGCCCTGATGGTACCCCAGTTGGCGCAGAAGATCCCCAAAAGTCCCTGTCACCGCAGCGGCGGACAGCGGGGCTGCCCAGGCGGCTGGGAGGGCAGCTTTTCCCTCCCGCTGGGGTGGAAAGAGGAGCCCTGCTCCGTTCCCCACCCAGGACAATGGTCTTGTTACCCCGGCCTCCTCCCCTGCACCTAGGGCCTGGCATGTAGAGAGCGCCCGCAGCAGAGGGGGAAGCCTCCAACAACTGGTGGGTGTCCCCCGAGGAGCTCCGCCTGGTTTGGAAGGGTGGTTAAACCGGGATCCAGGAGGAAAGCAATTCCGTTGCCACCCACATCCCCTGGGCCCTACCAGGCTTCTTCCCCTGCTAGGGCCTCTCCCAGATGCGACGCAGGCCAGGTGGCAGGGCTGGAGCAGGCAGGGACACAGGAGATGTCATGCGTACCTGTGAGGATGAACAGAGAGCCTTCAGATGGCCTAGTGCTAGGATCTTGTTATCACTGTCATGGAAACGGATGGAGCCCTGTGGGGAGGCTGCCACGGAGGCAGAGGAAAAGGGGTTGGGATGGAAGGGAGGCGGCTGGCACCTGGGCGGCTGGACTTGCTGGTCCTAGTTTCCCTCCCTGCAAGGAAGAGGAGGCCTGGAGAACCTTGCCTTGGCTGTGCTGGGTCTGAGAGAAGAGGCTCCAAGTGGTGGGCCTTCCTGTGCTTACCTGCCTGATGGCAGAGGATACACCACCTGAGAAGGTGGGCTGTAACCAGCCTCTACTCCAGAAGCAAATCTGCCTGTGTGTTCTGAGTGTGGAGCATAATTGTAAATAGCTGAAACTAATGAAAATGCATAGAACCCCTACCCTGAAACCCACGTACCCCTCCACTGCTGCCTGATGGGGTCCTTTGTCTGGGTGGGGCTCCTCCACTCCCTAGAGCCATGGGAGCTGGTCCAGAAGGAGTCAGTCCATAAAGGGACAGGTGGCCCCTGGGGAGTCAGAGTGGCATGTTTCTGCTGGCAAGAAGAGGTGCAAATCTCCCTTTAGCTGGTTTAGCAGGAAACTCACCTATGTTTGCCCACTTTTTCTCACTGCCCCTAAGTTGAGATTTAGGGTCAAGCACCATCCAAAACAGGGCTCTTTCTCTGCCTGATCTGCCAAACCTCCCTCTATCTCATTTAGGTGGCACTCTCTCCCTAAAGCTAGTGTCTGTCCTGTGGGGTATCCGACCCTTTCAGGGTCACTGCAGGCCATTCCCGTTCCCCCTGTCTGAAGGATGCTGCTCTGTCTAATACAAATGTCCTTTCCAAAGAGGCCCTGTGCCCAGGTAGTCACAGGCCTCCACCCAACCTGAGGGAAATCTGATTTCTTCTCACAGGACAGCTGGTTTCTGTCTCTTCGAGGTAAGATAAATGGCATTCAAATGGGGCCAAGAGGCCCTCTATTAGCTCAGCGTGCAGGGCACTGGCGCTGCGTTAAAGACCCATCCCACAGCCCGAAGATTTAAACAGAACCACTTTCCCCATTTGCTGTTTTCTGAAGTAAGCAACCCATGCGACTGAAAGGGCTTGAAATTGTGTCAAAGTGATGTTTTAATCTCATTGAAAAGTGTATTAAAGGACAAGATGTAATTTATGTGAGATGCTTCGATGAAAGCAGAGATTGGAGTGGATGGTCCTTTCACTCATGTGAACCTCGTGTCATGTTTATATTGAAGTCTGTGTAGCTAATCTAATTTGCAATAACAGGGATGGCCTGTAAGAAAAAGCATCTCTGATTTCACTTTATTTCTTTTCATATAGAAATTCCCTATGACTTGTCTCCTCTTGTGAGTGATGCCTTTTCCATTTGAGGGCTAATGAGAGAGGATGGAGGAAGGGCCTGTTGACTCATAGCTGCTGCACTGGCTTGCAAGCAGCCCTGGTCACTGGCTCGCTGAGACTAAGCTGGTCACCGCACTGGCCTAAAACACTGTTTTTGATCCTGCAGAGTGAACACTACAGCAGCCCTAGAATGTCAAATCCCACCTGCTCTTCCACAATCCGGGGAGCAGCAGTGGGGGTGTAACAGGCCAGACCAGTTTGTTTCTCCCCAGAATTTCGGCTTTCCCAGTTTAGTCAGATGTCTTGCACTCTTGGACGTTTATAATCGGCAGTTTTTAATAGGAGTGGTTATGAAGCTACCCCAGATTCAGAAAAGTCTGATCTTGTACCGGCTCTTTACACTATTACAGAAATAAAACACACCTACTGCTCAGAGGAGGCGCTTTGTGTGCTCAGGATGGCATCGAACACAAGCATTCTCCATCAATAAAAAACAACATGCGTTAGAAAATTACAACTTTTGTACAACGTAAAAAGGTGTATTCAAACTGTTAATTACGGGGGTTTGTGTAAATGAAACTTTAGCAGTGACCCATTTAATTTTGCCGTAATTACTGACAAAATAAGACAAAGCTGAATCACAATACGGTATATTTATCTTGAAGGAAAATATTGCGCTGACGTGGTTAAACCAAAGAGTAAGAGCAAAAATTTAAAAGGGAGGTGCAGAAGTATAAAAAGTGCAAAAAAATCACATCCTGAAACCATTTGGGTTAAAACCGCGGAAGACGTAGCTTAGGCGGCTTCTCTAAAGAACTCAACCAAATTTGAAAGGCGCAGGCATTTTCTCCTCAAAATCCGAGGCTCAAGAACTATGTCCTCTGGCAGGGTCCAGTCTCATCTCCGCCTCTTGCCTCTTCACCCACTTGGGCATAACTTTTGTGGGTCCTAGAAATCTGGGCAGCAGAAGAGGGAGGGGAACGCTCCCAGCTGGCAGCCGCTCTGGGCGTGCACCCGCCACGCGAAGCCAGAGGTTGGACGACGCAGCCGGCCAGGCGCGGCTCCCGGGGGACCCCGAAACCGCCTGTGGCTCAGGCCCTACTTGGCAAGAAGAGATGGAGGAGTGAGAGGAGGGGTCACTGTTGCTCCCTCGCACAATAGACTTCCCGCAGGCGAGTGCGAACGGCCTTTTGCTTCCTCCTTCTTTTCCAGGACCCTTAGCGACAGGAGAGGAAGGGAAGCGGCCCGGCGGTTTAATTGCTAATTTCCTGTTGCAGCCACAGGGCCCAGCAGCGGCTCAGCCTAGGCCACCGGGTCCAGGCCTCTGGGCAATAGGCCGGGCGCCCCCTCGAAGCACCCTTTTCCGCCGACCCCGCAATCATCACTGTGAGCTCGAGAGTGTGGGCAGCCTGTGGTGCCCAGAGGCACCGGACGCTCGGCGCATCCACCGCGCCCACAGCGCTGGGGATCGACTAGGGCTGCCCTCGGCCAGGGGCACTGTGCCCGTTTGAGTGGCACTCGGACCTGGCGAGGGGTGGAAGCCCAGGTAGAGCTCATGTCTTTAAGAGCCACCCGACAGAACTGCGCGCTACATCTGCGCCAGCTGGGCTGGGTGGGAACAGCGCAGAAATACTCCCGTGCCGGGGCGTACAGGGCAGGTAGGCCCAGCCGAGAGTCTTCCCGGAAAGTTTCCCACAAAAGAAGGGCCGGGCAGGCCGAGCGGCAGGAAAAGCCGGTGCTCGGCGGCGAGGCCCGAGAGGCCTGGCATCCGGCGGCCTCCCAGCTTTGCTTGGGTCTCCCGCCGCCTCTCACCAGAGCCGCCCGTAGCTCCGTGGGGCGGAGGGCGCAATGCCCCGCTCTGGTTCCAGCTTTTTTCCTCCCCTTGTCTCCTCTTTCATTCATAAACCTGGTGGCTACAGACGCAGCTTGAATATTGACGTCTCTCCCCCAACTGCTCTGCCGTTAACCCAATTACAGAATTCATCAAGAACTGTGTTGAATTATCTCTTTCCATACAGTATCAGCATTAGCCTAATTAAAAGCTATAATGTCTGATATAATGATTAAATCGTTAGCTCTGCTGTAGGGAAGCAATATTTTGTTTTCCCTTCAATTAGAAGCTGATTGAGGTTTTCAGAGCAGGTCAGCTGTGAAATTTGAATTATATGTGTGAGTACTGCTCACAGGGTGAGCCCCTACTCCAAAGCTCCCAGAGCTTCTCCAAATGCTTTCACCCAGAGAGCTCGGAGGCACACAGCACGCGCGCGTGCGCGCGCGCACACACACACATACACACACACAGTTGTTTGCTCTTCGATTGTGAATGTGCGGCTTTCCACACGAATCGCCCGAAAGAAAGCCTGGGTCGCTTTTGAGGAGATGGAGTTTCTTGACCCTTCCCCGCAAACGCTACTGGAACGGCCTCCAAACCAGGACGCCTAGTCAGGCAAAGGAGAGGGCGGTGCGCCGGCAGGCTGACAGCTCTGCTGCTATCCCTGATGGCCAGGGCTCTATTTCCGTTCTCCTTCCACACACCCCCTTTCCCTGGGCTGTTATTTTTTTTTTTTTTTTTTTCCTCCTTCAAAACCAAACCAAACCACCACCAACAAAAACTTCTGTGCTACTCTGGTTTCTCTGGTTTTGTTTGGGAACAGTGGAAGCAAGTTAGCCCGGGTCAGGGCGCAGATGATGGACTCACAGCGCCCAGGGACCCGAGAGAGAGGAGCACTCCTCAAGAGCCCCCTGGCCATCACTCGAACGCCCTGGAGCGCCCTGGAGCGCCATCACCCGAACGCGCGCTCCAGGCCCTCGAACAAGGCCTCTGGCTGCCAGAGCGGGTGAGGGGCGCAGAGGCGGCAGAGAGCGGAGAGCCCCGGTGTCTCCGCGAGGGCGGCGGCCAGCAGACGGCGATCGAGGCGCGCGCCACGGCACGGCCAGCGCAGACGCGCCGCGGGGTCTCAGGCCGGAGCCGCGCGGCCGGGCCCGCTGCCTCTTTGCCCCCCATGGCTCCGCGCGGGAGGAAACCGGGCCTTCTCCGCCCGCCCTCTCGCTGCGGTTCCCCAGCACCCCGCCCCGCCCCGCCCCGCCCCCGCTTGGTCCCCACCGTCGCGCTCCCCTCCCTCCTCGCCCTCGCTCCGCGCCTCCTGTTGGCAGAGATGGCCTCGAAGGCCTCTTCCAACTTGAATGGCTCTTTCTTCTTCTCTCTCCCGCGCTTTCTTTGCCGCCTTCTCCTCCTCTCCTTCTGACTACTCTTCTCTTTCAAAAGCTCCGCCTGGAAACTGGCGGCTTCCTCTTCATCTGCCTCCTTTAACTGTGGCCTCGGCCCTCTGGGGCGACACCAGAGCGCAGAAGCCTGAGCCCCTCGGAGATCCGGGGAGGCACCTACACATGGCCTCAATCCTCCAACCGGCCCCAGAAGCCGTAGGAGCTGAACCCAGGAGGGCAACCGGTTGTGGTGCTGCCACATGTCCCTGGAGAGTGTCAGCAGCACAGGTCGACTTCACCAGGACCACGAAAGACAGGGCAGAGTTTCTGTCTTCTTTCACTGTCCTGCAGAACTCCAAGCTTGTCCATCGTGCTCCTTGCTTGGGACTCGGGACTGACACTGGGCACAGAAAATCCACCTCTATATGCCTCAAAGCTCGCTTTCACGCTGGGGGGGGGGGGGTGGCAGGAGCGGGGAAGGAGGATAAAAGCTAAAAGTGCTAATTATTCCTTACAGACAGTTTAAACTAATGGTGTTAAAGTCCAGCACTCATTTTATTTGAAAGTTGAGGGTTCCTGCATAATGGCTTAACCTATCACATACACACAGGCGTATATGTGTGCGTGTAACTTCTAGGGATGGCTTGGTTCTGGATTGGCTTTGAAGATTATGACCACAGGTTACATACAACAATAGAAAGTGTCTTTATCCACATTTCTAAGTTGATCTTCACCTTGGCATTTTGAGCAAAGAGACACAGTGAAGTTTCTGAGCTGCCAAAAAAAGCAACTTTGGTCAATCAACAGTGAGAGTAACCCTGTGCCTGGGGGTCTAGACTTCCTATGACATTACTTGGGAATAGGGAAGTCAGTGTTCAAATCTCCAGGAGTCCAGCCTTTGGGGAAGTACTGGGTTTGAAGGAGTAACTGCCAACTTGGCTGGAGGTGGAAGGGAGAAGGAGGTGCTTTTCAAACTGGTTTTGGACTGTCCTCTCTTTTTAAAGAGTTACTGAGGAAAGAGGTTAGAAGGAGCAAGAAATTGAGGCTTCCAGAAGCCATCGATCACCAGCAGGAGTTAATATTATCCTTGTCAATCCTCATGCCAGGAATGAAGGCACAGAGGTCTAGCATGCAGTGCCCTGTGCTGCCTAATTGGCACTGCCTGCTGCTGCCAATCATTTATCGCTTGGCAACAAGTTACACCTGCAGCTTTGGTTTAATATTTATGCAGGTGGCCACGCATAGTGTGTGCAGCCGCTTGGACCTAGGGAACATCTCATCACTGAAGAGGGCTTATGCAGAGCACCCTGAACGTTGAGCACTAGTGCGATCTCATACGATGCTAAACCATTTTCCTCCTATTTAGATGCTCTGAAAAACAAGGGTAATGTCGTATTTGGAAACAATTTTCGGGACTATGGTAGAAAAAAAGTAGACCATTTCAAAGTCAGCTATCCAAGTTCCCCAAAGCATAAAGCATTCCTGCAAAGCACACTGGAGTGCAGGGTGTTTATAAAATAAATTGCTCCATTGATATGGAAAATAATGTGCCAAGCCTGATTCATACAAAGCATTTTCAGGGAGTCTTAAGCTATTTAGTTTAAACTCTAAATTGAAAAGCAGAGGAAAGAAATCTTTCAACTGCTAAGTGGATAATATAGTTTATAATTTGTAAACCATTTCCTTTATTTCAGTCTTGCTGACTTTCCATAACACACTGGATCTCACTGCACACCCATTGCCTCCTAAATTATCAAAGAAAAAAATGGGGCTATAGCATTCCCAAACAATATTATTGCTCCTTTTTTGTTCATTCACAATGTAACTGATATTTGTAGGTAGTGCATGGAACAAATCAAAAGATTTAACAAACTCGACTGGTGAAATAAGAAGGTAGTTGGAAACCCAGTTTATAACCTAGATATTTAGTGAAAAAATAAATATAAAATGATGTTCCCTTTCTAATATAATTATATATCATTTGATGAATTTACTATTAAATGCTGAATGGCCTGGAATGAAAGCAGTTTAATCTGCAGAGAGATCAATTTGCTGTTGCACTTCACACTGTAGCAACCCTGCAATAATAAAACAAACCCTACAGTAATAATCATAGCAATTGAGAGGAAATAAAGCATTATTCTTTTACCTTGGACAAGCAACAGGGTCAAGAATTTCACAACCTCAGAAGTTTTTTAAGAGGAAAAAAGGTGTCACGTGTTCGCTGCCCAACACACTCAAACATCCTATTACTCCTATTACCGTTATCATCATCTTTACTGAATATTCCTACTACAAGATAGGCAGACACGTGACATGCGGTGAAGGTTCTACTTTACCCACCACCAATCTCCATAAGCACTCTCATCTCAGGGTGCCTCGGTGAGGACAGAGGAGGAATACTTGGGCTCAAAAGAAGTCTTTGTACCACTTTCAGATCAGTCTGGTGGAAACGGTAGTGTGAGCGCTATGCTACTTGAGACTGGGTTTGAAAATCTCTTTCACGTTCCCAAATCAAAGCCACTTTGAGGTTTAAGAATGATAACCACAGGTGAATGCCACAGGCTCTTTCCACGAGCCGGGCCTTTCCTTTGCATGACGCACACCGGCGGCTGAGACCCGGTCCTGAGGCCCCGCCTTTCATTCGGCTTATGTGGCCCCCCGCAGTTCACGCAGTTTTCTCTCCGTTCTTAGGCAACCAGCTCGTGGGAAATTCACTCCAGAAAAGCGTGCGCCAGATCATTATTTTGCGATTCAACAAACTTTTTCAACTGTTGTTCAGGAACTAGATTCCAGATAGATCTTGCTGTGTTCGGCCTTCCTAGAAATTCCTTTTCCAGAGGAAGAAGATCCGGGTTGGGAAGAGTGCGTGACTATGGCCCCAGGCTCATTAAAAGACACCTCCCCCCAAAAGTTTAGGGCTGATACTAAACGAAGCTATGGAGCCATGCCCGCACAAATACTACCCCTTTACCCGAATTGTGGGGCCTGGACTATGAAGGCCTTCTCTGCAAGAGCGGGCACTGGCGAACTTCAGTGCACGCCGCGACCGAGAACGGATGCGAGGCCGGGGGTGGCTGAGCCGCCTGATCCTTGCAGAGAACCTGCATGGGCCCTCGGAGGGTATCACCTGCGTCCAGGGGAGCGCCCCTCCTTTTCAGCACTCGGGTGAACTGAGGGCGACGTGCCGGCCCCGCACTCAACTTTCCGCTTCCCTGCAGGCACAGAGTTGGCCGGCGGGGGCAGAGGAGGAGCTGGGTCTCCACCGCGCCCATTTAAACGTGGCCAGGGGCTGCGTTTCCTCCCCCCACCCCACGACGATCCTTTCTTAGTCTTCGCTTTTCAACCCAATCGTTAATCATTCGGAGCGCGCGGGCGGGGAGCGGCGAGGAGGGCGAGCTCGGGGTTCGCCGCCGCCGCCGCCGCCGCGCGCGCGCGCTCAGGAAGCGGTGTGGCTGTCACCCCCTCCCAGGCCTCCTCCCCCCTCCTTCCTGCTTTGCTCCCCCTCCTTCCTCCCCTCCTCCCTGCTCCGCCGCCTGCGCCCAGTGTATCTACTCCCTCCCCACGTCACTCGCCAGCGCGCCATGCAAATCACCGCCGCCGCCGGCTCCCATTGGCCGCGGCGCGCTCATTTAATGGCAGCCCGGGCCCGGCGTATGGCTGCTGGGCTCCGCGCGCCGCCGACCCGCGTGCGCCTCCGCTCCGAGCGCACGGCCCCGGGCAGGCAGCGGGCAGCCCATCCCGGGCTCGGCGGTCCCGGCTCTCCGGCCCTTTCCGCGAGCCCGCGCTCCTCCCGCTGTCCCCGGGCCCCTCCCTGGCTGCACCGTAATCGCTCCCTCCAGGCCCCCCTGCGCCTCCCCCCCAACTGGCGCCTGGCTTCCCCCGGGCACCTGGGACCAGCACATGCCCAGCGCACGCGGCGCGCCGCCCTGCTAGAAGTTGCAGCCCCGAGTTGGAGGCCGCTGAGGACCGAGCGCAGGAGGAAGGAGACAGCGCGCAGCGGCGGCCGGCGAGGAGGAGACAGCACACCCCGCGCTGGGCCCAGCGCACCGCTCCCGGCCCCAAAAACGGAGCTGCAACTTGGCCACGACTGCACCTGTTTGCACCGCTCCGCCTAGGGCGCCTGGGCTGCGGTGGCGGCGAAGACGGCGACCCCGACCGTCGGCCTCTTTGGCAAGTGGTTTGTGCATCAGGAGAAACTTTCCACCTGCGAGCCGAACCGGCGCCGAGTGCGTGTGTTTCTGCCTCTTTTTGTTGTCGTTGCCTCCACCCCTCCCCATTCTTCTCTCCGCTAGGACCCCCCCGCCCCCGTCTCACTCCGTCTGAATTCCTCTCCGTCTCCCTCCCACCCCGGCCGTCTATGCTCCAGGCCCTCTCCTCGCGGTGCCGGTGAACCCGCCAGCCGCCCCGATGTACAGCATGATGATGGAGACCGACCTGCACTCGCCCGGCGGCGCCCAGGCCCCCACGAACCTCTCGGGCCCCGCCGGGGCGGGCGGCGGCGGGGGTGGAGGCGGGGGCGGCGGCGGCGGCGGCGGCGGGGGCGCCAAGGCCAACCAGGACCGGGTCAAGCGGCCCATGAACGCCTTCATGGTGTGGTCCCGCGGGCAGCGGCGCAAGATGGCCCAAGAGAACCCCAAGATGCACAACTCGGAAATCAGCAAGCGCCTGGGGGCCGAGTGGAAGGTCATGTCCGAGGCCGAGAAGCGGCCGTTCATCGACGAGGCCAAGCGGCTGCGCGCGCTGCACATGAAGGAGCACCCGGATTACAAGTACCGGCCGCGCCGCAAGACCAAGACGCTGCTCAAGAAAGACAAGTACTCGCTGGCCGGCGGGCTCCTGGCGGCCGGCGCGGGTGGCGGCGGCGCAGCCGTGGCCATGGGCGTGGGTGTGGGCGTGGGCGCGGCGGCCGTGGGCCAGCGCCTGGAGAGCCCAGGCGCCGCGGCGGGCGGCGGCTACGCGCACGTCAACGGCTGGGCCAACGGCGCCTACCCCGGCTCGGTGGCGGCGGCGGCGGCGGCCGCGGCCATGATGCAGGAGGCGCAGCTGGCCTACGGGCAGCACCCGGGCGCGGGCGGCGCGCACCCGCACGCGCACCCCGCGCACCCGCATCCGCACCACCCGCACGCACACCCGCACAACCCGCAGCCCATGCACCGCTACGACATGGGCGCGCTGCAGTACAGCCCCATCTCCAACTCGCAGGGCTACATGAGCGCGTCGCCCTCGGGCTACGGCGGCCTCCCCTACGGCGCCGCCGCCGCCGCCGCTGCCGCTGCGGGCGGCGCGCACCAGAACTCGGCAGTGGCTGCGGCGGCGGCGGCGGCGGCCGCGTCGTCGGGCGCCCTGGGCGCGCTGGGCTCTCTGGTGAAGTCGGAGCCGAGCGGCAGCCCGCCCGCCCCGGCGCACTCGCGGGCGCCGTGCCCCGGGGACCTGCGCGAGATGATCAGCATGTACTTGCCGGCCGGCGAGGGGGGCGACCCGGCGGCGGCAGCAGCGGCCGCGGCGCAGAGCCGGCTGCACTCGCTGCCGCAGCACTACCAGGGCGCGGGCGCGGGCGTGAACGGCACGGTGCCCCTGACGCACATCTAGCGCCTTCGGGACGCCGGGGACTCTGCGGCGGCGACCCACGAGCTCGCGGCCCGGCTCCCGCCCAGCCCCGGCGCGGCCTGGCTTTTGTACAGACGTTCCCACGTTCTTGTCAAAAGGAAAACACTGGAGACGAACGCCGGGTGACGCGTGTCCCCCACTCACCTTCCCCGGAGCCCCTGGCGACCGCCGGGCGCTGACACCAGACTTGGGTTTTAGACTGAACTTCGGTGTTTTCTTGAGACTTTTTGTACAGTATTTATCACCTACGGAGGCGGCGGAAAGCGTTTTCTTTGCTCGAGGGGACAAAAAAGTCAAAACGAGGCGAGAGGCGAAGCCCACTTTTGTATACCGGCCGGCGCGCTCACTTTCCCCCGCGTTGCTTCCGGACGGCGCCGACCGCCGGAGTCCAAGTGACGCGGAGCTCGTCGCATTTGTTATAAATGTAGTAAGGCAGGTCCAAGCACTTATAAGTTTTTTGTAGTTGTTACCGCTCTTTTGGGTTGGTTTGTTAATTTATACAAAGAGATTACCACCACCACCCCCTCCTTCAGACGGCGGAGTTATATTCTGGGTTTTGTAAAACTTTCTGTATCTGAGCATTTCCATTTTTTTTTTTTGGGTTTGTATTATTTCTTGTAAATGCATTGTGAAAATTTTATTTTCGGCGTTGCAATGCGGGGAGAAGTCAGATTATGTACATAGTTTCCTAAAAAACCTTTCTTCTAAAAACGAAAAAAGACCCCCCACCCAAAATGTTTCGAGTCAACAAATTTAAGAGACAGAGCCCATTTTCTCCATAAATTTGAAACATGCTATTTTTATGTGCATGTTTTATGAGTTCAAAATGCAATGAGGAAATCTGAAAGGGAAATTATCTGTATGAACTAAAAGTAAGGGAACCCCGGGGAATGGGAGGACAGGATTTTCAAGGAACCTTTTTCAATGAAAGAGAAGGAAGTTAAAACCTATAGGTTATTTTGTAGAGCTGAAGTGTTAATACGGGCCGAGAAATAAAAGTATCTTCTGCTCCGGCTGTTTCACTGCGGACGGCTGGGGCTGCTGCGCGTTACCTTGCTGCAAGCGGGGCGCCTTCCGCCTGGCTGGGGGTCTGCGCCACAGTTTGGTCCAGAGGAGGGAGGAGGAAGGGAAGACCCTAGTGGCGGGACCCTGGCCCTGGACCAGGCCATGGATGAAGGACAAAGACCAGGGCAGGTCACGGGTTTCCCAATTCCCCAGCAATTAAGATTTCGAGCAGAATTTATCTAAATGTGTTTCAAGGAAACACAATCGCTGAACCAAAACGTACTGCAGCCGAGCCCCCTCCGTCCATCCTCTGCCCCGCCCCCTGGCTTCTTTCTCTTGGGAAAACGGGCAAAATAATTGTGCTGGATTCTCACACACACACAGAAATATCGACCATCACCCTCCCCCGCGTGAAACGGGATGCAAGTTGCTAACCGATGTGAGCGCAAAATGCCTTGTTCATTATTCCTGACGAGATCTTGAGGTTGTTTGATGCTTTAAATTTTTTAATTATATTATTTTCTAGGTGTTTATTGGTACATTGCAGTTTTTTTCTGAAATTTAAAGTTTTCTGTAAAACTTTGTCAAGTAATCTGACAGCATTAAATATTGCATTTAAAAATTATACTGTAGCAAATAGATTTAAAAATTAATCACAATGTTAAGATGAAATTATATTTTTGAAAAAGAAAAAAACACTTGAAGCCCAGATGGAAATACGTTGATTTCAGCAGCCTTAGGCTTCCCCCTCGTTTTCTCAACACCCTTCCTTGTCCTGGAGTGAGTATGGACTGTCCGTCCAAAAGTGAGCCTATGCTATAAGTTTAATGAGAACCGAATTCAGCCTGCATTCGAGAATAGCTTTAAGTATAATGCTAATCTGACAATTGACGTGTAATTTTGGGAAGTCATTTTGATAATTTTGCTTAAACCACTCATTCGTTAAAGTGATTACAAAAAAGTTCAAGAATGATGTCCACTGCTTTCTAACAAGATAATAAAACCCCCCTCTTTTCTTTTTCTTCATTTTTATTTCTTTTAACTATTTGATCCTTTCTGAAGCAGTTGTTTCTGGAAACGTCTGTGTGCCCATGGATGGCTGAGCACCACTACGACTTAGTCCGGGATAAGGGCCTCCCCAGTCCTCTCCGGGAGATGATTTGGGAAATTCTATAATGCTTGTTCTGTTAACTCACTGGGACCTTGAGGGTTTTCTCTGAAATATACAAACTTAAAGGACTCTCTCTGAGGTTCTTTGACTGACGTCCACTCTTAGTCTGGCCCCCGTGCTCACCTGTGTGTACCCTGGAGTTTCTGTGTCCAATTGTTGGCATCTAGGTCTTGGCTCAAGATTAGGATGTGGGCCCCACTTTAGAGGCACAAACTATGAAAAGTTGAGTTAGTGCGCCCGGGACGCCAGGCAAGCGGCTTGTCGTCTCCTCGGAGGATGTTTTTACAGTTTGGCATCTTATTGCAGGTGCTTCGTGCACAGTCAGCTGAAATAGCCAATGCCAGGTGCTCCAACCACCTTATTTCCTTGTTTTGTTGATTAGAACAACACGGAAAAAAAGCAAATATAAATTTTTAATGACTCCATTTAAAAATATCACAGGGTGGGGGGCAAAGAAATTAGCTGAGATTCATCTCAGGATTGAGATTCTATCCCCCCTTCCCCGCCCCCAGCAGTGTCGCTCCAATTCAAATTAGTGGAGAAAAGATTACAGTAGGCCCTGAGCCGACTGTGAATTCGGTGCTTGGCCAAGGTAACACTCATCGTATTCACGGAGTGAAATACTATATGATGATAGTTATTATATTATATGACGACTTCATTCACTTCCCAAATCACAGGGTGGTGCTTCTGTCGCTTAGTCCAATTATGTTTGCAACCCGTGTAGGGAAGGCGGATAGGAGTCTTTGAGGCCTGGTGCAAAGTTTGCATCAGTTTCTGCGGGGGCGACGGTGTGACTTCGTAAATCTGCCACTGCGCTCGGGCCCTGCCCTCCAAACTGAGGGTAGGAGGGTTTACTTGAGGGTTTTTTTGTTTTGTTTTGTTCTGTTTTTGCCTTGTTTTGTTTTTCAACTCACCCGCCCTTTTGTCGTTGAGATCTTGACGTCCCCTTCCCCGGAGAAACCCACCCATACTAGATGGATTCGTTTTAAAGAAGACTCGGGCACAGCGTGATCTGCAGATGCGCGTCGGGAGCGTGACTGATAGGTCTATTAAAATCACGCGTGTGGGAGAACGGCACTCATGCTCCCGCGTTTCATTCCCCCGGCAAAGACTGGGCACCGCAGATTTCTGTCTCCGGAAAATTCCAGTTAATTCAAGAAACCCATCCCGGGACGTGTGCCCCCTGAAGGCTCGCTCCAGGCCAGCCTGGGCTCCAGCGCCCCCTCGACCCGGTCGGGCTCCGGCCTACTCCCGCCCCCGCCCCACCCACGCTCGGCCTGGGCCCGGGGGCAGCGGCTCCAGAGGCGTCGGCGGCAGAATTTAACCCCCGGGCTGAGTCCTTGGAAACTTCAAGTGAAAAGCAGACTTAGCCTTGGCGCGGCTCTCTTTCCACCGCGACTATCTGGCGAGATTGAAAGGCCAGGCCAGATGGGGAGGAGTGAGCGGGGTGCGGGCCCCGTGGCGGGGACGGGGGGACCGGGTGCCCCCCGAATCCGGCGGGGTGGGGGGGCGTCAGGACGGAGCGAGGGCCGGCGGGGGGGGCTCGCGTGGAGGCCCAGGCCGGGAGGTGGGGACGCAGGGACCCCTCACCCAGTCCTTTGCTCCCGCCCGAGCCAGGCCTCGGGATCACCTCCCCTGGCCTGAGGGCGAGCTCTCCTCCTCCGGCTTCCTCCCCGCCTCCCCCGTTCTTCCCTCCCTCTCTCCCTCCTCCCTCCCCGGCCCTTCCTCTCCAGCTGCGCGCCCGCCAGGACCACGCTCCTCCCGCCCCCGGGAGCCGAGCGGCGTCGGCGGCTGGTCCCGACGTGTCCCCTCCGGGCGGGGGTGGCCGGGCCTCCTCGGGGCCTCGGGCCTCCCGGGCGCACCCTCCTGCCTGCGCCTCTCCAAGTCGCCCTTTCTCCGGCTCTGCCCGCGGCTGAGCCCCGCACACCGCGCCGCTGTCCTTGGGGTCCCGGCACACTGCGTTCCCTCTCCGCCCCCGCCATCCACTCCCACCGCCTCTCCAGTCCCTGTGCCGTCTCCACCGCCCTCTGACTCCCGCACCGAGCTGCGTCTCCGCCGCCGGCCTCTCTCAGCGCGGCCCGGCCTCCTCTTTGTCTTTGAAGCTCCCCCGCCGAGGCCCGCGCGCGGCTCCCCTCTCCGTCCCTCTCCGGCCCCTGGGCGCCCAGTCGGAGGTCGAGGCGGGATGGGGCAGGAGTCTGGGGGCGGCCCGCGCTCCCCCTACTAGTCCCCTCATTGCCTCGGCCGCGTCCCCGCAGGCTCGGGGTAGGAGGGCGCAGGGGTCCCCGGGCGCCCTGGGAGCCCATCTCCCTCGGGTCCGCGCCGGTGTCGGCAGCCGGCGGGGGGCGGGTGGAGATTAAGATGAGTGATGCGAGAGACGGGGCCGAGGGTTTTGTGTAGAAGGAGAGCAGGATTAGTGGAGAGAAAGTGCCGACCCGGGGTCAGCCGCAAGTCAAACCCTTTTACACTCAGCCGGCGGAACGAGCACGTCTCGGGCCGGACGGCAACAAGTGGGCACGAAGGGAGGGGGAGGGGAGACCGGGTACCGGCCGGGTCCGGGGGGAGAGGGGAGGGGGGGAGGGGGAGGGGAGGCGGCCACAGCGCCCCAGGCCCTCAGCATCCTCGGGGACGGGCGCCGAGGGGAGCGCGCACCAGCGACCCGGGTGCGGACTGGGGCCTGCAGGGCGTGACTGGCTGCCCCCCAGGACTCCATCTCCTTCATAAACACCTGCCTTTTCCATTTCCCGGGGCCGCTTCGGCTACTCCTCTGGAGGGAAGACTGGGGAGAAGGTTGCCTGCGCTCTCTGCCCCAGAGGCTCTGTTTTAGAAACTGTTTCTTAATTTCCATAAGAAACAAAAAATCACAGGAAGGCCTGGTTCCTCTCCCGGACAACTGCGTCCCCAGGCTCTCCAGGAATCTTCGCCTTATCTGAGCTTCTTCTCAGCCCTGGATCTATTTCTGGGGGGCGTGTGTGACGCAGAATCGGGGTATAAAATATCAATGCTGTTTGTCACTACACCGCTTTCTCCACCCGGGCAGAGCTGCGGCTCCCGGGCGTTGCGCGTGGCGTTTTTCATCACGGAGGGAAAGCCGCGGCTCCGCGGGAAGGGAGTGAAAAACGAGTGTGGGTGAAGAGGAGAGGGAGGTCAGGGGGCAAGGGAAGAAAGCAGATGAATGAATCTTCCTTAGCAGCTAAGCTGGAAATTTGTGCTGAAAGTACAGCAGCAAGAGTTTTCACATGAAAAACGCACGAAGAACCCAAGCAAGTGATAGATCCAAAGATGGAAAATGATCGTCTATTTTAATAGTAAAAATAAAAAGAACAGAATTGACATATTTTTCGTCTAAATTACTTTTCTTCTGCCAATATGAAACACCAACACTCAAACAAAAACAAAGGACAAAGCAGTTTTTAAAAACAACACAAAACAAGCAACTCTGAGTGAATGACCTGTCCACAGCTTACCCTGGGTGACATGGGGGCACGGTGATGGAAAATGGGTTCTGAGTTCAAAATGAAGCCACAGAACGCTGCCTGGCAAGTTGCTAAGTGTGACTTGTGGGGAAATCGTGTCTGCGGCAGAAACACTGGACCTTGTGAGTAATTCCCAATGCCCGGTAGGCAGCTGGCGAGGCTGTAATTGCCCTCGGCCACTTCAGAGCAACCATGTGGGTGCATTAAAGACGTTGTTTGTGGAGAGCAGCAGGTCATCACATGCAAAGCCTTGAAATAGTCAGCCAGTCAAATCAGTGGAAAAAATCCGCTTTTGTTAGATTTTGCAGTTTCAGGAATTAGGCATTCACTGCAGAGCTGCAGTTTTGAGAAATTGCAATGTCAGGCATGTTCCCAATGGGGAAATATTGTGAGTGTGGAGGAACGTGAGATGGGGTTTGACAATGGGGAGACTGACAAGAGTCATCACCCAGACATTGTTTTCTTTCTGAGCACCCCGGAAATGCTAACGAGAGATGATATTTAGTGGCAGCAATAGCACTCTGTGCTAGTCCTATGCACTCCTAAGACACAGAAACGAGTCTTAGGCAGCTAAGGAACTGACCTGGGATTTCCCAGGTCAGGCTGGGTGTCTGAAATTTGCAGGGCAGAGGTGCCTTCTAGGTACCTAAAACCTAGAAACAGTAGACAAGTGGTGTCAAGATCAACCTGAAAAAATTCAAAGCAGAGGCCAACATACCATTTTCATTCTAAGTAACAGAATAGATGGAAAGCCAGGTGAGCAATATTTTAACCTCAGAAAGGATTTAGCAACCCCATGTTTTGGGTAATTCAAACTCTAGTGGGACATTTCAGTAAGTGGAAAAGCCTGAACTTCAGTGGTGAGAGTGTCCAGGTCGATGGAGTAGCAGAAGCCAGCTCTTTATGTTAGAAATTGAACTGAAGAATGAAGTTTATCCTTGTAAAAACTGGCCGTTTTCACCATGTCATGCAGGCCAGAGATTAGCTCTGTGTCCTTGGGCAAATGTCCTTACCTCTGAGTCCATTTCCTCAGATGTAAAGCAGAAATTACAAAACCAGCTTCCCAGGGATGCATCATCTAAGGTGCATGCAGTGCCCAGCAAATAGGAAGCACTCGATCCAGAATCATCTTGAGTGCAAGCCCGTGTGAGCTCAGGGCACATCCAATGGACAATTGGGACATTAAGTGCCAGATCTGGCCTCGGCAGGAAACAATGGAAATGATACAAACCACAGTCTTTCCATGTATCCCTATTAATAGTGATTTCTCTTTAAAGTTGCTTGACAGTTACGACATTCGTTCTTTCATCTGTTCGACAAGCATTTATTACAAGTTTGTTACATGTTCAAGCTGAGTATAAACACATGCTATGTATGCAGCCTGTGTCCAGGTGCTGAGGATGCAAAGATCAACCCGACAGGGCTCACCATCTGGTGGGTGAGACTGATGATCGCACAGGCAAGTATGATGTCGAGGGTTCTGGGCGTGTGACACAGGCCCATGCCAGATGCTCAGGTAGGGTGCTCTTGCCCAGTGTGTGAGAACCGAGGAAGGTTTTGCAGAGGAGGTAAACCCATGGTGGCGCCTGTGACTTCCTGGTGCTCCAATAAATACTCCCTCAGGTGGCCTTCCCATGAGATGTGCATGTTGGACGTTCTTTATCAGTAGATACAGATTGCAATATAAATTTGAACAGAGTGTATGTGATAGTTGCTTTGTTTTTTAATGAATGATTGCTTCGGATTGGTCTTGGGGTCAAAGATTGAAGCTTAGAGGTTTATAAGGGCAATGGCCTTTCAACATCAAGGTGCATGGGATCACTAGGAGAGCTGGCTCCAAATTCAGATTCTCAGACCCAGTGCCGCTGGTAGGCTGCTTCTGGGGCTCCAGCGGGCCTCAAGGATCTGCCCTTTCTTAGGCACACTTGGGGGAGATTTTGAGGCCAGTCCTGGATGACACTTGGGAAACCTGTGTTAGGAGATGGGCCTATTTTTTTTTTTATGGTAAGTAGCTACTAAGGCTAGATCATTTAAATTCGAGTAGCTATTTATTATTTATAAAGTGCTCTTACTTAATTGTTCAATTGAGATGATTTTTGAAAAAAATTAAATTAGTAGAAGATGAAAAAAAAATTTTGAGCTGAATTATTAGAATCTTCCTAATAGAAAAGACTGATGTACTGATTTTATTTCCATTTTCCTACGGGTTGTGTTAGCTGCCTGTAAATACATCCTAACTCTCCTGAAGTGCAGTCAGTGTGGAACAAGGGAAGCATAAACCACACATGATCTTTGATTTAAAGAAAGGTTGATTAAAGGACTAAACACAGTCATATATTGTGTCTTATCAATTTCTAATTGTAACAAACTAATTTGTACGTAAGTAGACTGGCTCTGTGCAATCCTTATGAATACAATATAGGCCAAAACACTCATGTTGTTGAGGGTTATTTTAAGGACCTTTGAAATGTCAGAGAAGGGCCATGTAATAGTGCCACAACAGGGTTGAACTGCCTCTGTCCAATAGATCACAACTATAATAATAATGATGATATGGTATGTAGCTACTGAATTTCTTGATAGTATCATCTGTAAAATGGGAAGATCTTATTAGAAAGGCTTGGTGGAATAAGTACTTCAGATTTCTTTGAGAGAAAGGGGTTATGCAAATAGAAGAGGCTAAACAGAATAAATTATTGTGTATAAACAGTATTTTATCTACAAAGCATTTAATTTGGCATTATGGATGTTACCATACTGCTGCTCATAATGAAGAGAGCATTCATTATATTTATAGATAGAGATACAGATTAGGGGATGGTTGTGGAGGAACTCATTCTCTGTTTGAATAGCATGTAAGAAAAATAAATTTTCAATAAGAGAATTTTACAAATATTTTTAAATTTAAAATGTTTATTTAGAAGAGTTATATATTTTAGTTTTTCAAACTGAGAATAATGCTTTAAATATGTTCTTAATTTTAAAATACTGGCCGTGAAATTTGGATAACAAACCAAGTTATTTACTTACTTGGGAATTATATAAAAGTATTGAAATGTTTTAACCAACACTTTATTATTTGAAAATGAATATATCACCTGTAGCAACTATTTGCAGAAAAATAAAATTATATTTAAAATCACAGCTCAAATTAAATCATGCAATTGCATTAAGATATAATAAAAGCAAAATAGATCATTTTAAATCGATCTATAAACTAAAAGCTCAATACCAATTTGAATAACATGTTTTTACTTAATTTGAGCCAATTCTGATGATATTAAATTAGGTTTGAGAGAAATAGAACATTTGCAATAACATTTTAAGGTGATTTCGTCGCTTGAGAATTTTTTTCAAAACTTAACCAAAGAAGGGCCAAGGCCCCATGCTTGCCCCTGCGGCCCCTGCCACAGCGAGTCCTCCGCTCGGTGAGTGAAGCCTGCCCGCGGTGGAATGTGTCCTGAGGAAGCGGTGCTCCTGGGTAGAAGGCACATGGAGGCAGGTCCCCCCCTCATCACCTGGCCTCCCCGGGCACAGCAACTGTGTCTGGCTAGACTTTTAAAGTTTTTATTTCCAGAATCAGCACAGCCCTGGGCACATAGCAGAGGGACAATAAATATTTACTGAGTTTAATTCAGTACAGCAGGGCAGACGCAGGGATCCCAGGGCCAGCACAGGGAAAGGCTGGACCGCATTGACCCAGGGAGTCCCTCTGTCCCTGTGGACATGGGACCAGCCCATCCTCATGATGGGGCTGTGTACCCCAAAGGCTCTGTCACAGAACACCAGGAACGTCAGTCATTGCCCAGCTGAGGCTGCTGCTGCTGTGGTTATTAAGGAGACAGAAAGCACAGTCCAGCACCCAGAGATGAGGGCCTGGAAAAGCGGGGGAGATAAGCAGCCTGCTCCTGCTGCATGGCGGGGCGTGGGCCCCTGCTCAGGTGCAGGAGAGCTGGGGAGGGTGCCACAGGGCGGGGCGGGGGTCTGTGTGAGGTCAACACTGGACCTGGGACCGCGGGCCAGGGAGCCCGCTTTCCAGCCCTGAATTCCCGGGGACCTGCTGCATAATTCCACACATAGTTTGGTGCAAGGAATGCTTGTAGGTTGTGCTGTTGTGTTGTATTGTGCTGTGCTGTTTGGTTGTATTATTACACTATGTTGCGTTGTACTGTGCTGTGCTGTATTGTGTTATGCTGTTTGGTTCTGTTGTGTTGTGCTGTATTGTGCTGTGTGCTGTGTGTTGTGTTGTACTGTGTGTTGTGTTGTGCTGTGCTGTGTGTTGTGCTGTGCTGCGTTGTGTTGTGCTGTGTCTTATATTGTGCTGTGCTGTGTTGTGATGCGTGCTATGTGTTGTGTTGTACTATGTGTTGTGTATTGTGCTGTGCTGTGTGTTGTGCTGTACTGTGCTGATGTTGTGCTGTGTTCTGTGCTGTGTGTTGTGTTGTCTGTGTGTTGTGTGCTGTGTGCTATGTATTGTGTTGTGCTGTGTGTTATATTGTGCTGTGCTGTGTATTGTGTTATACTGTGCTGTGCTGTGTTGTGCTGTGTGTTGTGTTGTACTGTGTGTTGTGGTGTTGTTTTGTGTTGTGTTGTACTGTATGTTGTGTTGTACTGTGTGTTCTGTTGTGTTATGCTGTGTTGTGTGTTATGTTGTATTGTGCTGTAGTGTGCTGTGTGCTGTGTGTTGTGTTGTACTATGTGTTGTGTTGTTGTTTTGTGTTGTGCTGTGCTGTGCTGTGTTGGGTCCTATTATATTAAGATAAGGTGCACAGGGCTGGTTCAGGCACACAGAAAGAGCAGGCCAGGCAGGGAACAGCCCTGAAACTGTGAGAACTGTGCGGGACCCTGCTGGGCCACACTCTGGCTTTGTCATGGAGCCATCAGGAGGCCTCTGTGGGGGGGAGGGAGGGGCACACCGTGAGACAGGATCTTGACATAGAAATAGGCCCACAGCTAGTCCCACCTGCTCTGCCTCCGGGGCCGGGTTATGATTCCACTTTGTGCCAACCCTTGCTGCAGTATGGATTTGACTGTGTTACTTGCTTGGATATTTGAAATACACAAACCTAGGAATTTATTTTTGATAATCAGAATGATTGGTGTCAGCACAGTGCAAAAGAAGCAAAAATAGATAATTTTATATCAATTATGTCACCCTTCCCTGGTGACAGGGTGGTGCCTCACCACCCACCTCAACCTGGTCCGTGATGCCTGTGGTTTCTCAAACTGTGGGCCAAGGAACCCCAGAGCTCCACAAGCTCAGGATAGCTTTAAATTCTGAGGGAAACAGCAATGCCGGCCACTTTCCAGGCCCTGTGAGCTAGCTGGAGGCAGCTTTAGACTTCTCTTCCCAGGCCCTGTGAGCTAGCTGGAGGCAGCTTTGGACTCCCAGGGTGAACTTGCAGCTACACCCCCCGGATGACATCATATCTTTGTGAACTGGGTTCTTGGCAGTTGCAGTGTGAAACGCAATTCCTGTGGGAAAAGTGGTGCAGATCAGGAAATGCAGGGTTGGGCGGAGCCAGAGGCAAGGCTGGAGAGGCGGTGCGGCTCCACACGGGCACGTGCAGACCACCAGTATGCAAGGCTGGTGTGCAAGAAGTGAGGTGAAAATATTATTTTTTATTTCAATCTATATGTGTCACTTTAAAAAGTAGCTGCTACGTTATTAGAACAGAAATATATATGAAGTTGTTTGAACTTCACTATTTAACAAACAGAATAGTTAGGCATTTCAGCTTGGGGCACTGTAAAAAAGTCCCTGGGGGTGCTAAGGGTGTTATGAAAACCTATACTATTCAAATTGATATCGAACTTGTAGCCAACAGATTGATGTAAAATTATCTATTTTTGCCTACATTTTGTGTTTATGCAATTATACCATTTAATTGAAGCTGTGGTTTTAAATACAATTTTAGCTTTTTGAAAATAGTTGCTACAGGTGATGTGTTCATTTTTGAATAATAAAGTGTTGGCTTAATTATTTTAAGAATTTTATGTAATTTTCCTTAGTGTAGATAATTTGCTTTGTTATCCATATTTCATAGTATTTTAGAATTGAGACTACATTTCTAGTAGTATTCTCAGTTTGAAGGCTGAAATAAATGATTTTTTTTTTAATGAGCAAGAAAGCTTTTACGTTAACATCTTACTCAGATTAACATAACCAAATTTAAATCTATGCAAGTCAGACAGAATTAGAGATGGCAGAATGCTAGCATGCGCACTCACGTGCTGAGGAACTTCTAAACCGTGTCCATCAGCTTGTCGCCTATTTTGGTCACAGATGCTCCCCATGCAGGGATTTCTGTGAACTTTCTAAAGAAGATGCTTAGTTTAATAGTTTTGACCATCAGCAAAACTGCTCTAAGAGTTACCCTAGATTCTACCTTTCTATTTCATTTAATTAACTCTCCTAGAAACAATTCTGTTCCAGTACATTCTTTCTTTTTGGGTTCAGAGTTTTCTTCTCTCTAAGTAAACCATCAGGTTACACAGTGTTTGCAGTTCCAAATGTCACGGGCGGTTATGAGGGACAGTCTGTGTGTCCCACCAGCAGCAAGACTGTGAACTGGTGAAAGAAGTGGCCAGTCAAGCCCGTGTGCAAAGGCAGAAGTTTAAAAAGTAAAGGGGTCAGTACTAATTGATCACTGGCACCCTGAAACCAAAACTTTTCATTCAGCTTTTTATTTTTTTGAATAATTATTTTATCTTATATGTTCATCAAATATATACCTATCTGGGGAAAATGCTCCCTTTGAAAATGGTAACTTTTAGTTATGCATGTTAAACTACTTTTTTGAGACAGGATGTTGCTCTGTTGCTCAGGCTGGAGTGTAGTGACACCATAACTGCTCACTGCAGCCTCTGGGGCCCAAGTGGTCCTCCCACCTCAGCCTCCTGAGTGGCTGGGACCACAGGCACACACCACCATGCCTGGCTAACTTTAAAAAAAGTGTTTTTTTGTTGTGGCTGTTTTTTGTTGTTTTTTTGTTTGTTTGTTTTTTGTTTTTTTTTTTTGGTAGAACAATGTCTCTCTGTGTTGCTCAGGCTGGTCTTGAACTCCTGGGCTCAAGTGATCCCCCTACCTCAGCCTCAAAATGTGCTGAGATTACAGGCGTGAGCCACCGCACGTGGCCAAAGGCATTCTATTATTTTAAAATTTACTTTCTTATTTTTTTGTTGTTGAGTAAAATTGAGAAAGACTGAGGAAAATATGGGGCAGCAGTGAGAGAAGGAAGTGAACAAGAGCAAGAAGGTTATTTACATTTTAGCCAGTATTTCACTGGACCCCAATTTGAGCAAAAAATGAAAGACATCAGGCTTCCTTACCTGTTGTTACCCATGCTCAGTGAAAAGGCATAAAAATAAGCTTCAACAACCTCATGCCTATTGAAGTCAGAACCCTGTAGTGTAGTCATTTAATTGCCTTTGTATTAGATGTGATGAAATATTTTAGTTGTATGTATTCATCACAATGACTGGCACTTAGAAATAAATAATTCAGGCCAAGAAATACATGGAACATTAAGGAAGTTATTAGGAGCAAGGGATTACCTACAAGCTAGAAGTGAATCCAAAGCAGAGTGAGAGATGGGTCACATTGGAAAGACCAAATGTTAGAAAGACAAGGAAATTTTGGTGATGAGGCCACCCTATCCAGAGAGATGCTCCTGCAGAGTTGATCAGGCCTGGAAAGCATGGATCAAAGATGAAGAACAAGTGTTAACAGCCTCTCCTTATGCTTTCTAAGGATTATTTTAGGAGGATTAAGTTAGGAGACTCTTTAACCTTCCCATGTGTGCTAAATGGGGCCTCACTGTGTTAGTTTCTGGGGGCTGCTGTAATAGTACCACAAACTAGGTGGCTTAAAAAAAAGAAATTTATTCTTTCACAGCTCTGTAGAGAAGTCCAAAATCAAGGTGTTGGCAGGGCTGGTTCCTTCTGAAGTTGTGAGGGGGTCAATGCCAGGCTCCCTCCAGCTTACAATGTTACTGGCATCCTCAGCATTCCCTGGTTTGGGGACGCGTCACCCTGATTGCTGCCTTCACCCTCATGGGGCATGCTCCCCAAGTGCATGCATGCCTGGTTCAAGTGCCCCTTTTTTCAAAGGACAACAGGTGATGGATTAGGTCCCACTCTAATGACCTTGTCTTGACCTGTTCATCTGCAAATACCCTATTTCCAAATAAAGGCACATTCAAAAGTGCTAGGGTTAGGACTTCAACATTTTTTGGGGAAACACCATTCAAGCCATAATGGGTGGTGATTGATAATGGCACTAAGTTTTCTTGCCTAGTAAATAGTCCATATTCTAAAGGCCTTGGTACTGCTGAAAAAAGAAGTAGTTTAGTGTTTCATGAGCTTTCGAATACCCTTGCTATCCCCTAGACCTGTTTTCAAACAAGAGCTTTTAATACGTATTCCTACCAACTGGTTACCCTCTCAATGACCTTGAATCTATCCTGAATTAATCACCTACATCATGGCACTGTAGAAGCCACAGCAGGCTAGAGGGGACATCTTGTTGCCATGTTAAGACAGCAAGTAGTGGCCACACTAATGTGAATTCTACTCCAAACAACACAGTCCCTCCGTTACAGCAGAAAGGAAACTGAATAACTCCCAGATGCCACCTGGGAGTTATTTTTATTTTTACTAAACCACCTTCATCCCTTCGGAAGAATGCAAAGCAATCCCATGCAGTTCACATAATCTCATACTATCCCCACTACATCTCTGAGATGTATAGTTATTCCCCTTTTTATAGAGTGAAGAGACTAACGGGTTAAGTAATCTACCAAAGGGCATATTATCAATGAACAGAAGATTCAGGATCAGCCCAGAGCTGACAGACTCTAATGCTAATAATATAATCCATACGAACATTTCTTTAGAAGGCAAACAGTATCATAGGCTTCCAAGGAAAACAGCAGACCCACGCTTTGTTGAAGCCCATCCCTTGGACCCATTCCCCAGCAGCAACTTCGTAGAATTCTTTTGGAATTCTTCTCACATATTTATCTCCATATTTCTGGATTATATGTTTGTATTGCTTATTCTTGATTTATTAATTGTAGACATCATCTATTCAGACCTTAGTAGGACTATAAAGCTATGGTGTTCTTTCACGTTCTTTCCTACTCCCGTCTTTCCCAAAGTAGGTACATCATTGGATTTTGTTAAGTGAATGCCCAGTGTTTACCTGATTTCGAATGTAGAAGTATTGTTCATGGCTGAGCCCAGTGGTAAACAATGACATTTCCATTCTTGGGAAACTGTTCTTTTACCTAAAGTTTTTAATGGTATTGTTTTGTGAGAGTTGATGTTGTTCATCCTTCGGTTTTCTACAGTCCTATCACAAATTCTTTCCAAATTCTGCATCCGTATTAGTAAACACCTTTAAATAGTATGTCCTGCAAGGTTGAATACATCAGGGACTTTATCAGCTCAGCTTCTTCTTGCAGCCAGGCCTGGGGGGCCTCTGTCCCCTTGCTGCATGGTGGTTATCGTCACATTTCATGTTACCTCTCTGCCACAGATCTCCCATTTTCCACATCCCATGTTTTTTCTTGCTGGATTTCCTTTCTTGTTTTGGTAAGTTATGCCTTCTAATACTGTACAACCCTAGAGTGATAGTTTAGCTAGGTATAGAAATCTAGATTAAAAAATAATTTTCCCTTGTGATTTTATCTCCAACACATGATGTTGCTTTTGAGCAATCCGTACTATTTGTATTTTACACCTTACTGAGGGATACTTGATATGCAATAAACTGTACACATATACCATATACAATTTGATACAGCTTGACAAATATATATACCCATGAAATTATCATCACAATCAAGATAACAAACATATCCATCACCATCAAAAGTTCACTTCCCTTCTTTGCAAACCCTCTCTCTTACCTCTCTCCACCTGCAAACAACCACGAATCTGCTTTTTGTCAGTATGGATTGGTTTGCATTTATTAGAATTTTGTATACATGGGATTTTATAGTGTGTGCTCTTTCTTGTCTGGCTTCTTTCACTTAGCATAATGATTTTAAGAGTAATCCATATATAGCATGCATCTATAGGCCATTCCTTTTATTGGTGAGTATTCTGCTGTAGGGAGAGACAGTTGTTTATCCATAAGTAATGTCGTCCTTCAGTCAACCAGCCACATCTCCAGTGCTGAGTCGTCACAGAGGGCTAGTGGCAATCATCTTGATCAGTATGACAAATAGTAGTGCCATCATCGCAAAATGTTCTAATGAGCAATACTCTAACATTCTATAGTTTTAGCTCTCACATTTAGGTCTATGATGCATTTTGAATTAATTTTTGTATGTGACATGAAGTAAGTGTTAGTATTTTTTTGCGTATTGTTACTCATTGTTCTAGTATCATTTTTTGAAAAGATTATTCTTTACCCATTAAATTGCTGTGGCACCTTTGTCAAAAATCAATTGACCATATATGTGTGGTTTTACTTCTGGACTCTTTATTATTTTACATTGATCTATTGATCTATCTTTATGTCAATACCACACAATCTTAATTACTGTATAAGTCCTAAAAACAGGTAGTGTAAATACTCCAACTTTGTTAGTGTTTTTAAAAGTTGTTTTGGCTGTTTTATGTACTTTGCATTTCCATATAAAGTTTGGAATAAGCTTGTCAACGTCTACAAAAAAATAAAAGCCTTGTGCAGTTTTAATTGAGGCCTTACGGAATCTATAGATTAATTTTGGGAGAACCGATGTCTTAACAACATTGAGTCATCAATCCTTCAATGTGTTATATAATCTCCACTTATTTAAATCTTTAGTTTCCCTTAGTCATGTTTTTCAGTTTTGAGTGCAAAGATCTCATACATCTTTTGTCATATTTATCCCAAACTATTTTAGTTTTGGATTCTTGCCATAGACATCCTGTCATGTGCAAATAAAGATATTTTTATTTCTTCCTTTCTAATCTGACGTCTTTTTTTTTCTTATCTTATTGCACTGGCTAGAACAGCAGTCCCCAACCTTTTTGGCACCAGGGACCAGTTTCGTGGGAGACAAACTTTCCACGGATGGGGGTTGAGGGGGGATGCTTTCAGGATGATTCAAGTGCATTACATTTATTGCGCACTTTATTATTATTACATTGTAATATGTAAGTGAAATAATTATACAACTCACCAGAATGTAGAATCAGTGGGAGCCCTGAGCTCATTTTCCTGCAACTGGATGGTCCCATCTGGGGGTGATGGGAGACAGTGACAGATCATCAGGCATTAGATTCTCATAAGGAGCACACAACCAAGATCCCTCACGTGTGCAGTTCACAATAGGGCTCACGCGCCTATGAGAATCTAATGCCATCACTGATCTGACAGGAGGCGGAGCTCAGGTGGTGATGCGGGCATTGGGGAGCAGCTGTAAATACAGATGAAACTTCACTGGCTGCCCACGTCCTGCTGGGTGGCCTTGTTCCTAACAGGCCGTGGACAGGGACAGGTACCAGTCAATGGCTGGGCAGGGAGCTGCGATTCCTGGACTAGAACCTCCAGTGCAGTGTTGGAGTGAAGTGATGAGACCTGGCATTCTTGTCTTATTCTTGATCTTAGGGAAAGCTTTCAGTCTTTCACGTTAAGAATGGCTTTAGCTGGCTCACACCTGTAATCCCAGCACTTTGGGAGGCCGAGGCAGGCGGATCACAAGGTCAGGAGATCGAGACCATCCTGGCTAACACGGTGAAACCCCGTCTCTACTAAAAATACAAAAAAATTAGCCGGGCACGGTGGCGGGCACCTGTAGTCCCAGCTACTCTGGAGGCTGAGGCAGGAGAATGGCGTGAACCCAGGAGGCAGAGCTTGCAGTGAGCCGAGATCGCACCACTGCACTCCAGGCTGGGCGACAGAGGAGACTCCATCTCAAAAAAAAAAAAAAAAAAAAAAAAGAATGGCATTAGCTATAGTCTATGCTTTTCTGATTCCTAACCTTTCATATGTAGCCTATTTTTTGTTTAGTTTGCTTTTTTAAAAATCTGATGTATGGTTTTTCTATGCAAACTATTTTGTTGTCTGTTTTTATTTTCTCTTTTTATTACTGGTTTTTGAAGTTGCGTGATGATGTGTGTTGATGTCTTTTTTGATTTCCTGTGCTGGGAATTTGGTGTACTCTTTCCATCTTGAAAGTCATATCCTTCAATTCTGAGAAATTTCATGAATTGTTTCTTTAAAATTTTCTCTATTTTTCTCTGGTCTTTCTTTCTGGAATTCCTATTAGAGATCACATCTTTTGCATCATCTTTTGATTTTTATATTTCTCTCCTATTCTTTCTCTCTCTCTTGCTCTTTTGGCTCTGTTTTCTTGGATAGTTTCTCACATTTATCTTTCACTTATTTCATTGATTTATTTTTGTTCAACAATCATATTTTTACATTCCAGGACATATTTTGTTCTCTGAGTTTTTCTTATATCTTTGTGGTTTAAATACTGTGCTGGTTTCATTTCATGAATTATAATATCCTCTTTATGAGTTTTTATGTAAATGCCTCTCCTTGTCCCGAATGGCTTTGGCTCCTTCTGATCCCTTTACCTGTTAATTTTGGACTCAGCGTTTCATGTAGGGGCTTTCCTCTAATGTCTGTTTATTCTTTTTATCTGTTAATATTTTTAAATGAGTCACAAAAAAGGTGATTGGAAGATTTGGGAGGGGCTGTATGATGCCTGGCAGGTTTACTGCATCCTGAAACTTGAATGCTTCACTGCAGGAATATCCAGATGTCAGTTATGTGTAGTTTTGGGGATCTCCCCTCTTCTTGAATCCTTTTGTTTCTCTAGAGAAAAATTTTGCCATCACCTACAGGCATTCTTGCAACTGCACAGAAGGGGACAGAGGGACTCCCAGTTCAGGACAGAAGCTCTTATGTAACGCTCTGTTCTCAGGGCAGCCCTTCTTCCCTCCCATCTGCTACGCTTACTGTCTCCTCCTCTACTGCCTGTCTCATCCCATTTTCTGTAAATGAATCTGCTGCATTGGAGGAGGGGTCGCTGCTGGTGTGCTGGGGAGGGGAGGGGACTTCCAAGTCTGGCCTCTCTCCCATGGACTTCAGACTCCTTTTAGTTCTATCATTTCAGACACTGGAATTTCAGGTTCCGGGTCCTTTCTGGTTCCGTAGTAAGATTAGCATGGTTCTTATCATATCACTCACTTTAGGCATTGCGTTGGCTTTCTTAGGCCTGCTTTCTCTTTATTTCTGATCTTCCAAAAATTTACTGCTGTTCATAAGCCAGTAAAGCCTCCTCCCCTTTTTAACACTATTTAATTTTCATGTGAGTGGGGTTACAAGAAAGAAAAAATCAATAAAACACGTGTTGCAATCGCCAAGTTTAACCAGGAGTCCCCTGCACTGCAGTCATCATCCTAAATGGCTTTCTTTGGTGATGCTGCCCCCTTATCAAAAACCTAGAGAAGGTCTCAGGAGGTCTCGCTTCCCTGGCTTGTAGTCTATCGTAAGGTTTTGCATTGCTAATCATACTGGAATTTTCTCCTTTATTAGGTCCTGGACATTCACTGTTTTGTCTCACAAAATCCTCTCCTTTTTTTTCCTTTGTCTCCCTGTGTCCTTGACCCTTATGGAAAACCACAGCCAGCTTCTGTTCCTCAACCTTTCTTCTCTAAACACCAAGTTCCACCATTGACAGAACACTGAGGTTCCTGCACAGTCACACAGACATGAGTAAGGAGAGTTCAGAGGCTGCAGTGGAGTTCCACATGAAGCACAGGAGGTGAAACCCCTTTTTCCTGGCTCCTCAGGAGACATGTGAAGATGACGCGATTAGAGGTCATTTAGGCATGGATAGTGTTTGTATCTGCTGAATCCCTATCCATCTCGCATCTCCATCTCTAAATGTGCAGTTTCGGATATCTGTGAATACCCCCTGTGAAGTGCCTAGTTGGCAGGGGATGGGGTGTGCAGCTCTGTGTCCAAGTATGAAATGCCCCAATGCCAGTTGCAATTGTTTTGATTTTGGTGTTAAGAGTCTAATGTTAGCTGTGACCCCCTCCTTTCCCTTTTCATCTTGAAGAGACTGTCTTCATTTGAAATAGGGAAAGGAAAGGAGTGTAACTCACAGCAGTGACAGGAGCCACCCCACACTGAAGCTGCCGTAGAACCTTGAAGTGGAACCATTTCTGCAAAGGGTGTTCTTAGAAATAGGAACCACAGTGATAAACACCATCACCACCTACAGCCCCAGCAATGAGGCCATCACCAGGCAGACTCCGGCAGACAGGGAGAACACAGCCACAGAGAGATGCCAGTCCCTACAGACAGCAATGAGGCCAATCACCAGGCAGACTCCGGCAGACAGGGAGAACACAGCCACAGAGAGATGCCAGTCCCTACAGAAAGCAATGAGGCCAATCACCAGGCAGACTCCGGCAGACGGGGAGAACGCAGCCACAGAGGGATGCCAGTCCCTACAGAGGACGAGATGATCTCAGTGCTATTACGTAAGTGGTAACAGGGTGATTATTCCACCTAGTCCACGAACATGGAATTTTATCTAGTGGCCAGAGATGTCCAAAGAATTGCCACAGAAAGCTTTTCACAGAATTGTTAAGTGATTCATGGGCCCTATTCAGAAATGTCCAGAAATAGAAAATGCACATGGTATTTATAAAGGGGTTAATTCATTAATCTCTTCTCTATCACAGAAAAAGTAGGCTACTGCTGGAACCAAAGGTCTCCAAAATAAAGTCAATGAAACTATTGTGGCCCAAAACTTAGAGACATTCTTTGAGCCTATAAGCGAACTAGACTCAGGGACCTAAAAATCAAACAAATACTGAAAAAAAAAAAAAAAAAAAAGGCATTTTATGGCAGGCCATTGTATAAGCGTCAGAATTTGGATAAAGAATAAATAAGGAAATTTTTTTTTCTTCTCAAAATACACATACATAGCTATACTTAAATATAACCGTGCCTTTCTTCTCACTGGTACATAACATATACAAAAAAGACAAAATGGAATTATGGTTGGTTTGGGACTATTTCGATGATTCCTATATAATCTGGAAAATGTGTATGATGTAGCATTTATAGGGCACAAATACACCATTGTGTGATGTGTCTTCCACTATTACACGAAAAGCACAGAACACTACAACACAAAACAATTTGGTTTGGCTTTTAAAATAAAATGAGGAATTTAATTAAGCAAACAGACAAAAAAATCCTTTTAAATGTAAGACTGGAAAAATCTTTCTAAAATTATTTTTATAGACACAATATCCTGCAGGGTTTTTTAGTTTGAAGTAGAAGAAACCCAGTGGTTCAATGAGAAATGGATTTGATGAAACATTGGCTCTGGCAGGCTTAAGTGGTAGCTTGCCAACTCAGTGTTGAAAAAGTTGATGACAAAAGGTTCCTGAAATCAAATTTTCCTCTTTGGATTCCTTCTAGAATGCCTCCAAGTCTGATTTTCATAAAATGAATTCAGGAAGCCAAATCTTTCTTTATCCTATGTTATTATGTGAGAGAATTTTCCATGACCTCGAAGGGAGAACACACGTTTTGGTGAGTTTGCGAGTGAAAATCTTATTATAATTTATTTCCAAGAAAAAAAGACGAATGATCCAGAATATGCTCACACTCACAAGTTTACCTGTGAAATGTGTCCTGCCAACACAGAAGCAGGGCGCTCAGCTGGACCAGGGGTCTCAGGCCACACTCTGAGTTCACTCATGTGTGTGGAGCAAGTGTGTTCAGAGGCAGCGTCCCTAAAACATCTCTCACCTGGATTTGCTTACTCAACAAGTAAATAGGACCTCTGTATCCTAAGTTCTAGTACACAGAAACATGACATTTTGAATCATCTGAGAAATGCAGTTTGCTTTTAATAGAACAAGGAAAAAATAAAAAACTTTTTTTCTACATTTAAAAAGGCCGGACACGGTGGCTGAAGCCTGTAATGGTAGCACTTTGGGAGACTGAGGCAGGCAGATTACCTGAGCTCAGGAGTTAGAGACCAGCCTGGGCAACATGGTGAAACCCAGTCTCTACTAAAATACAAAAATTAGCCGGGCATGGTGGCAGGCGCCTGTAATCCCAGCTACTCAGGATGCTGAGGCACGAGAATTGCTTGAACTCGGGAGGAGGAGGTTGCAGTGAGCCAAGATTGTGCCACTGCACTCCAGCCTGGGCGACAAAGCAAAACTCTGTCTCAAAATAAAAAAAGAAAGAAGGAAGGAAAGAAGGAAGGAAGGAAGGAAGGCAGGCAGGCAGGCAGGCAGGCAGGCAGGCAGGCTGTTCAACACCAACAAAAGTTACAAAAGGAAAAATTAGATAATTGTCCACACCATGCATGTGAACTCACACTGATTGAAGTGGCAAAATTTGGTTTGAATATTTGAATATTTTTTCAGCTTTTCTTAAGGCATACTCATGTATCAGAATTACCTAGGATGTTTCCAAAAAATGTGGATTTCTGAGTCCCACCCAGTAGTAGATAACCATATTAAATACCCCTTAATCTGGGGGTGGGTGTATCTCAGAAATCTTTATTATAACAAACCCTCCAACTAACTGCTTTGCCTATGAAACTTTAGAACCACTGTGTTCAGATAAGGCCTTCACTTCTTTCCTAACATATTAACTAATGAAATGAAAAAAAAAATTCACACCTGAATTTCCCTAGTGTATAAATTTCTTCTTATGCAGTCATTGAGTCATTCCAAACTCTGGAAGTTGAGTTAATTATTTTAACATACAAAAAAAAAAAAAATTAGGCCAGGCATGGTGGCTCCCACCTGTAATCCCAGCACTTTGGGAGGCCAAGGTGGACAGATCACCTGAGGCCAGGAGTTCGAGATCAGCCTGGCCAACATGGGGAAAAACCAAGTGTACTAAAAAAAAAAAAAAAAAATTAGCCGGGTGTGGCGGCAGGCACCTGTAATCCCAGCTACTCGGGAGAGAGGAGAATCGCTTGAACCCAAGAGGTAGAGGTTGCAGTGAGCTGAAATTGCACCACTGCACTCCAGCCTGAGCAACAGAGTGAGAATCCATCTCAAAAAAAAAAAAAAAAAAGATTTTTACAAAATTGACTTTAAGACCTCAGAGCTGTGTTATGACCACTTGAAATCTGGCTACTGCTACTGAGGAACTGAGTTTTTAATTAAAGTAAATGTAAATAACCACATGGGGCTAGTGGCAGCCATATGAGGTAGTGCAGACATTGATCATTTCCATCATCACAGAAAGTCCCATCGACAGCCTTGTCTTAGGCAATAAACCGCAGTGCCCAGTGCTGCCCAGCTGATTTTGAGAGTGCCTGGATATGTGTGTGAAGTCCCTCGGCTTCTTTGCAGGAAACCTACTTGAGTCAAACGAGGGATTACTCACTTACATTGTATTTTATTTACACATGAGACAAACTATTTCGTATACTGCATTGTGTTTATGGACGAGACAGACATTGTAATCAGAAGGTTTGTAGATAAAACGGAAATGTTCATATTCAGTTGCATTTTTCAGTTCTAGAGTTCTCGTGTGTTTTCTTTCCAATTGTTTTTGCTTCTCTATTGATATTTCCTATTGGTCCCACAATATTTTTACATTTTCACTTAAATCTTTCAACCTATTTATAATGGTTGTGTTAAAGTCCATCGTCTTTGTCATTTCCAGTCAGTTTCTTTTGACTGATTTTTCCCCTCACATTTTTCTCACATTTCCTTGCTTCTTTATATATCTGGCAAGTTTTTATTGCATGCTGGACATAGTGGATGCCACCTTTTTGAATGTCTGGGTTTCGTTGTCCTCATTTGAAGAATATTGAAGTTAACGGTGGCAGACAGTTAATTTACATGCAGCTCAACTTGATCCTCTTAAGGCTTGATTTTAAGCTCAGTTAGTGAACACCTGGAGTCGTCTTGACTCTAGGGCTAGAGTAACCTTATTCCTAAGTCACATCTGCTCCAGGATATTAACTGAGTGCTTGGTGTGTTCAACAAGGTCTCTCCATACTGGTTTGTTGGTCCTCATTGTCTTCCAGCCCCATGCCAGTTCTGGAATTTCTACTCAGCTCCTCTCCCTGGTAGTTGGTCTTTGTCTGCTGTTTTGGAGTCTTGCCTTAGCAGGTAGAGCTAAGTATTCAAAGATGCCAGCAGGCCTCCCTGTGGATTTCCAAAGCTTCTCCTCTGAGCCTTCAGCCTGTGCTCCCCTCCAGCTCCACTGTGTCTCCTACACTTCTCGACCTAGCAGGATGGCCTTGTCCTGCCCGGGCTCCTCTGGGACCTGCTTTGGGAGGGCTCGTGGCAGGACACTGGGCAATCCTGGGGCTCACCTCTGTTATGGCCCTTCTTTCAGGGAGCACAGGCCTGCACTCTTATTGTCAAGCATCTGAAAACACTCGTTTCGCACATTTTGTCCAACTTTATAGATTTTTAACAGCAGAAGGTCTAGTTTGATACCAGTTTCATCATGACCAGAAGTAGAAATGCACATGGAAATTAACTGTCACAGCTAAAAGAACAGTGAGAATTTTCAAACAGTTTAAACAGTAGATCTCCCACTAAAAGAAATTTGCCTAAGAGGACACAGTCCAGATAAGTCAAATATGCTTAAGTAGAGACGGTTTTCAGAATTTAACAGACCAGTAACTTGTTACATAATTTCATCAAGTTCTGGACACATGTCCACTATCCATTTAAAAATGAAATCAGAAGAAGGACCTCTTCCATGCATGAATATGGTCCATGGGACTAGAAAGCAAGAACCATTGGTTCTTCTGGATCCAGGGCACCTGCTTGTATAACTTAGGCAACACTTTGCTCCCTAACTGTGTGCCAAGGTACCCTGGGACCTCACAGCAAGCTCGCAGGGGTGTCAACAACATTGATATTTTCAATGTTCAAGGGAAACACAGTGATAACTGTTGTCTGTGGACACTGCACAAACTAGTAGCCCGATATGGTTCCATATGAGACAGGGCTACAACCCTCATGGCAGCAGCCTTGTCTCTGTGAATCTGGGTTTTGACATTTGCTGTGGTATAAAAGCAAGTACCCCATAAAAATCAAAGCAGAACATGAAACGAAGGTGGCAGCCGCAAAATCTGCTTCCAGTGGCAGGCACACACATGCCATTAGTAAGAAATTATGATTATTAAAGAATTTAATTACAGTCTCACTCTTCTGTCTCTCTTTTTGGAATTCTTTGGGAAAAAAAAAAGAGGGTTATTTACCGTGCAGTTTCCCACGGTCTGGGTTGCCAATTGCATCCGTGGTATCCTTTATCATTGCCTTTTCCGCGAGTTTTCTGGGAACTGACAGTTGGCCTCAGAGTCCTGATACTGTTCAGGTTTGATTCAAGGGCAAAAGGGAAGCAGCGTGACTTCCAGGAGTTGGTGCCATTGAGGGTTAATGCGTGAATCCATTCGTTAATAGGAGATGCAAAATGCTTTTTCAAATTCTATCATTACTGTAATGTATTAGCTATAATACTTCTACAAAGGAAAAAATATGTCTTCTTGACTGTTAGGTTACCCAGTGGTAGAGTTAGTACAGAAACCAGAATGCACATGCTACAATCTTTCCCTTCATTTACCGGTTTTCAAAATAGCGAGTCGGTTCCTTATATGCACTGTATTTTGTGCATTTAGAAACATTATCCTGAGAAGGGGTTCAGAGGCTTCACCAGAGTGTCAAAGGGGCTGACAGTGTCCATGGAACTCCCATTTTAGACTGTTCCAGGAGTCACAGAGGTCAATTTGACATATTGGGCTTACAACAAAGATGTTCATTTTAAGCCATGACCTGAATGAAGACTAAGTAAATCAAATTTACCCTTGGGTTTTTGCGAATGTCAACCCTCCCAGAGTCCACTGCTGTTCAACCTCTTCTCTTCTAAGTCCCAGTGAATCTACAGAGTGATTCCAACTGATCACTTCCTTTGTCTCCACAGCACTCAATCTTTGCATCTTGGTGGTTGGTGAAATTCCACCTTAGTTGTACTGTGGTCTACACCGTATGTAGACCCTACAGTGGTAGCTGTGGTGTAGGGGGCACTAATCTGAAGTCAGATGATCTAATTCAAACGTTGACTATGCTACTTACTAGTTTTGTAAACATAAAGCAAATTGCTTCACGTCTTTGAGCTGGTTTCTTCCAATGGAAAATGGCAAAAATGACATATAACTTTAAGGACTGTTTTGAGAACTAAAGAAGGAAATATTCTTGAAAGATTGAGCCATTAGAGGTTTTCAGCAAATATTTGTTAAATCTGATTCTCAGTTCCCAAATGCAGGGGGTTTGTTCATTAGATCTTTGGTACTGGCCATCATAGTAAAAGAAAAAAAATTACCGCACTGTGAGATAGTTCCGATTTAGGGCTGTAAGCGATAACACATTCCCATCCATTTCGGCGAACTCTCTCTCTCCCTTCCTCTCTCTCCTTCCTTCCTTTCTCTTCCCTTCCCTTCTCTTGTTCTTCTTCTTCTCTCTCTCTGACTCTTCCTCTGTGTCTCTGTCTCTCTGTCTACCTCTGCCCCATACGTGTCTCTCTCCTAGAGGCACAGGGCTGAGCTCTGACAGTCAGAGCTGTGTGATTCCGAAATGCTCCTGAGAGCAAGTCACACTCCACTCACAGCATGGCTGATCTTCCCTGGGCTCAACGAGGCTGCCCCAGTGAAGACATTCAATGCAGTTGGCTTCTCACCGTCCTGGCTTGAAATGGCCACATCGGGCTCTAACCTCGAATCCAGTAGCTTCTGTACTGTCTCTCAGCCATCCCTACACCATCACGGTCCATCCCATTTGGTTAGTCTGAAAAACCAGTGATGTCCTCAGCACTCCCCAGGATTCTTTTCTGTTCCCCTCCCTGGTCAGAACCCACGTCCATTTCTGAGAACTGCAACCTCCTCCAGCCATTCACCCACCAGGCCCTTCTATTCTCTTCCAGATGGCTTGGCATCTTCTTCCGAGCAAGCGCAGCTCTCAGGCCAGGCCTGAGCCTGCAGCCTGTGTGCCCTCCATCATCAGGGCCCCCTCTCAGGACAGGCTAAACCGAGAGTGGGACGGCGGACTTCCAGGGACACTTCCAAGTCATGCCCATGCAGGTTTGGATATTACTGTTCCTACTGATTCCCTGTGTCTCCCTGAACCTGTTTCCTTATTTGTCACAAGGGCATGAGAAACACTTACCTCAGCCTTGTTATAAGGATAAATAACAGATTTTTTTTTTTTTTTTTGAGATGGAATCTCACCCTGTTGCCCAGGCTGGAGTACAATGGTGTGATCTCAGCTCACTGCAACCTCTGCTTCGTGGGTTCAAGCTATTCTCCTGCCTCAGCCTCCTGAGTAGCTGGGTTTACAGGCACGCACCACCACACCCGGCTAATTTTTTGTATCTCTAGTAGAGATAGGGTTTCACCATGTTGGCCAGGCTGGTCTCAAACTCCTGACCTCGTGATCCGCCTGCCTTGGCCTCCCAATTTGCTGGGTTTACAGGTGTGAGCCACCGTGCCCAGCCAATAGACCAAGATTTAAAGTGTCTCATGCTGGGCATGTGTCAGCAAACATCAGAAACTTAACAGGCAGCAGCCCCTTTCCTCCTCCCTCCTCTTCCTCTGTCCAGGGAAAGGCTCTCCCTCTATTTTGGTCTGAAGGGCACTCCTCCTGGTCCCACGTTACCCTCAATAGTGCCCCACAGCTCCATGGCGAAAGCCCAGCTGTGGAGTCACACTCCTTGGGTCAAACCCAAGGCTGACACTTACTATGTGATTGACAATTAGGAAAAGGAGACAGGGCTCCTATGAAGATTAGATGAAGTTGTGAAGGTGCAGACAGCTGGGCTCCTGGTGCACACTGTGTTCTTAGTAAACACTGTGGTCACGACAGTTGTCCATTCTCTGGGATCCTCAGTGCTTCCTGCCATCGGCCTCCTTTCTGCACCCCTGCAGCCCCCACAGCACTGTAGCTGCCCTCACTCCCCACTCCGAGCTGAGCTCCTTGCAGAGCTGTGTTCTCTGAGTCCCTCCTCCTTTCTGGTCCTGCCCCTCCACTCCACCTGGAGTCATCCTGTGAGGGCTCACAGAGGCCTTTTACTTCTCCCCACACAATGAACATGCTGGGAACTTCCACCAGCTGGACTTCCTGTGGCCTTTTAGATAAGTGATAGTTCTTCCTCCTTGAAGTCTCTCCTCCCTTGGTATGTAACTCCAAGCAAGCTATATTCAATGTACACAAAACAATTTAGCATCTGTCATGCTTTCTCACTGTCTGTAGGGTGACGTCTAAACTCTTTAGCGTGGCATTCACGTGGCTCATGATATGATTCCTGGAAAATAAGGTTCTGGTCTTATTTTCTCTGTTCCTTCATAGGCACCCCACTCCCCAGCAATATCAAAAAATCTTGCAAATTCCCAACCCCAACATCTTCTCCTACAACTCCATGCATTTGCTCATAGTACATTCCCTGCCTTCTCTGCCCTCAAGCAGAAAATTCCTACTCATTCTTTAAGACTCAATCCACTGCCAACCTTCTCAGAGAAGCGAGGCCTCCTGGAGCCATGCAGCAAGGGACTAGCGGAGCAGGGTTCTATTAGGTTCTCCGAGCCACACCTGACCTGCATGGAGCCACCTCTGTCCACGGCCCTGGAGTGTGTCAGTGTGCACGGGTCCCACAGATCCTGGCACACATAATGGTAAGGATAATAGCAAGCCTGGGCGCCGTGCTCACTCTCAGACTGAGGCCAGGATGTTTCCAGGTCATTCTCTGTCTTTGGGAGCATTTCCCCAACCCTATCCTAGTCCCCAGACAGACAGTTCCAAGGCCTGAGAAATAAGCTGAGTTCTGAGCTCAGCCGCGATCCCGTTCATGGTAAGTGAAAGTGAAATGTGATCATTCCACAGAATTAGAGACTGGAAAGAGCTTCTGATTTTGGAAGAACAATTTTTTAAAATGGATTTGTATGCATAACATCCATTGCAGTTGGTGACGGTGGAGTCAGTGACTAATAAAAATGTCATTTCCTGTGATTTTTATAAATTACAGTAAATATGCCAGTAATCACCCACATTAGCTGCTAAAACGCAGGCAGCCAGCTGGAATAGAGGCCAGGGGGCCCCATTGAGGCCTCAAGAGGGAGACCCCACAGGTGCAAATTGACACCTATGCAAACAGTAGTTAATACATGCTAGAATTTGGAGAAGGGTAAAGTGTTAAAATAAATGTATGTCAAGCAGACAAATTTGGACTTCTCCATGAGGATCTGTCACGTCAAACAGGAAATCGCTATAAATTACTTGTAATAGTAAAAATCTTGTCATTTATAACCTTTAAGGCAACGGGCTCATTTAACACATCAACTCACAGATCATAATCTAGGAGAGTCGGCCTGGGTATTTATTTCACTTTTAATGTGTAGAAGCTGGGGCAAGCCATGCATGAGCTGCGAAAGCCCTCACTGCCCTGTCGGCTCCTCAAGCCGGGGGACAGGCCAGAGAGATAACTGCCTGAGGCTTGGGGGATGAACACGTCAAGATAGGAAAGCCCTTCGTGCTCCTGTAAAAATTAAGACATGCCTGAAAATGTCATGCCTTGGTTAGTCTCGTAATGAATAAATCCAAATAAATCCCATCATTATTCTGTTTATTTGTTTTACTTATAAGCTATTTGAAGTCATTGGAGCTGAAAGTGTGTTTCAACACGCCAAGCACATTTAGAGTATCTTGTAATCATCTTGCTAACCAGTGCATAGGTGAATGATAAGTGGAATTCTGTGTTTATTTCAGATACCTCAGTATACACTGCCCGCAGTTAAGAAACCACGACCTGAAATATTGTTTTGAAGAGGTGAAAATGCCTCCACTCAAGTGGCCCAGGAGCGTGATCCAGGAAGACGAACACACAGAACCATCTTCTGCATTGTTTGAAAATTCAGTGGAAACTAGGTATTTATGAACGAGATGCTTACTGCAGTTTGCATACACTGAGTAGACATTTGTGGATTAATTCATCTAGTATTGGGGGAGAGGTTCCAAGAGGAGGGTAAGAGCAAAGAATAGCCACAGGCCCAGCTGACCATTCCCTTCAGTGAGAAAAAGACCCGCAGGCAGAGTTGAGCACGCAGCTCATATTTGCACATGCTTGGCATTATGAACTGTAAGGAAGAGCAAAGTTGGTTTCCAGAAAGATGTTAACTCACAGTTGCACTTCTCTCCATTTCCGTTGCTCCTCTCCCTGGCCTGTCTACATCTCCCTGCTCTCTCCTGCACCAGGGCTTGGTCAGTGCTTAACTCTGGCAGGAACCATGAGTGCTGTCTGCTGCAACTTGCTAGGATTCAGATGCCACTCATGAGGCAGGTGAGCACACAGGAACACACATGCACACCTGCACAGGCACACGCAGCCTCTGTGGGGCATGTTTAGAACTCCTGGGTCTGCTGGCAGGTACCTTTCCCCCTCATGCTTTCCATGTGCAACCAAGGCCTACTTCTATTGCAGTAAAAATTAGTCTCCGTGTCTGCCTGTCTGAACACAAGCTAACTTACACGGAAACATGAAATTTAATTTTAAATTGAAGTTAAACATTTTAAATTAGACTTAATTAGACTTAATTTAAAATTTTTAACTTCATTTTAAAATTTAATTAAATTAGATTTAACTGGTTCCTTGAAAATTGCTGATCTCTCTCTGAATTTAATCCTATTTTCAAAATTATGGTTGGTTTTCTTAGATTGATAGGGTCCTCAGTGTGGGGAGGGAGAGGTATTTGAAGGTGAATAGGAGAGCATCTACAGGTAAAGAGTTTAGGCACAGTTTAGCTCATGTAGAGAAAAACCTGTCATTTAGGGGGAGAAGCTGATTCTAGGAACCAAATTATTCAAATTAACCATATCCAATCTGCAGTGCCAAAACCAAAGCAAACCAACCAGCCTAAATTGTTCACTTTACTTTGGCAGGCACCAAATATGCGTATGTGTATCAAATAAAGTGAACAATTGGAGTTCTTTCTCTAATTTAGATAATTTCTGGAAAAAAACCAGCAATCTACATCTTTTGCCTCAATTGCTAGATTATTACTGATGAGAGAATATTTATGTTTTTAACTTTTCCTTCTCCTTTGGGTGAGGTGGCTGGAATGGATAAATCTTTCAATTCTACATTTCTAAACTCTGCATATCTATAGAGTCGTGTTGCATGTGTTACTCACATATGATTATTGACACATTTATTAATTTACGACAAAGTTAATTTCTATGGAACAATGGGTAATTTTGAAAATATTTTGGATAAAATGTTACAAACTCATTATTCAACGAACTCACAATGCATATTGTATTTCTTTGGTTCTAAGACACCCATTTAAAATATTTTTATCATCTCTGGAATCTAAATGCACCATTACCATCAGTGGCAATTTAGAATTACAATTGGCAGAGTTTTTTCTTTCATAGCAGCATGTAAAATAAAGATGCATCTTATAAATGGCATCTTAGGCTTGTTGAAATAGAAAAAGTGTGTGTGTGTAGAAGTAGCCTACAGATAATTTCTTGTCCAGATGGTCTCAGTGGTAAAAAAAAATTGTTTGTGTCAAATATCCGCTATTCTTCCCTAATACTTCTTTATGTAGGGATTATAAATTCTAACCCCAAAGTTTTGCATAACTCTTTTTATTCTAAAAACCTCTTGTCCTTGTAATGAGTGGTTCATGCTAGTTTGCAGTGTGTATTCGACAGAGAATTTCTGTCGCTTTGTCCCCCGCTCCCATCAACTAAAAAAATGTACAAATGAAAACTCTGGGAGACCAGTTTCCCATTTAGTACCAAAGCTAAAAATGAGTTCCCTCAATTCTTAAAAAAAAAAAAAAAAAAAAAAAAAAATCAAAGTTAGTACCATTGAATGGGGTTTAGTTAATCTTATAAATTTTTAAATAAGCGTGCCCACTTGCAGCAAAAGCCTGTGCTACATTTGTGCTTGTTCTCTGGAAAGTTCAGAAGGCAATCTGTAATGCAGAAAAATCTGTACCACTGACCTCCCAGCCATGCCACAAGATATTTCTGGTCTGAATTCTTTCTGTGTCTTTTCTCAGAGCCAGAAGTCTTGGAGAGCATTGAGAGCCAATTGTAAATATTAAGTCAGTTGGAGGTGATGTGGGAATAGTGGAGGGAAGAGAAACTATGTTTAGATTTTTTTTTTTTTTTTTTTTGAGACGGAGTCTCCTCTGTCACCCAGGCTGGAGTGCAGTGGCGCGATCTCGGCTCACTGCAAGCTCCGCCTCCCGGGTTCATGCCATTCTCCTGCCTCAGCCTCCCGAGTAGCTGGGACTACAGGCGCCTGCCACCACGCCCAGCTAATTTTTTGTATTTTTAGTAGAGACAGGGTTTCATCGTGTTATCCAGGATGGTCTCGATCTCCTGACCTTGTGATCCGCCTGCCTCGGCCTCCCAAAGTGCTGGGATTACAGACGTGAGCCACCGTGCCCGGCCTAGATTTTTTTAAATTTTAAATGATCAGGATTCCAGACAGGAAAATCAGCCATATTAGTGCTACACTAGAACACCTATTCTTACCACAAGATTGCTGGCTGTGGAGCTTACAGAGACTGCACACATACATGCAGTGAATATCTAATTTTTTTTCCTGATAGTTATGCCATTTAAGGGTTGAGGTTGATATTTCTTCACTTTCAGCCCTCTGCTCTCTACCTCATCTCATTCTTTCTGGGACCATCCTATATGCACGATTTAAAGGGAATTACCTATTACTTCAATTATTTGTTTCTTATCAACTGATGTTAAACTACAAGGATTTGCATTGAAAAGACACAAAGAAAGAGCAAGCCATGGCACATCGCCAAATGAAAGAGTAATGTTCTGGTGAATTTAACCTAAATAATTTACTGCTATACAAAAGTGGAAAAGTGGAAGGTGAACCCTTTGACCAATAAATCTCTCCTGCCCATGAAACCCTTATCTGGTCTCCTCCAATGTATTCCACACGCGGAAGCCATCATCACGGGCTCGGGCTTGTGATTTGTAAACCTTGATCTTCTGCACTCCGTGTCCTAAATATGGATAATTAGCATCAGTTTATCACGCCTCTGCATATTTTCTCTTCTCCGCAAACATGCATGCTTCTGTTGGCTGCCATTCTGCTACAGAAGATTATGGAGACAGATTGCAGAGAATGAATGTGCTAAACGAGATTAGGAAGGAATAGAAATAGCAACTTGGCCAATAAATTCCTCGTGAGAGCCTTATCATGCAATTACACGTTGACTTGCTTCACACTCTCCCAGCCTCTTAATCCAACACCCCCACCAGGAACGAAATTTCACTAATTTCTGAATTACTGCATATCCTCCTGACTTGTTACTGAGAATGGTTGGAAGGAGAAACATTGCTGAAAACAACATGTAAAACTTTATCGTAAAAAGTAAACTTTAACTGTCAAAATGGGCGGTATGAATTTGGAATGTTTAAAGCATTTTAGCGTCGACGAATGGATGCATAAAGTCTTGGCATAGAGAGAGATTCAACTTTTCTTTGAGATTCACCAATTCTGCCATTGTGCCACCTTTGGGGATTCAGAACTGGCTGGGGGTGGGGGTGTTCCTTGCTCTTGAACAGGACTATCTGATGTGTTTAAAAACAGGACAAAGCATCCACTGATTTTTCTGACTTCTCCTTATTACTGATAACAGTTGCGATGCCTCTGGGTAATTCTGGGCAAATCACTTGACCTCTTCAAGTGCCACCTCCTCCTAGCTTAGATGCACCGCTTCACCGCCACAGCCCCTCCTGGCGCCAGCGTGCTGCAGCTTCTCATGCACATTAATGTACATAAATAGGAAAAGTCCTGCCTGTTCCGGATCTCCAAGAATGCTGTAATAGGGCATCTACAGGGGGAGCTCTCTTCTTGCTCTTCTCTGCCTGTTAATGTGATTCTCCCAGGGCTTTATAATAAGTTAGGTATTTAAAGAGGCCCATTAAACGTTTCGATCCACCAGGGGACTATTTATAGCACAGAGCAGCAGTAAGACATTGTGGTGCCCCTACAAAAGCAAGGTTCTAAAGCAGGAGAAAGAAAACCTGGCAGGCCTGAACGTGTGTTTACTAGAAGGAATGGAAATCTAGCTCAGATATTAAAACTTGTGCTTAATATTTGTGCTTGCAGAAAAGGAAAGAAGTCCAATTCATGGTGGCAAGAATTAATTAGCAAAAGAAATGCACAGCGATTGTAAAAAGAGTTTTACACATAGATCATAATGTTGTCTTCACTTTCTTTCCCACAAGTAATGCCTATGCGGGTTCACTGACAAGAGGGCCTTATGAGCCATCCAGAGAAAATCTTCCATATTTCCCTTCCAGAAGACCCGCTTGCAGGCCTTGAATTTTGAGAGGTAAAACTGGGTAGCATTCACTTGATGAATAGGTATTGAGCATCTCCTCTGCACACACTGCCAGGCACTGTTGCAGGACCATGGGGTGAAACAGCAGGAGGAAGGAGCCCTGCCCTGGAGGAGCTGGCCATGGGGAAGAAGCTGGCCCCGATGTTGTTGCCCACCTGCTTGCCTTCTGCAAGCTGGTTGCTTTTCTACTGGCTGCCAAGAATCTCCTTTTTTGGAAAGAAAGCCAGCCTGGAACCCTCATTTACCTTGATTTGGGAGGGAGGGACCCAAGGGCCTGGGAGGCAGCCCTGGGAGGCACTGGTCTGAAGGGCTAGACCCTTGGTAAGAACCTCTGGAAGAATGCCTGTCTTCCGGAACCAGACAGGGAGGCGTGCAATGGGGTGGGGTGGGGGGTACTCCCAGCTGCAGGCACCTCTACTCCTAACTATCTGCAAGAAGACACACACACACAGACACACACACACACCCTGGGTGTCAGAGAAGTCCTCCCTTCCCTGTACCTCCTCCTTTCCAAGCCCCTGAAATCCAGAGGTGCCTGTTTCCAGGCGCCAGCCCTGCTGAGTGGATGTGGGGATGGAGGTCACTGGAGGCCCAGGGCTGGTTTGTTGTTTTTGTTTCCTGTTAGGAGTACTGTGGAGGCTTTGCAGTGCTAGTTTTGGGAAATCTTAGGTTTGGCTTCATCTAACTCCTCTACTGGAGCAAGGCGTGCAGCCAAGCCTGCTTAGACCTCCCCAGGCCACGGGCCCGCGGCAGACCTGGGGCTTGTAGCCCAGTTCAGCACCTGCAGGCGGGGGGACCGCGCGCTTGGCTCGAAGACCCCGCCCTGAGCAGGGGACAGAAAATATAAAATCAGATGGGGAGTTATTAATAACTGTCCTCCCCTCCCCTCTGCCGTGTTTCCTGAATCCGTGCGCTATGCCGGAGGGGGGCGGGGGCGGGGGCGCGGGGAGGAGGAGGGGGCCGTTTGCCATTAATCTGGGAACAAGCGGCTAACCTCGGTGACTGGTATTTTCGCTTTTCTTTTCTCACTTTTCTCAGTGTGGGGAAAGCAGTCAAGCCCGCGCGGAGCGATTGTGAGGGGCTCTGCTGGAATTTGGCAGCGCGGAGGCTTGGAGAGAAGCCCCATGCTGGCTCCCATTCAGCCGGCCCGTTTTCCTCGAGCTTTGGAAGTTTCACTCAGCCGTGCACTCAATGGCTTCACAAAGCTGATTACAAGCTTCAGCGCATTCCTGAAGGAGCCAAAAGCGACGCAGGTGCAAACGAGCCGAGGGAGCCCCTTATCCCGGTGACAGAATGGGACAAGCTGGGAAAGGCTTGGACCACACAAATCCAAGGCTCACCAGGCAGCAGAAAGCCTGCCTTGGGAACCGGGGGTCATTATCCGCCCTATTCAGCGGGGCCCGGGGACCCTGGGGGCCCAGCGAGGCCAGCCCGGGCGGGAGCACCGCCGCCAGCGCGCGCCAGCGACAGGGGGAACCCCGCTGGGAGCTGCGGCCAGGCCGGGGCTCAGGGCGCTGGGCTGTGCGTTTGCACAAATCTGTGTTCTGACGGGCCGGTGTCAACCCTAGTGGGGACACGGGAGAAAGAGCACGCCAGTAGGCCACGCGGCGCGTGGGCAGTGCGCAACTTCTGTCGGCGTCCAGGCCGCACGGCCACGTCTCAGCCGGTGCCCCCAGGCCATGGACACCCAGCTCCGGGGTCGCTCTGCGCCCTTTCTCCCCAGCCCACCTTTCCCATTGGTCCCCTCTCCTGTCCGCGTGGCAGCGCGGCCCCGCAGGGAGCGACCCCGGGAGGGACAGTGACCGCACGCGTGGAGTGGGGATGGTGGGGCATGGGGCCGTCGTCTAAGAGCGTTCGCATGGCCCAGGACGCTTTCGCTGCGAGTTTGGGGTCGAGGGGCTGTTCCCTCCCGGAGTCATTAACTGCGTCTCCTCATGCTCAGGGACCGGAAACTTAGGGCTGCGGGCGCCATAAAGAAAAGGGCAGCGCCTCGCGGAGAGCGCGGGGGAAGAGGGACTGAGGCAGCGGGACGCGGGGGCGGGAGGGGCGCAGCGGGGAGCCAGAGCGCAGCGGAGGGGAGCGCTGGGGGGCGGGGAGCACTCGGGCAGCCACCCTGTCCCCGTCGGGAGCCCCGCGCTGCGTCTAGGAGGGCGCAACACGCAGTCCCCGCGGGGGCCGGAGCTCGAGCCCCCTAGTGCATGCCCCCTCTCCTCGCGCCCTTCAGAGGCCTCGGCCCTGCCTGCCGTGCCCTGGGCCTGGTTGTGCCCGGGGGTCCCCGCGGGCAGGGCGCGGGCAGGCAGGGCGCGCGCGCCGACGCGCTTTTGTCTGATAACTAATTTGAGTTAATGCGATCTTTATGTAAAGCTAACAGCGGATAATTGTCTATTTTCTCGCCAACAGTCTCCATCACAATCACTTATCTGGAAACCTGCGGTTGGATTAATCGTTATATTCCCGAGATGAGCGTCGCTGCAATCCGCAGCGAACGCGGGTGGGGACCTGGAGACGCCTCCCGGGCGCTGGCGGGGCCGGAGCGTGCCAGCTCCGCTACCGCCTGAGACGCGGTGTGCCCAGGTGTTGGTGCCCGCGGGCGAGGGCTGTGGGGCGCCTTCCCCAGGACTTGCTTGACTTGCTTTTCTCTCGAGTGGGTGGTGCGCGGGTGCGGGAGGCGGAGGGAGGAGGAGGGGTGAGGGGAGGAGGGCCTGTGGGGCTGCGGACCCGGAGCAGCCTGGGTGGAGCGCGGCCTCTGGAGGCCCTGGGTGCATCGCGGCGGGACCTGGGGGCCCAGGCGCCGGAGGAGCCGTCGGTGCCGGAACGCAGCGTGTTTCACTTGGGAGAAATGTTGCCCTCGGGCCCTCGCCTCCCTCCTGTCGTCTAGGTTTGTCTGGCTTCGTCCTTCGTCCCACCCACCCCTTCCCACCTCAGGTCCCTCCCCCAGGATCCCTTCCTTAAGGATCCAGGTCTCTGAAAATTATTGGCAACAGTTACACGCCCCACGATGGAAATCCGCAAGAGAAGAGTCCCAGTTCTGCAGGCCGCTCCAGGGCTAGGGGTAGAGATGGTGGCAGGTGGTGCGTCAACTCTCTAGGGAACAGGAACTTGCATTACAAAGACTTGTCTTTCTGAGCTGAAGTCAAAACAGGGGCGTCAAGCGCGCTCCGTTTGGCGGCGGTGGAGGGGCCGCGCGCCCGCGCTGTCCCAGCCGGAGCTGCCCTGGCTGGTGATTGGAGGTTTAACGTCCGGGCTTCAGGCGCTTCTGCAGCTCAGATTTGCCGGCCAAGGGGCCTCAGTCGCAACTTTTCAAAATGGTGTTTCTGGAAAATAACAAATTCAGACTCAACTGGTGACAGCTTTTGGCTATAGAGAATGAAACTGCTGAAACTGCTATAGAGAATGAAACTGCTTCCCTTTGGCGGTGGAACTCTTAAACTTCGAAGAGTGAAAGAATACAATGAAATAAAATGCCATAAGATCACTGGATTTTTCAGAAAAAGGAAGACCCCAAATTACTCCCAAAATGAGGCTTTGTAAATTCTTGTTAAAAATCTTTAAATCTCGAATTTCCCCCTACAACATCTGATGAGGGCTTTAAGAGCAAACGCGCAAATCCCACCTCGAGAATCAACAAACCCAAGCTCTAGCCAAGGCTCTCCCTGCGTTTTCTTCTCGTGACCTGGGGAATGTCCCGCCCCATCGCTCACCTGGCTCTTGTCATCTCGGTCATCTTGAAGTGATCCGTGGACAATGCTGCTCCCTGCCGCAGCTCCGCTGGTCACTCAGGCAGAACGGGGTATGCAAATGGCCTGGAGAGGCCGAGGCCGAACACTGCGCCCATTGTCCCGGGCGCTCAAAGCGCCGAGCAGCTGCGCAGACTTTCTGGGCTCGGACCCTCTGCCGCCACGCTAATGTCATCATTGCAAAACATCAGATTTTGAGAACTATGCAGTCTGAATTCATTAGCAGCCTTCTCGGCGAAGGTTCTTTTCCCCGTGACAAGTTTCAAAGTCCAGACCCCCTCCAACGTTGGTAGGGGTAGGAAGAGAAGGAGGGGTCCGGGGAGTGGGGGTCTTTCGCAAGTGGGGCCTCGGGGCATCCCTGCTCTCCTTCTGGTGCATTCCGCAACTTTAAAAGCCTTACCTGGGGTTCTGAGTGCGGATGTCTGACTCGAATGACCTGAGATTTGGACATACTCCCGTTTTCTCCCAAGTGTTGCTTTAATGTTGCGAGTTTAAATTCACTGAAAGAGGCCCAGATATCAAGTCGAGTGAATTTCACAGACATCATCTTCTGTTTTAATGATCGCGGCAGTGATCGTTTCTGAAGTCATACCCTTTAAGGTGAACTCAACAACAATGCATGTCAGAGAGGCTGCGAGCCCTAAAGCAAAACAGTTAAAACATGAGGCCACGCTCCTCAAACTGCAGGATTGCAAGCAGCTCACAAACTTCCAGTCCCCACCCCGAGGCGAGGCGAGTCTCAGTGACTTAAGGACCTGCTTGCACTCTCGCTCTCCACGCCCGGTCCCCTGCCCGCACCTGCCCAAGTGGCCTCTTCCTCTAGAATCTGGACGGTGGGGAGGGGTGCTCGTGATGCCCCGGGATGGGTGCAGGGCGGGGACCAGCGAACGAGACCCAAGGGCGCTAGAACACCGGAGCGCAAACCACCGTTAGGGCCTGAGGGGGATCCAGAGGCGGGTGGAGTTGCGTTTCTCAGATTCGTGGGAGGTCGCAGGCGCCAGCAGAGGCAGTTTTCCTTCCCTGAGCAATGCTAGTTCTCCTCAGGCCCAGGATCTCCACTAACGTGTCCTTCCACTTCCTCACAGGACTCCAAGCTGTTGTCCCCTCTCTGCCGCATCCGAGGCTGGAAAAACTTACTAGGAGAAGGCAAGACACCAGACCAGAACCGAGGACTAAACTTTAAGGTCGAAGACGGCAGAGGGGCAGGTTCTCCCCTGCAGACCCCAAGGCCTCTCGTGCACCCGCGAGGCCTTCCTTGAGCGCCCAGGCCCCCGAAGTGCCTGCCCTCCTTCTGACAAAAGGAGGCGGTAGGATGTGGAGGGGTAGTGCAACCAATAATATTTTTGTGAACACAACAACAGGGAAATACATGGAGGAAATCTATTTATTGGGTGTGTCATTTCTGGAGGGGTCAGAGTTGAAAGTGGAGTCATCTAGACCCAGGAAAAAGCTATGGGGCGGGCAGGGTAAGTGGGAGACTCTTGGTAAACGTGGATAATTTTGAACTGGAACACCATTTTGTTTTCTCCCTGGAGAATTGTATGATGTGGCCTGAAGGCTCTGGAAAGTCACAGATCAGACCCTGCAGGAGGTCTTCCTGTGTGCCAGCCCCTCACTGGGCCTGGGCAGCCTTGCCCCCATCCTCTGGCCCCAGCTCCTGCCACCATTCCTGCCACTCCACGTGCAGACAAGGCTGCCGAAGGCTAGGGACAGGGCTCCAAGCCAGAGGCCGGCTTTTTGGAGATGTGGCTGTGGGAGGGGAATCCCAGGAAGTTGCATAGAGAGGGAGTTTTTGCCAGCCTGGGTCACGGATGGCCAGTCCGGGTCGCCGATGTCTCCCCAGGGGCGAGGGGACAGTGCCTGGCTAATTGTGGGTGTTCAAAATCTGTCTGTTGAGGGGATGCAGAGGTCATCATTGGGGGATGAAGCTGATGGTCCACGGAAGCTCTGGGCACAGGTTGGACCTCTTTCCTGCACAAAGAACCCTCCAGGGTGCCCAGTGATTCTGGCCAGTGCCGGAGCCAGTGACCATTTTGGCTTGTTCTGGCCTTCCTCCCCTTTTCACACATGCATTGTCTTCCACATGTGTCACACACATTCCTACACACTCAAATTCCCACACACACAAATTCCCAGAATCAATCTCCCACACACACATTCAAGTCACACACTCATTCTTACATTCGATTCACAGATTCACACGATTCACAGATGCAATAGACTCACAGGCATTCACTCTTACACATGACACAGTTGCATACTTGCAGCCACACACACACACACACACACACACACACGCACTGCAATCCCCTTGCGTCTCCACAGTGTCGAGGGCTGGCTGAACACCAAGGTGGCTCTTGGTGGCTGGGAAGGACTTCTCATGGGAGGGAAAGTCACATAGCTGGAAGGTTACTAGCTTAGGACATAATTTCCTTATTGACTATAATCTCCTTATAGAAATTCAACAACTATAGCAGAAAATGGAGAACAAGGACATTTTATTTCTCAATGTCAACAGTTCCTTTTCTCCTGTGTCTTTGGAGCAGGCTCCTGCCTGAGGCTGCTGAGGTGCTCTGGGTTCTCGCTGTTTTCAGCACCTCCAGGTTCAGGCTTTCCTCAGTGCATTTTCCTCAGCTGCCCTTGGACTTGTGTTGTCCGGGGTGGTGGCCACTGGCCCCCAGTGGCTACTGAGCAGGGAGAGCAGGGCCCCTCTGCAGTGAGGTGTGCTGCTCGGTGTAAAACACACGAGATTTTCCAGATGCAGTACTCAAAAGCATGTGAAACACCTCGGTAATCACTTAAAATATTGATCACAAGTTGAAATGATTATATTTTAGATACCTTAGGTTAAATAAAATATATTATTGAAATTGCCCCTTCTTTTTGCTTTCTAAAAATGTAGCTCTTAGGAACTTTGCAATTACCTACATGGCTATTTGTGCGTTATCCTCCTGATGGGCAGTGCGAGACCTTCTCACAGATCCTTCAGAAATGGCAAAGGAAAAGCAAAAATGGTGGAGAAGGCTGAGCACGTGGCCTCGCAGGAGGCCGGCTCAGAGCTGTTCTGAAGTTGCTTTTGTAACACAATCTATTCTCAAAGCTCCTTTTCTTTCAATGGGGCAGGGTGGGGGTGGTGGGGGCATTACACCTTGTATTTTACTTCTCGATTCATTTTCTTTCCATTTTAACTTTAATTCTGTCTAATTACTGTATTGTGATCTCAGTCAGCAATCTTGCATGAACTCTGCAGTAACTTCTGAAGACTCTTGCTCCAAGTGTTTGATAATGAGGAGATGTGCAGGACTAAGGCGACTGTGTGATGTCTGCACAGTTCGAAAGCCCGCTTTCCTGTTACTTTCAAATCTCGAGTCAGCATTTTGGAACTTTTCTGCTTTAATTTTTCCACACACACCTCTCACTGAGACCACCTACCATCACCACAACCCAAAACAAAGCAAACAAACAGAAAGCTTGAGCAAGAATTTACATCTGGGAATATGCTTCTACTCATCAAGAATGGAATTCCTTTTTATTCCTATAATTGACTCACAGCTTCAAAAATCTGTGAAGTCATACTTTGGTCATGGAAGTTACAAGAAACCATATTTGCAAACATTTTATTTTAAAGAAGGTATTTAAAAATATTTTACATATTAGCCACAGATTTCTAGAAGTGAAGTTATAAAAATTAGAAATTATATTTTGCCTTTTGATGATAGCAAGTAAAAAGAGATTGCTCCAAGAATGTTTTCAATAAATTCAGTATAACTGCAACACAAAAATTCTGCATGCAGGCTTCATATACACACATTATAATTTTATGCATTTATCCTGAGAGTTGTATAATTAATTTTAAAAATGCAACAAAAATGTGAAGTTAAGTCTACTTTGCCAATAATGGAAGTGTCTCATAGATAATTTTGAATACAATTAAAATTTTGTTTTTATCATAAAAGGAACTGTCCTGTTGCTCATTATTAGTATGTTGTCCACTTACTGTTCTATTTTTGGCTAAATTAAATTTAACTAAAGGAAAAAGAAAATGTTGTTGTGCAATACCAAGGATGAGCAAAGTTTTGTGGGTAAACTAATTGAGATGGTTAATTTTGGTATTAACTCTTTGGGGAATATCATTCTTGTTAAAATTTAAGTAAGGAACTAGTAGAAATATTTTATTCTTTAATCAAACTACCTGTTTTTTAAAAAAATTGCCAAAGAAGAAACTAAAAAAATTAGCACATATCCTGTTAAAGAGCCATCAACATCCCATTGGAAACTCTAGCACTCTGACTTTGGATGTCTAGGATGGTCTGTTCATTTAGTATATGTATTACACAGCCTCATTTGCATCATCACCTTATAAAGCCAGAGAGACTCTCATTTACTTTCTGTTTTTCTTCTTTCCCCTAAGGACTACAATGGTTATATACTTTCAAATATTCACAGACGAGATATTCTGGGTAAATAATCTAAGATTAACTAAATTAGGTCAATGTTCATACAGGGCCAGTGTGATATATCCCTTGTGCTGAAATTATCTGGTGTCAGCTACATTGATTGAAAAAGCACTACAGACCCAAAAGGAAAAAAAAAACACACAAACACACAACTCTTATTACAAGATGTCTCAAAAGCAGATAAGAAAGCAACGAAGTCTTCTGGTAAATGAGGGACCTTATCTAGATTTTAATATGGCAGTAGGCAAATTACAAATGTTTCTGCAAGTTAGACAACTTGCACGGGAAAACAGACGTTCCTAAAGTTCCCATAATTCTAAGCCAGTTATAGAGTTTGCACATCGTCTGTGCTGGTGGGTTCTTTGTGCTTTTCCTCAAGATACATTCCATATAAGGGCAGGAAAACCATCAAGATTCAGGTCACACTGGCTGGGCTGTTTGACTCACTCTAGGATGGAGATAGCTCGAGAGAGGGACGCCTGAATGTCATTGTCGGAGGGCTACTTTCTGCTTATCTACACATTGTTTATATCTACTTCACACATTGTTTCTCTCTTTCTGAAAACGGCTATTAATATAACAAAGTCCTTATAACAAAACTAAAATGTCAAGGGTTGGAAAAGAAGGTTCTTGAGGCTTTCATACAGAGACCACATTTGCTGAAGTCAGTAGCAGAACTCAGCTTGTTTTCACTGGGTAGCCTCTTTAGTAATTTTGTAGGTGAGAAAATGATTTCTTTGATCATTGTGATTATCATCCGTTTATCAGTCAAAGTTCACTGAATTGTTGCTCCTGTCACCATTATAATCTATTATCTCAAAAGATATTTAACAAGTTGATAATTTGATAGAACGAACAGAATGGCTGTCAGAACATATATTTCAGAAACAGACACAGACTCATCTAGCAGGCTTCTGCCCACAGAGGATGCCATTCTATTCAAAAATTACTATCTTTAGAGCATATTTCTGAGCGGCAATAATGACAGTAACCTTCATCTTCATCTTCAGGACTAAATTAAATTTCTAATGCATGCCTGGGCATGCAAAAAACTAACAAAATAAAATTAAGAAGGAAGCCCAACAGCCTAAAACTGGAATTTCTGATTGCATTCTAATACAAAAGTGAGTACTTTGAGGGAGAGTATCATAGTTGTTCAAATACTGCAGTGAGCCGCAGCTGCAGGTGGGTGTGGACTCTGAGAAGCAGCTGCTGAAACAAGAATTATATAAAGTAAAATAAGTCAGATGCCGAGATCTAGAATGAGGAATTAAAAAAAAAAAAAAGAAGGAAAACACTAAGCTTCATGAAAAACAAGAGAGTTGGAGCTTTGCTCACCCGTCTCCTGTTGATGTCAGGGGTGAGCTGATGCCCATGGGGTCAGTGTTCTCCTTCATGTCTTTAGCTTATCCAGCATTTCCGTCCTGCAGCCAGTGCAGCCTTGCTATAGTGCTTGTCTAGGGCAGGTGAGATGGGGTCACCTGCATCCATGTGAAGAGGGGTCAGCGAGAATTGAATGTGGCCCATGACCTTTTGCTCTCCTTACTTAACTCTTAGAAGCTTCTAGATGCACCGCCATGATTTGACCTCAGGGTCTTGAGCATGAACCCCTACGTGGAGTTGCAGAGAAGCCTTCAGAAGACCCACCACAGGTGTCCTTTCAGTTAGCAGGCTCACTGCTCACTGCATTCCACTGGTTTGGACTTCCATGCACCGTCTCACTGCCGTTACCAGCACACCACCCTAGCCCACCACCCTAGCCCATCACCCTAGCCCACCACTTTAGCCCACCACATTGGCCCACCACCCTACCCCACCACGTTAGCCCACCACCCTAGCCCAGCACCCTAGCCCACCTCATGCACCAAACCCAGGACCATCCCAGAAGCGGACACAGCACACTGAGCCTTCCTCCAAGCCCTCCAGTGCTTCCACTGAAGCCCATTTCTCCCCAGAAGAAAACTAAGTCCATTCCTTCTTTCCTGCTGTGCATTTTGTGAGGACAGACTGGATGGAGGCTACAGAGCATGAGCCAGACACCCATCACACCCGGTCCCTCTCTGATCTGAGGCGCCCATCACACCCGGTCCCTCTCTGATCTGAGGCGCCCATCACACCCGGTCCCTCTCTGATCTGAGGCTCCCATCACACCCTCACACCCGGTCCCTCTCTGATCTGAGACGCCCATCACACCCTCACACCCGGTCCCTCTCTGATCTGAGACACCCATCACACCCGGTTCCTCTCTGATCTGAGGCGCCCATCACACCCGGTCCCTCTCTGACCTGAGATGCCCATCACACCCTCACACCCGGTCCCTCTCTGATCTGAGACACCCATCACACCCGGTTCCTCTCTGATCTGAGGCGCCCATCACACCCTCACACCCGGTCCCTCTCTGATCTGAGACACCCTCACACCCGGTTCCTCTCTGATCTGAGACACCCATCACACACGGTCCCTCTCTGATCTGAGGCGCCCATCACACCCGGTCCCTCTCTGATCTGAGGCGCCCATCACACCCGGTCCCTCTCTGATCTGAGATGCCCATCACACCCAGTCCCTCTCTGATCTGAGACACCCTCACACCCGGTCCCTCTCTGATCTGAGGCGCCCATCACACCCGGTCCCTCTCTGATCTGAGGCGCCCATCACACCCGGTCCCTCTCTGATCTGAGATGCCCATCACACCCAGTCCCTCTCTGATCTGAGACACCCTCACACCCGGTCCCTCTCTGATCTGAGACACCCTCACACCCGGTCCCTCTCTGATCTGAGACACCCTCACACCCGGTCCCTCTCTGATCTGAGACGCCCATCACACCCGGTCCCTCTCTGATCTGAGGCGCCCATCACACCCGGTCCCTCTCTGATCTGAGGCGCCCATCACACCCGGCCGGTCCCTCTCTGATCTGAGGCGCCCATCACACCCGGCCGGTCCCTCTCTGATCTGAGGCGCCCATCACACCCGGTCCCTCTCTGATCTGAGGCGCCCATCACACCCGGCCGGTCCCTCTCTGATCTGAGGCGCCCATCACACCCGGTCCCTCTCTGATCTGAGGCGCCCATCACACCCGGTTCCTCTCTGATTGGAGCAAACCTAAGGTTTGTGGCTTTTAAAAATGTCTATTTCATGCGTTTCTCTATTAAGGAGGAAAGGTAGAGGCAAGGGTGAGAGAAGGGCTCTCAAAGCTCCTTTCATGGGAGGATCTTTCTGAAGATCTGTGCCATGGTCTTTTATTTCTAGTCCAAAAAAAATTAACTGATACCTTCACTGGAGATTATTCATAAGCAAACACAGTAACTTATATTCTTTGATAAGACAGGAAAAGATGATAGGGTAAGAATTCAATGCAGTGGATGTGTGTCAGGTGTCTACTATATTTATGGTGCTTTGCAAAGTGCAGGATACGGAAGTAAAGAAGATGTTGGTCATGAGTCATGCTCTATGAAATTTACAACCTTTTAGCGAAGAGACAGTAAACACTTGCTCAGCATGACAACTGCAATTACAGGTAATTCAGTGGGGCACTTAGGAAGGAGTGGCACTCTCCTCCTGGGAGATGAGAGAACGCTTCCCAGGATCTCAGTCTTGAGGAAGGAGGAGAGGAAGGGAAAGACATTCTTGCAGGGGAACAGCATTTACAGAGGTATGGGGCAGGACATAGCAAATCGTCTTCAGGAAAGTGGGCCCCACACCAAGGGGCAGAGCTACAAGAATAGACGCTTTGATGATTCTGCAGAGGAAAGGATGGTTCAGGGCTGGGCAGAGAAAGTTCCCCAGAAGAAGATGGAATCTGCTCAGGGCCTCCAAGCAAAGCCCCTGCCTGGAGGGCCTGAGTGGAAGGTAGCAGTCCCTCGGCAGAGGAAGTGAGAGGTTGCACTGGCTTGTTTGCCGAATGCTTGCATTGTGGGTATGCCTCAGCTTGGCTGAAGCCAAAGACGCTGTTGAGTATGTGAGCAGAGGGTAACCATGTTGGAGGAGGAGCATCTGGCTGCGCAGTGGAGGGCCTTGGATGGCAGGTGCATGAATGCCGACCTGATTCTCTGAGCAGTGAGAACCTCTGGAGTGATTCTGAGCAGTGGAGTACTGCTCAGTGCAGTACTCCTGAACTGAGTGACCTGCAGCATCTTGGTGTATGTAGTAGTGTGAGGTCCACGTGGAGACAGCTCACTATGACAGCTGCTGTGAACCTAGTCTTCAAGCACCTCTTGATCCATGAGAATAGGCCCTTGAGAAAAGTCTGAGCAACTGTACTCATTCAGGGAGAGAGAGAGATCCATGCCTGCACTGGAGCAGGTGGGGAGCGGCCACACTCAGGATTCTGGGAACAGGTGAGTGGCCCCTGCGTGGTACGTATGGCACCAGGGCCTGCCTGTACGACCCTCCACAATGTCTCCCCTATCTGGCCCCTTGTTATCCCTTTGGTTGAATTTTCCATTTACACTTTCCTCTGCTCAACCCACATTAGTCACTTGACTGCTTCCTGCCCCACTATGGGCTCTGGCACCGCTGCTTCCCTTTCCCCAGAGGACTCTGCCCCTCACCTCCTTGCCTCCTGCCATCGGCCCTTTGCTCAGAGGCCACCTTGTCAGTGAGGCCCTCCTGACCGCCTGTTTAAATTGGCCTCAACCTCTTTTCGTCTCCTTTCGTCTCCGTAGCACTTACCCCAGGACCAAGCCAAATCCCTCATTGGCTTTCTTTGTGTCGTCTCCGCACCCAGAACCAAGCTTCACCCGGGAGGGATTCCTGTCCGTGCAGTGCATGCTGCATCCTCGGCCTCTGTGCCTGGAACAAGCCGGGTGTGTCCTGGATATTTTCGAAGGAAGGAGGAATGAACACGTGGCTGAGGGTGAAGCACGATGAAGGCCATGAGGAGGAGGCCAGCTTTGGAGACGGAGGTAGCGATGTCCTTGGATGCTGGGAGTGAATGGCCTGGGGAAACCCTGCGTGTTTGGGCAGCAGCCTCTGGCCTCCTGGAAGTAGACGGTCATGATTTTCGGGTGAAACAAGGAGGCAAGGGCGTGATTTCCCCAAGCCACACAGTGGGAAGTGGAGGGCTGATGAGTGCCGTGAGTCAGGAGTGTTTTGCCAGGTGAGTCCTGGGGCAGCCGGCACTGTGGGATCCTGCAAGGTGAGTGGAAGGGCTGGCCGTGGGTGAGAGATGGAAAAGGCAGGTGTAGGACAGCCCAAGTGCAACGCCATTCACTGAGGCACTTTCTGAAGCACAGATGGGGCCCACACGCACAGAAGAAGGTTTGCCACATTGGGTAAGAATCATTTTCCGAGCTTTTTTGATGAAAAAATTGAATTGCCAAAATTAATATCTTGATCAAATATAAAATCCTTTTCCCATTATGATGGGTAATAAAAATATACATCTATACTTAATGTTCAAGTGTTTATAGATGACATTTTTGGTTGATTTTTCAAAGAATGAAAGAAATTAAAACTTAAAATGAGAGCATTTCAAAAGACGTCTCAGTACATTTTGTATTCTGGTCTGGAAAAATATTTTCACTTTAAACCTTGTGAACACAAGCTTTGAAATACTGATGACTTGGCAGTTAGCTCACACACCTTGAGAAAATTATATGACATCCAATTTGTACAAGCAGAAACCACATATCTTCCAGAGGACGTTTTCTCCTCTTTGGATTTAATTGGTGGGAGAACAGAAGGCAGAGCAGGGCTGGTTCATGTGCCCGCCTGGAGAGAGGTGGAGACACTCCTTGCAGCTTCTCTGTGTGGCCATCCCAGGCTCTAGCCCTGCAGGTGGCACGCAGCCCGGCTACGGACACACTGGCTGCACGGCGGCCTGGACCAGCACACGGAGCCCATCCTCAGCCCCAGCCCCGCACCAGGACGCATGCTGCGTCTCCCACAGGATCACCTCACCCTGCCTTCAACACAACCTCCCAGGAACTTTGCATCCTTGTGACCACTTTAATAATGAGGACACTGCAGGAATCTCGGCTGCAGCAGGGCCCTGAGTTCAGGCTCAGCCATGCTGCTGGGCCTCGTCACAGATATTTGGAGGACAAACACAAGACAGAAAGAGACATGCTTGCCATCCATCAATGCTGATTATTAACAGAACACAATAGTGACACCTTCCTATTTTTTTAAACAATATGAACCTCTTTTCTCCAAATGAGTAGCTATGATCTGAAAAAAAAGCACGATGCTGGTGAGCCATCCATGTTCACACATTTAAAAAACCCAGTCAGTGTTATTGTCCTTGTTTCCTCTCCAGCTCACTCCTGGAGGGAAAGGCCCCAGGAGGGCGATGCAGGCAGTGGGCTGGTGGGGATGAGGCATGATCTCTGTGTGCCCAGCACCTGGCACACGCCTGTCGGCGCAGCCCAAACATAGCACCTCCTTTCATACCGAAAGGTATCATGCCTGGCTCAGATGATCAAATACACGGACAACCCGGTGGAGGGGAAGACGATGAAGGAACATGAGTCAGCAATCCTGAACATCCTGTGCTCACAGCGAGGACATAGGGGAAACCGAGGCCTGCTATGCGGGGAGAGCTGTAGAAGAAGGGAGGGTGGGCTTGGGGAAACCTGAATGGAGCCCTGCAGTGGGCAGAATTGTGGCCCCCCAGGAGACAGGTTGAAGTGTTAACTCCCAGCACCTCAGAATGTACCTAGCACGGCGCCCTAGGATCACCTTCCAATCTCCTGTCCCTGTGTCTCCTATAGGGAAGGAAGGCTGTCTCCATTGGACTTGGACCATCAGCTCTTAGGACGGTGCCTCGCACCTGCTGGACTTGGTTGTCCAGGAATGAAAGAAGAGAGGGAGGAACAGAGGCGGGCAGGGAGCCAAGAATGAAGAGGGAGAGGAAGAAAGGAAGAGAAGGGACTACACATTAGAAATAGAGTCATTACAGACGTCATCACTGGGTAAGATGCGTGCCCACCTCATAGACTTTGCAGGTGTCCACGGGCTACTTCAGCCAGAGTAGAGCCAGCCCTGGTCCACTACAACTTTGTCCTTAGAGGTGGGGAGAGACCAGTGGGAAGAAAGGGACACAGGCGTGAAGATGGAGGCAGAGCAGGGAGTGATGCAGCTGGAAGGCCGGGAACACCAGGAATTGCTGGCAAGTTCCGGTGGCTGGAAAGGGACAGGAAGGACCCTCTAGATTTTTCTAGAGATTTCAGAGACAGCACGGCCCTGCGGACAGCTTGATTTCCGACTTCCAGCTTCCAGGACTGTGATGAAACTGATTTCTGACATTTAAGCTCCCCTGTGTGGGACACTTTGTCACCGCAGCTCTGTGGGACTGACAGACAAGCCTTGCTGAGCAAACACGGCCCCCGGCACACCCGAATACCTGAGCAGAACAGTGTGGGCATGTGGTTTTCACGCCCTGCACATATTCACATGGACATACCCCAGCTTCCAGTTCTTGGGCCTGCACCAAAGAGAGATGTCCCCGGGGTGCTGGACCAGCCCAGGGGCTCACCGAGATCAGGTGGCCCACTTAAAACAAGATACCTAAGGGGACTGGGAGAAGGCATGGCCCTCCACAGTGGGGCAGTGTGTCGGGAAGCCAGAATGTCCAGGGCAGTGGGGCAGTACCCTGGGGTCTTCTAGCCCCAGGCCCACAGGGATGGAGGAGGCTGCAGCCCAGCCTGGGAGAAGGGAGCTGTGTCTCAGGGCCAAAGCTGGAGGGAGCAGCAACTTTCAGCTGAGGAAGCCGCCTGCCCAAGGCCCAGGGAGGAGCAGGATTGGACACCCCACCACCACCTCCGTCTCTCTCCTGCTTCCAGTCCTGCAGGGGGTCCTAGCACCAAACCCAGATGGAGCTCCAGGGCAGAGGGTGGGGAGAGCCTAGGGGTGAACGCTGCCTAGGGATGAAAATCTGCAGGCTCCAGGGTCTCCCCTTCCTTACCCGGAAGCGAGAGGTTGAGCCTGCAACCGAGGTCCCTGCAGCAATAACCTTGGACCTCCAAGCCAAGTGCCGCGGTAGAAGCCCTGGGGGATGGGGGGACATAAACAGAAGTAGTGCAGCCAGCTCTACCTTCGAGGAGGAGGGGGTGCCACACAAGCAGGCCTGTGAGCCTTGTGTCGGGGGCATTGGGGCAAGGCGCTGAGGCCTGGGATTCTGTGCAGTGCTTATCCTGGGTCCCGCTGCACTGGAACAGGACGATGGCTGACCACATCCCGCTCTGTGTGTGGTACAGGATAGAGGACAGGGAAACTCTTCGTTTATAAAGAAATACCTAATATGTCCCACTCTACTTCATTTGAATTTTCAGGTTGACGTCTCTGTTAGCATTTTCTTTCCATGTGCACACTGAGCCGCCGGTCAGTCCCCGGTCCCACGCCTCCCACTCTGTCATCTCTGCTGTGCTGGGCCCAGGGCCTTCAGGGTGACTTGGGCTGGGTGTGGAACCTGCTCTCACAGCTCCTTCCTGAGCGTCGTGGATGCTGCATCAGGGGTGCACGAGGGAGGCCTGAGTACGTGACAGTCGGCCACGGTGATTTCCCATCTGATTGCATCCGTGCACGGCAGCGCAATTGCCAATCAGTCCTGGAGGAGATTAGACTCAGAGCGGCCTTTTCGTGGCTGGGTCCCGCCTTGGGATGATTCTGAAAGGAGGCAGTTCTGAGGACGGCCACTTAGGTCTCGGAGGCCCTGCCACTCAGGGAGCCTGCGAGCTTCTTGGGCTGCAGAGGGGCTGGTGTGTTTTCCAGCCCTCGGATTCCCGCTGGGCCTGCCAAGCCCCAATCAAGGGGCTGTCGCCGAGGCTGCCCCTTCAAGAGATTGCTGGGGGTGGGTGGGGAGGGGATGGACCATCTCGGGACCCCTAATGGGCTCAGCAGCCTGGGGCTTTCACTGCAAACCCCAGGAACGGGGGGCATGGCAGGCGACCCCTGAGTGTGCTGTGGCCTCCGTCACAGGCAGGTTGGGAGGTTGTCACCAACAGTGCCAGCCACAGCAGCCCAGCCCTGCAACAGCTCGGACGTGTGGCCACCAGTCGGATCAGGGAACCTGCAGAAGGTGAGAAGCATGTCTTGGTTCCACTTACAGTCCTCTGAGAACTCTCAGAGAGAGATCACACATTCTGAATTTGAAAATGAAGAATAATAAATGAGAAATGAAATCACAACTCCTCATATATCGAATGCACCACTGCGCAGCAGACAGGACTTTAAATAGATTCATGTAGACACATTTCAAAACGGGCAATTTGGATATTAAAACTCAAATGGCATCAGTGACTTTAGGGAGCATGTGCCAGTGACACGCACACAGCTGGGACACACAGTGACACGCACATAGCTGAGACACACAGTGACACGTACACAGCTGAGACACACAGTGACACATGCACGAGTGGGACACACAATGACACGCACATGGCTGGGACAAACAGTGACACGCACACAGCTGGGACACACAGTGACACATGCACACAGCTGGGACACACAGTGACACGCACACAGCTGGGACACACAGTGACACGCACACAGCTGAGACACACAGTGACACGCACACAGCTGGGACACACAGTGACATGAACACGGCTGGGACACAGTGACACATGCACAGCTGGGACACACAGTGACACGCACACGGCTGAGACACACAGTGACACGCACACAGCTGGGACACACAGTGACACGCACACGGCTGGGACACACAGTGACCCATGCACGGCTGAGACACACAGTGACACGCGCCTAGCTGAGACACACAGTGACACGCGCACGGCTGAGACACACAGTGACACATGCACGGCTGGGACACACAGTGACACGCGCCTAGCTGAGACACACAGTGACACGCGCATGGCTGAGACACACAGTGACACATGCACGGCTGGGACACACAGTGACACGCACACGTCTGAGACACACAGTGCTGAGACATGCAGTGACACACACACATGGCTGAGACACACACATGGCTGAGACACGCCCATGGCTGAGACACAGCCCTGCTCATGGCACCTGCCCGATGGGGCTGCTGCTAGTCACGAAGACCACTCCTGCGTTCACGAGGCCCCTCTGCCGAAAACTCCCCTGCCCTCCTCAACCTGTGTCACTGAGAGGCTCCTCCACCTTGGCACACTGCCCTGTGATCACCTTCCATTCTCCTGCCCCTGTCATTCCTGGAAGGAAGGAAGGCTATCTCCATTGGACTTGGATACTCAGCTCTTAGGACAGTGCCTGGCACCTGCTAGATTGTCCAGGAAAGGAAGAAGGGAGGGAGGAAAAGAGGAAGGGAGGGAGTAAAGGATGAAGAGAGGAAGAAAGGAAGAGAAGGAGGAAGAAAGGAAGGGAAAAAGGAGGGAAGGAAGGGAGGGAGAGAGGAAGGGAGGGCGGAAAGGATGAAGAGAGGAAGAAAGGAAGAGAAGGAGGAAGAAAGGAAGGGAAAAAGGAGGGAAGGAAGGGAGGGAGAGAGGAAGGGAGGGCGGAAAGAAGGAAGAGAAGAATGAAGGAAGGGTGGGAGATAGGGAGGGAGGAGGGAAAGAAAAGAAGAGGGAAAGGCGGGAGGAATGGAGGGAGGGAGGAAGCGGGGGTAGAAGGAAGTGGCAAAAAAGACGGGCGGGGAAGGAAGGAATGAAGTGTAGCCAAGCAAAGAAAGCAGGAAAGGATTAAAGCCAAAACCCTCCAGATAGTGTGGACTGATCCCCTTCCTTCTGTGGTGTCTAAAGGAGAAAGGGGTGTTTCTGGGACAGCATTGGAGAGCCAGGAGCCCAAGCAGGGGTGAGCTGAGGTCCTGCCACCCCAAATACCACGGCTCCCTCAATGGACCCCAGACGAGCTCTCTGTTTAACAGTGGGAGTCTGTTCCAGTGATCGGCTGGCACAACTTGCCACAAGTCCTGTTTTATTTATTATATTTATTTTTGCCATCCTCTACTTGCATTATCTAGGAAAAAAAGGCATTCTTTTGTGACAGGTTAAGGAGGGGTAGAAGTAAATGAAGGGACATGATAAAAAGGGGTTCTCCCGACAATGCACGGTGGCCTTGCCTGCTCCAGGACAGGCCTAGCTCTGTTCTAAACATCACAATTGTGTGATGTTCAGACAGACACAGGCGGCATGACGCCAACGTGAGAAGTACTTCTAGTCAATCTTGGAAAGGTTGCAACCTGTCTCAGGACCTGCCAATGCTTTTAAAAGGATGAAGACATTTACTCTGACCTTGATAAGGAGCACCCGAATCTCTGCCTTTTTACTGGTGTAAACCATCAGTGCTCATCTGCAGCTGAGTGGTCTGAAGCAAAGAGCTATAAAATCTCAGTTTAAAGCCTTGAGCTAGGAGGCTCCAAATTTGGGTGCAGATGGCTTTTCCCATCACGGATAATGAGATATTTTACCTTTGACAAAAGACTATAGATGTAATGTACACAGATATGCAAGCTCTAACCTTGCAGATTCTTTCTGTGGGGGTGGCATGGGGTAGTCACAAGGTAAATGTGAGGGGATACCTCTCATCCCACGGCCACTTTTCTGGGAGTTGAGCTGCATAGGCTTCCTTCTGCAGACGCTTTTGCACTCAGACACAGAGCCGTCCTTCTGTTCTAAGAGAAGCAGTGAGGAAACAACTGCTTAGGCATGTTCCAGAAATCCCCAAATGCAAAGAGTAATTATAGTCTTTTTTTTTTTTTTTTTTTTTTTTTGAGACAGAGTTTCACTCTTGTTGCCCAGGTTGGAGTGCAATGACGCGATCTCGGCTCACTGCAACCTCCGCCTCCTGGGTTCAAACGATTCTCCTGCCTCAACCTCCCGAGTAGCTGGGATTACAGGCATGCGCCACCACGCCCGGCTAACTTTGTATTTTTAGTAGAGACAGGGTTTCTCCATTTTGGTCAGGCTGGTCTCAAACTCCTGACCTCAGGTGATCCGCCCACCTCGGCCTCCCAAAGTGCTGGGATTACAGGCGTGGGCCACTGCACCTGGCCAATTATAGTCATTTTTAAATTTCATGAAAATAGTTGTTGAAAAGAAACACCCATAAAACTGTTATGTAGTCACGCTCAGTCAGTGCACGTGGAGAGGTCAGGACAAATACCACGACTTGGGTTATTTAAATGGCTTATTTGTTCATTTCATTTGGATAAATACAAATACATATTTATGAGCTCTTATAAGATTCTGTTTGATTTTACTAGCCAGGCGCGGTGGCTCATGCCTGTAATCCCAGCACTTTGGGAGGCCAATGCAGATGGATCACCTGAGATCAGGACTTTGAAACCAGCCTGGCCAACATGGCAAAACCTTATTTCTACTAAAAATACAAAAAAAGAAAAAAAAAAAAATCCATGCATGGTGGCGCGTGCCTGTAATCCCAGCTACTCCCCAGCTACTCGGGAGGCTGAGGCATGAGAATTGCTTGAACCCAGGAGGCAGAGGTTGCAGTGAGCCGAGACCACGCCGCTGCACTCCAATCTGGGTGACGGAGTGAGTCTCCGTCTCAAAAAAAAAAAAAAACCCATACTAAATATATGAAGTACAGTACCATCTCATTATGCTTTTAATTTCCATTCATTCCCCAGTGAATAATGATATTGAGCTTTTTAAAAATGTGTTTATGGCCAGGCGCGGTGACTCATGCCTGTAATCCCAGCACTTTGGGAAGCCAAGGCGGGCGGATCACGAGGTCAGGAGATCGAGATCATCATGGCTAACACGGTGAAACCCCGTCTCTACTAAAAATACAAAAAATTAGCCGGGCGTGGTGGTGGGCGCCTGTAGTCCCAGCTACCCGGGAGGCTGAGGCAGGAGAATGGCGTGAATCCAAAAGGCGGAGCTGGCAGTGAGCCGAGATCGTGCCACTGCACTCCAGCCTGGGCGACAGAGCAAGACTCCGTCTCAAAAAAAAAAAAAAAAAAATGTGTTTGTTTGCCACTCATGTATTTTCTTTGGTAAAGTATGGGTTCAAATGCTTTGCCAATTTCATTCCCGGATTGCTTGGTTTCTTATTGAGTTTTGAGGGTTCTACATATGGCCTGTATGCACCTCCTTTGCCAGGTATATGATTTTAAAATATTTTATTCTAATCTGCATCTTGTATTTTTACTCTTTTAGCACTGACCTGAATAGAGCAAAATGTTTTAATTTTGATGAAGTTCAGTTTATTAATTTTTCCTTTATGGCTTTTACTTTCAATGTTGTATCTAAGAATTTTTTGCTAAACCGGGGTCACAAGGGTTTCCTTCTATATTTTCTTCTAAATTTTTTAGAGTTTCATGCTTTACATTTAGGTCTGTGATCAATTTTTAGTTAATGGAGGCCTTTTTATTTTCAAATGTAGATGTCTAATGGTTTCAGTGACATTTGTTAAAAAGACTGTCTCTTTTCCATTGAATTGTCTTTGTACTTTTGTTGAAAATCAATTGTGTGAGTCTATCTCTGGACTCTATTCTCTTCTATTGATCTGTCTATCTTTTTGCTGGTATAACATTTTCTTGATTATGGTATCTTTAGAGTAAGGATTGAAATGAAGTAGTTTCAATTTTCTTCTTTTTCAAAATTGTTCTGCTGTTTCTAATAACTTGCCTTTTTGGGTATATTTTAGCATCAGGGTTTGGCTATTCTGAAAGAGTCCTGGGGAGGTTTCGTTATAGATCCACTTGGGAAGAATGTACATGGCAACCATAGTAAGTCTTCCAATTCATGCACACAAATATCTTTTCATTTATATGGATTTTCTTTGATTTCTCCCATCAGCATTTTATAGTTTTCAGCATACATATCCTGCAATATTTTTTCATATGAATACCTGTTTTATTTTTATTCTGCATTGGAAATGGTTCTTAAAAAATTGATTTCCAGTTGTTTATGTCTAATATATAGATACACAACTGATTTCTTTTTAGCATATTGACTGTATCCTGTGACTCTGCTAGACTTCACTGTTAGTTCTAGGACTTTCTATGTAGATTCCATAGGATTTGTTATGTAGATGATCATGTCATCTGTAAATAGAGACAGTTTTATTTCTTCCTTTACAACTGGTATGCTTTGTTTTGTTCCTTGCTTAGTTTCATTGGCAAAGATTTCCAGTATTATGTTGAATAAAAATAGAAGCAGTGACATTGAACAAATTTACCTTTTTCCTAATTTTATGGGATAAGTAGTCAGTCTTTACCATTTAAGTATGATGTTAGCTATAGGTTTTTTGTAGATTTCTTTTAACAAGTTAAGGACATACCCTTTTATTCTCAGTTTGCTGAGAATTTCTATCAAGAATGAATGTTACATTTTTGTTAAATTTTTTGTCTGTGTCTAATTAGGTGATCACATGAGTTTTCTTCTTTTCTTAATATGATGACATATTAATTTTCAAATGTTGAGGCCACTTTGCATTCCTGGAATAAACCCCCCTTGGTCATGATATATTATCCTTATTATACGTGGGCAAATTCTTCCTGCTATTTTTTTTTGCTGTGGGTGTCTGTATCTCTGCCCATGAGGCATATGGCTCTATAGTCGTCCTGTAATGTCTGTCTGTGTTTTGTATCAGGCTGTGGGTTTCTGTATCTCTGCCCATGAGGGATATGGTTCTGCAGTTGTCCTGTAATGTCTGTCTGTGTTCTGTAACAGGATAATGTTGATCTCATAAATGACTGGAACGTGTTCCCTCCTCTCCTGTTTTCTGGAAGAGTGTGTGCACAGCTGTCATCTCTTGCTCTGATGTTTGATAGTATTTTCCAGTGAAGCTATCTGGCCTTGGAGTTTCTTCTTTTTTTTTAAGTTCTTAAGTGTGACTTCAATTTCCTCAATAGTATGGAGTAATTCCAGTTATCTCTCTCTTTTTGAGTGAGTTTTGGTTGGTTGTGTCTTTCAAAAAATTGGTCATTTAATCTGTTATCGAATATGGTTAGAGTGTGGTTCATAGTATTCCCTTATTACCTTTTCTATGTTTCTAGACCTGTAGTAATATCCTCTCTCTCACTCCATAAGCTGGTAAACTGTATCTTGTCTTTTTCCTTCCTCATTCTGGATAGAGGCTCATTGAGTTTACTGATATTTTCAAAGATCCAACTCTTGGCTCCATTAGTTTTCTCCATGGCTCTGTTTCCAGTTCCAATGTTGCCTGCTTTCTTATTGTCTTCCTTCTGTTTGCTCTGATTTAGTTTGCTTTTATTTTGCTTCTTAAGGTGAAAGGCTAAATTCTTGATTTCAGACATTACTTCTTTTCAAATGTAACAATGTGAATCTATAATTTTGGGTGTAAGCACTGCTCTAGCTGCGTCCTTCTAGTTTTGATATGCTGTGTTTTCATATTTATTCAAGTAAAAATATTTTCTAAGTTCCCTTGTTTCTTTCTCTTGACTTATGGGTTATTTAAAAATATGTTATCTAATTTCCAAATGTTTGCAGATGTTCTGGGTATCTTTTTGTTATTGACTTCCTTCTTAATTCCATTATGTTTAATCGATACAGTTTGTACAATTTTGGTTCTTGTGCATGTTCAAAGGCTTGCTCAGTGGAGTGCAATATGGTCCACCCTAGGGTGTGTTTCTTCTGCCCTCACTGTGCGGCGTCTTCACACCAATCAGGCCAACAGGGCCATCGTGGTGCCCAGTCTTCTCTGTCATGGGTAATTGTCTGTCCTCTTTGTCCACTGATGACTGGACTATATAAGGGTTGGCATCTTCTGATTCTGTTTCATGCTGAAACTTGGCCAGGGATTGTTTGTCATGCTGAGTGATTCTAGACAAGTCTGGGTCTTGTGAAAACCTTCTGGAGGATGTTGATGCTTGTGACTGGCTTGTGACTAACAGGCGGTCGCCCAGCTAGGCTCGGGGTGCAGGTTTCCAGGGCCATGGAAACTTCTATAGGTGCTGGTTCCAGGCCCAACTGCTCTCACAGCCTTTGCCTTGCTGTCTGGGGCCAGCCCTCACATGCACCCCGGAGCTTAGTATGGGAATGGGGTCTCCACGGCCTTCACTGCACTTCTGCAGTTCATCGCATGCATCTATGCCTTTATACGCAGAACTGGGGAATCCCTTTCCCCAATATTCTTCTTTCCGGGATTTCCCCACAGTCTGCAGCATTTAGGGTTTCAAGTTCCCAGCGTCTGTGGCCAGATGATTGGGATTATCTCAGAAGTTCTGCCCTCAACACTCTTGTGCAGCTTCACAGCCAAGAGCAGTAGGAAAAACAGAGAAAACAAGCCGAGCACGGCGACTCATGACTGTAATTCCAGCACTTCGGGAGGCCAAAGCAAGTGGATCACCTGAGGTCAGGAGTTTGAGACTAGCCTGGCCAACATGGTGAAACCCTGTCTCTACCAAAAAAAAAAAAATTAGCCAGGTGTGGTAGTGGTTGCCTGTAATCCCAGCTACCTGGGAGGCTGAGGCAAGAGAATCGCTTGAACTGGGGAGGAGGAGGTTGCATTGAGCTGAGATTGCACCATTGCACTCCAGCCTGGGCGACAAGAGTGAGACTCTGTCTCAACAAAAAGAGAGAAAACAATAACTGGGACACCCCCCACCGGCTTCGTTCTTCACACATAAGGGCCCTTTCCCAGTTCCTCTGACCAGAGAGATGGGCCTTCTCTTGGGGTCGCAGGTGATGGCACCTGACCAGAGAGATGGGCCTTCTCTTGGGGTCTCAGGTGACGGCACCATTCCTGTGGCAATGCAAGTGGGGCTGGTCTCAGGAAGAAAGGAAGAAAAACAGGGATGATCTCCATGTTCTCTGGCTCACAGGGCTGCCTTTCCAGCCTCTGTCAAAAAAGCTGGGTTTCCCTTGGAGTTCTGCTGCCCATGCCTGAGGAGGAGGTCCCAGGTCAGCTCACTGTTATGGACCCTATTTTTACGGCCCCAAAACTCGTATGTTGAAATCGTAACTCCAAACATGACGGCATGAGGAGTGGAGCCTTTGAGAGTGACCAGGTCATGAAAGTGAAGCCTCAGGGTGGGATTAGCATTCTTATAAAAGAGCCCCAGTTGCTCCCCCAGCTGTCCCGCCCTGTGAGGACACAGCCAGAAGGTGGTTTCTGTGAACAAGGAAGCCCTCGCAGGACGTGGAATCTGTCGGCACCTCAATCTTGGACTTCCAGCCTCCAAACTGTGAGAAATAAGTTTCTGTTGTTTATACAACACTGGTTTATGGTATTTTGCTGTAGTGTCCAAAGTGGACTAAGACATTCACCTTTGCTTCCAACTTGACAGATACAAAGAGGAAAGAAATCCAGAGGACTTACCATGGGCATACTGGTTTTCCTCATGTTTGGACCTCTTTCCCGATCTGCCTTCCCCTGTTTACTTTCAGTGGCATCAGGTGGTCACTGCTTGTATTTCACCCAAGTTCTCTGCTTAATCAGGGGGAGCTGGAAGCAGCAGTGGGCTTATGCCCTCTAAGCCAGCACCAGATGCCCCCCCTTTGATTTTGAGCTTTGTCTTGCTTTCTGACCCAAAAAGTTATTCCAAGCTCACCTGCTCGACACCCCAAATCAACATTTTCTCCGAGGAGTCTTGCTTCCTTTGATCAAATACTTGAGAAGCACAGATCTGAGTGGTAGTATGCTCACTGCTAGAGGCGTGCAGTGCTTCTAGACTCTTCCAGCAGGCCAGGTTAAAGATTAGAAATTATGGGCTTATACGGACACCTCCAATTTAAACCCTACAACACAAGGCCTGATGTCTTCTTCCTCACCTTCCACTATCACACACTGGTCTCTCCTTTCCCTATGGCAATGCCCCTGGTTCCTAAGAAGGTCAAAATATTTACTTATTCATTCTACTCTCTAATATGTGCAAGATAGATTCAGAATTATTATATCAATACAAACCCATGAAGCAAAGTTCAAAATTTCTTTGAAGTGTTTTTTTGTTTTATATGGTTTATAAACTAAAAACACACACAAAGATTCTCAGAGAAGTCTCATGCCCATTCACATCCCTTTCATCCAATTTCCACTCACACCCTATGGTCAATATTTTTGTTGTTGGCTTGGATAATCCTGTGTTTCTTTTTACAAAATGTGCATGTTTGTGTGCACATGTGTGTACTTGTGTGTGTTCATGTGCTTGTGTGTGCATGTGTGTTCATGTGTGTGCACATGTGCACATGTGTATGGGTGTGTATGTGTGCACATGCGTGTCCACATGCATGTACTTGTGTGCGCTCATGTGCTTGTGTGTGCATATGCGTGTACATATGTGTGCAAGTGCATGTGTGCATGTGTGCATGTGCCTGTGCACACGTGTGCATGTGTGTATGTGTGTGCACGTGTGTGTGTGTGTATTCTTTCTCATTCCCACTTCTTGCTTTTTGGAAGGTGATGTACTCTGCTTACTATTTTGTGCCATTTTTTCATTTAGCTGCATGCCTGGAACTGCACCACGTCAGTTCACAATGGCTGCAAAGTTTGTTCTGAGCGTGAGTGTGGGGTGCTGACAGGCAGATTGGTGCTCTGGGATGTGGGTCTCCATGGTCGTCCTTGGAGCTGGACTCTTTATCGGCTATAGTAGAACCCCAGCTGGCCACAGCAGCTCTCTCTTTTCTCCTCTCCCAGTAAGGCCTTCTGATTCTTCTGCTCTCTCTCTGTCATCAGTAGGAGATCACGGCGCTCAGGAGCAGCCACACCGCCCGTTCTCTGGTCCCAGGCTGGCCTGCCCTCCTCGTCTTGTTGGTTTCCCAGCGATTTGTCCCTGCAGAAGCACAGGGAGCGTCACCCACATGCCCACCCTTCACCGTGCCGCTTATGAGCACGTCTGCATGGGGGCCCCTACCTCACCGTCCTCCTGGGAAGTGTCCTCCAGTGTTGGGTGTGTGGTCCCTGAGATGCACTTTGGGAAGCTGTGATGCTGAGAGTGTCTCTGGTGTGTGTTGACAGAGGACTGAGGCAATGAGGGCACCCCCGGATTGCTGGCCAGCGGGCTCCTTCTCCGAGGGCAGTCCTGGAAAGAGGGGCCTCCGACACTCCAGCCTTGCCCCGGGCAACAGGACATGGAGCTGGGACTCTTCATACAGCAAGGAGCCTCTCCATCCATGTATTCCTTCCCTGTTTTTCTCCAGGAGCCTCAACAGTAAATCCTCTTACTGCCCATGGGGATGTGGTCCTCTAATTAATTGCTGTGCCAAGCCAGACCTCGAGGTCTTCAGCTGAGATCGAGACGAAGAGGGGCTCTGCCCGGACGCTCTTGTTTGCCTCCACACATAGTCAAGCCGCCCTCAGAGCTGGACCCCAGCTTCCCCTTCATCCTTTCCTTCTGCGTTCCTGCCTTTTGGTCTTTTCTTCTTTGCTCTTTCCTTCTTCCCTCCTTTCTTCCTTTTCCCCACCTCTTTTCCTTTTCTCCAAAGCTTTCCTTTTTCCCATTGCTTTGTCACAAAGCTGCCTAATACAGATTATCTTAGTGTAGTTACTCTTTGGCTTTTTCTTTTAAATGAAATAACATATTTTACAAGTTCTAAAAGCACACTTTAAAAAACCAAATAGGATACAGAGAGTGATGTTAGCAACATGGCAGAATCGGAGATATGGAGAAAAGGGAGTGTGAATTGGCGCACCCATTATGGAAAACAGTATGGAGGCCCCTCAAAATATCAAAAACTGAAGTCCCACAGGATCCAGCAACCCCACTTCTGGGTCTACATCCAAAGGTACTGAAATCACATACTGAATTCAATACCATGTTAACCACAGCACTGTTCACAATAGTCAACATACGGATCAACCTAAATGTTCATTAGTAGATGAATGGATAAAGAAAGCAGGTAGGCTGGGCACGGCGGCTCACACCTGGAATCCCAGCACAGTGGGAGGCCGAGGCAGGCAGATCACGAGGTCAGGAGATCAAGACCATCCTGGCTAACATGGCAAAACCCCATCTCTACTAAAAATACAAAAAATTAGCTGGGCGTGGTGGCACGCACCTGTAGTCCCAGCTACTCAAGAGGCTGAGGCAGGAGAATTGCTTGAACATGGGAGGTGGAGGTTGCAGTGAGCCAAGATCCCATCACTGCACTCCAGCCTGGGAGACAGAGTGAGACCCCATCTCAAAAAAAAAAAAAAAGAAAAGAAAAGAAAGCATGGTACATCTACACAATGGAATTGTGTTCAGTCATAGAAAAGAAGTAAAGCCTATCATCTATGACAACGTGGATAAACATGAAGGACGTTATACCAAGTAACAAGCCAGGCAGAGAAAGGCAAACACTGCATGATCTCACTCCTATGTGGAGTCTGAAATTTCATACTTACAGATGCAGAGAATAGAACGGTGGTCCCAGGGGCTGAGTGGGCAAGGGAAGGAGAACCGTTGGTCAGAAGATGCAAAGTTTCAGCTAGACAAGAGGAAGGACCTCTGCTGGTCTACTGCACAGTGAGGTCACTATAGTTAATAACGATGCATTGTTTATTTCAAAATTGCTAAACAAGTGGATTTTAAATGTTCTCCTCACAAAGGACGATGAGTGTGAGGTGGTGGATATGCTAATTAGCCTGATTTGCTCATTTCACGATAGATCCATGCATTGAAGCATCACATCGCACTCCAGAAACACATGCAATTATTATTTGCTGATTTAAAAAAAACTAAACAAATAATGCCCTGAATACATATACAAGTCACAGTGCACTTATTTTATCTGGGAAGGGAGTGAATGAGATGTTAAGCTACAGGTAAGGGCTTTTGGGAATAAGGTGTTAATGATGGCTATTAGCCAACAGAAAACTACACAGCAGGGGGATGCTGGCGTGGCAGGAGCACAATGATGAACACCAAACAAAATAATTATCGTATATTTCAGTATAGCTAGAAAACAGACTTGAAATGTTCCCAACACAAAGAAATGATGAATGAGGATGGATACCCTGAACACTCTGATGTGGTCATTGCACATCGCCTGCATGTATCAGAATATCACAGGTACTCCCTAAATGTGAACCATCATTATGTATCCATAAAAAAGAGAGAGAAACAAGGTAAGTAACATTTAGAAACCAAGTAAAAAGTACCAACACGTTCCTGTTCCTGTGGTACAAAGACTCATCAGAAATTCCTGGACGGTGCTAACTAAAATAGTTAGTTTCAGTTAAATTGTTCGGTTAATTAGAAAGCTGATTGCAATTTGGGCTGAGATAAAAGCTCCTTTAACAGCCATTCCTTTCCCTTGGCTCATCCTCCTATCAGAGGAACTAAATTAATTAGGCTCCTGGAACTTGGACTTCTAGAAATTCACAAAGAAGTATTGATGAGTGAGCACTGAAGCTTTGCAGAAAGAGGGTTCGGAAGAGGGGGCGTGAATCTTCTCTGCTGAGTTCCAGTGACCCCAGATCTGACCACGGTTTCTTCAACATGCATTTTCAGTCTGCATTGGCCAGTTAGGTCATTATTGGCGTAAAAACCAGTTTCTGCGGTGCACCGCCAACGACGTTAACTCTCACGCTTGTGTCTCCGTAGCAGCTTAATGCTCGATGTTCATAATAATGAACCGGGAGTGCTCACAATCACAGGGAATCTTTCCAACCACCCAGGTCAAATAGCACTCAGTGGAGCTTTATTGTCAAGCACAGGGCCCGGGTTCTCTGGGCGCTGGCTGTCTCCATGCTGCGTTTCCCCACCGGGCCAGTGGTGTCATCTTCACCCATCACCAAGGCCAGAGGCCTAGGAGTTGGTTCGAGCTCTCCTTTTCTCTCACCCCTGCTCCGAACATCCCCACATTCATCTGATTTTCTCTCCCACTGCTGCTGCTCTGGCTCTGAGGCCGCCATCCCATGGTGTCCCCTCCCCAGAGGATCCCACGGGGTCCCCCAGCCACGGAGTCCATCAGGGACTGTGTGGCCTCCTCGCCTCTGCTCTTGTCTGTGTACCGTCTGTTCTCCCCCAGAGTCTCAGAGATCACGTTTGAAACCATCATTCTGATCACAAGACTCCCTCGTTGGAAACTCCTCTGCGGCTCCCTTCAGGAAATCAAATCCCGCCGTGGCCTCCAGGGCCTGCCTGGGACAGACTCCAGCCCGCAGCGATTCTGGGCAGGCCCTGGGGCTGTGCACGGCCTGCAGGCCCCGAGCAGAGCGTCTGACTTGCCCTTTCTTCTGCCTGGGAGGCTTTTCCCCACTCTTCCTAGGACTAGAACTCAGCTTCCAGGCCACCTCTCCCCGAGGCTTTCTCTGGCCACCTAGTCCGGAGCCCTCGGTGTTCTGAGCCGTAGCACCCTGCTTCGCTCTTGCAGGCTGAGGCTCTCTTTTGCAGCCCCCAAAGGCTGAGCCCTGGGTGTGGGGCCACCTCAGGCACTCACCATGGGAATCTAGTGCCTGGCACCGTGCCTGGCATTCCCCAGGAGCTGGGAATGGTTCACGGTTGAAAAGCAAAACACACTGTCTTAAGAAGCAGACAGACCCTCTCTGTCTGTGAGACCACAGAGGGGGGTCCAACTGTGGTTGGGGTCTGTGCTGATTGTTTGGCCGTGGGGGGCTGTCCTGTGCTCAGGGAGACAGGAAGACCCACAGGTGTCCCGCAGTTCTCACGTGGGGAGGTGAGGAGGGAGATTCCCCAACACTTAACCTCAAGCAAAGTGCAGGACCTGAGATGACGGCGAACCCAAGCAGTGAGGAGCGGGCAGGGATAGAGCCTGGTGTGGAGGAAGCTGAGGACGGGCGGGAGCAGCCCGCAGAGCGCCCGGCAAACGGAGGCATGTGCCCAGCGTGGATGACTCCAAGAGCGACAGCACTCCCTCGGGAATGAATCTACAGAGTGGAACAGCTTTTCTCTCCTCCTTCCTTCTTTTTAAAAAAATGTTCCACCATGCTACTTGGCGAACCATGAAGTGGAGGGGCAGGAAGCCGCCAGCCCACCATGCAGCAACAGCAGCTGCCGAGGAAGGTGGAGTCTGAGCCGGGCGCGTCCCTGCCCGGCCGCAGATATACGTGGAGGTTCTGAACAGTAGGGCTGCACCGTCTTCCAGGCTGAATGACGCCAACTAACATCTGCCCAGACAGTTTGCCAAGCAGGTTGGTGTTGTATGTGGATATCTACTATGTTTAGGATTGCCGCTTAAAAGTTGCCTTTACACATATAGTTCATGACATATATCTGGAATAAGTTAGAAGCTAAAAGCAACACACATAACAGTTAGGTTCTCACCAAACTTAACCCTCTTGGATTCTCAGGAACATCACCACCGAAGAAAGGCTTATACTGACTGAGTTAAAAATCTCCAAGCGGCAGCTCCAGAAGGGAGCATGACACTCGAGTCCCTCCAGTGCTGGGCCAATGCTCCACGCAAGCACCCAAAGCTCAGGTGACTGACCAAGCACGTTTAGCACCCATCGCCCCACTGCACAGAGCTGGCGCCATCCAGGAAGTCTTTTCTCTAGAGAGCCACAGCAGAGGGTCAGACGTTCATCTTCCACCACTAAACCATCAGCTACACCAAACCCTGTGTTCACACCACGTAGAGAATTGCGGTCCCGTGTGTCTGCTCTGCATCCTCAATAGATACGCCAAGTGGTGTCTATTCTAACCCACATGCAGGCTGGTTTCATGAGCAGGTGAATCGCCCTGACCATTTAAATGGTTCAAAGAGCACCTGAGGAAATATCCTCCGTGGGTGGACGTCAGGAAGCAGTGCCGTCTTCCTGCCACTGCAGCTGCAGTGGAGATGACCGCAATGAAGCAACATCTTGACAACCTCAAGCTCACAGTGTCTCCCTGAAGATTCCAATTCGCATCACTGTCTATACCCATCCCCTTCCATAGATTATGATCCCAGCTTGTGCACAGCCCAAGTCAAGCCAAGAAGTTCATACAGAATAAATGTGCAATATCTTTTGATTACAGGGCAAATACATGTCTGTGACTCTACATCATGTGGCACATACACCTGGAGGTGACTGATAAGTGTTTCTCATGTGATAAATAAAGCTTGAATTTCTCCAGGTAGAGATGGATGAGTAGAGGAAGCCTCCGGATGGCATTCCCATTTTCATTTTGCAAAGCAGAGAATTGCACTGAACTCTAATGCCTTAGTGCTGTGACGTTACACAGAATACGTTCCTTTGTCCATCATGCATTATATTGCTTCTGTATCACAAAATATCCTCCCAGCTACCTCCTCAAATGCACAGAAGCCACTTGCATGAGTACATACACAAAGAGGGTAAAACAGTGCCACTCACGGACTAATGCGGCCACACAGAAGATACTGCAGCAGGCTTGCCTTTGTCTTAGAACCAAGAGTGTGGGGCAGTCATGACCCACAAGGAGGACATTTTTTGGCAGTTAGCAAGTGACCAAGGAAGTTTAAGACCCTGGAGTGAAATCAAAGGCCCTTATGAAGAAAAAAACTTAAATGAAAAGGCCAGTTGTTCATTAATCACCAGGAGTTGTCTGACCCAGGGCGGGGGCAGTCTTTTGCTATTATAAACCATACAAATGTAAAAAAGAAAGTAATTGCCTCCTTTATAGACTGAAAAGTTAAATGTGGAGCTGCTGGTTACCATGGACACACTGGACTGTTTACAGCACCGGTGTAAACAGTGGCCAGAGAGAAAGCAGCATTTCCTTCCTAATGACATTCATTAGGGTCACTTTTTTTTTAGCGGGTCTTTCTCTGAAAATGAATCCCCACTGATTATGCACATGCCTTCACAAATAAAATCACATCGAAGAGAGCGGTGTGATGTGTGCCGGGAACCAGCCACGTGTCCATCTGATTCTGCCGTGGAACTTTCTCCACCGGAGGTGGCAGTGAACTAACACACCCTGTCCCTTGTCCACCGAGAGAGAGATGTGGATGCGCAGAGCTGTGAGTGGTCTGACCTCTGTCCCATGAGGAAGCCCGGATGACCTCTGCATTTTGATAACTGCTTCTGCTTTGGTCATTTCATCAGCCGACCTGTTACAGGGCTTCTGCCTGGATGCACAGGAGGCACGGCAGGGGCCTGTGGAGGAGCCCAGGAGGGAAATGGGGCCCGACTGGAGGGTGCTGGAACATCATGGTGCCTCTTTCGTCAGGCCCTTAGGAAACACAGGGAAGTCTGCTGCTGTGTATGGACACCATTATGACCCTGACTTACTCTCAAGGACTCATGCCTAGGCTGGAGCTGACCTGGCGTTCCACGGCCACTGGCCCAGGTTCGTGAGGCTTCAGCCGCCATCACTAAGTGTTTCTCTCCCGCTTCTTCAGTTTCAGAAACGATCATCTTCCCCCTTTATCCTGAAAGCCCCAGTCCCTGTTTTCATAGAAATAACAATGTTCCCTTAAAGAAAAGGAACACCAGAGAATTGGATTCAAGATCTAAATGACCTCAGTAACCACACTGCTTTGGATTTCCGGGAATGCCACGTCAGCAACGAGGGTGGAGGCTGAACACTCACCGCCCCTTAAGCCCTGAGCACAGCTGCGCTGTCGGGCCAGCTGTCCTGGAAAATAGTAACATACCCCATCACTGCACTCCAGTGTGGCCCACGGCTGGCTCACCCCTCACACTGAATGCTACAGGTGAGGAAGTAGGGGCAGAAGTGAGCGGTGAGAATTTAAAACTCCTGCAGCAATTTGACACAGTAGTGCTGTGTACATTGAATCTCACACTTCAAAAGTCTGACTTTTCTTTGATGGATTACTTTTTTTTTGGAGATGGAGTCTTGCTCTGTTGCCCAGGCTAGAGTGCAGTGGCATAATCTCAGCTCATTTCAACCTCCACCTCCTGGATTCAAGCGAGTCTCCTACCTCAGCCTCCCGAGTAGCTGGGACTACAGGCGCCCACCACCATGCCCAGCTAATGTCTGTATTTTTAGTAGAGACAGGGTTTCACCATGTTGGCCAGGCTGGTCTCGAACTCCTGACCTCAGGTGATCCACCTAGCTCGACCTCCCAAAGTGCTGGGATTACAGGCGTGAGCCACCACACCTGGCACTTTTATGGATTACTTTTATTTCACTTTTTAAAAAGTTATTCCTTTTTACCGTATTTTACAAAAGCATCATTCCACGACAGACTGGGAATTAGAAATAAAATGCTAGTCCTTGACCACAGGCTGGTGACCTCATCACAGAGACAGTGCCCACAAATTCTCTGTTAAGATTAAACCACAGCAATAATTAGCCAAGACCTGCCTTCCTAGAGGGTTCAATTTAATGGCTTATTTTTAAAAACTTTTTTGGAAACATCTCTAGGCGTTAGGTTTTCTATTCTTTTTTTTCATCACCTGAGAGAGAACCAGGGAAGCCGGCTCAGGTCCCTTCACAAATGGCCTAAAACTCTGTCCTAGGGCCCCTGCTGGGGACTGTCCCAGGGACCCACAGTCCCTGGAAGAGTTGATCCTCCCTCCAGAGACATCCGAGACCCAGCTCTCGCTAACAGCCACCAGAAAGCTGGGCCTCCCCCTGGGCACTGCCAAGCTGTGGTATACGCCATGCTCCATCTCCAGATAGGTCACACCCAAGTTCAATTATAGGATCTTAGAATATTCACCACAGAAACAATGTTAAAAAGTGACATTAGGCTCCCAGATAAGCCTACCCAAACCCATTCTACCTGTAACGCAGCCAGCATTGTACAGAAATCGCTTAGGGAATGTTCTAAGTCTCTTCTGCTTGACAGTCTCTCTGCATCCCCAGGGCACAGCCTCCTGCCTAGGCCCCTGCCTCTGGGTTCACCCACGCATCCACTCTCCACGCCCTCAGCCACAGTCCGTGGCTCCCCGCCTCAAAACCTCCAGGGCACCTGGTCCCCAGACTCCAGCCCAACCTTCTCTCTGGCCCTGCCTTGGTTGGCAACTTCACCAACATACCAGGAGGGAATGTTCCGGAACGGCAGCCTCCCCACCTTTCCCCCTGCTCCTGGATCATTAGGGCTCCTCCTCCCAGGTGTGATCACCTACCCTTCCTCCAGGTCTTGGCTCAAGGGAGTTCTCCTAAGGTGGGTCATGTTGACCTCTGGGGCCCTCCTCCGGGTGACATCCTTCTCTACCCAGAATGCTCCTCACTGTGAAGCCCTTCCTGTGGCTCTAAGGTCGGCAAGGGCTGGGTCTACTGTGCCCATTTGCTGTCTCTTTCTTTCTCTTTCTTTCTTTCATCTCCCTCCCTCCCTTTTTCCTTTCTTCCTCTCTGTCCTCCCCCACCCCCTCTCTTTCCTTCTTCCTTCTCTCCCTCCCTCTCTCCCTTCCTTCTTTCCTCCTTCCTTCCCTCCTTTCTTCCCTCCCTCCCTTTCTCTCTCCCTCCCTCTCTCCTTTCTTCCCGCGTTCCTTCCTCTCCTTCCTCCCTCCCTCCCTCCTCCCTTCCCTCGGTCGTCAGGTGGTGCCTGCACATGGGGGATACCCAGTTTCACGGAAAAGAACGGAAAGGAACTGTGACAGGCAGAGTCTCTGCAGGAGCCGTGTGGTGACCATGGGTGAAGACAGTGCACATCGTATGAAGGATGGGAGCTGCAACTGCGCAAGGAGAGAGACAGCTTAGAGAATTGTAGTAACCATCCTCGGAGGCTTTAGGTCTCTGACATAGAAACAAGGTGGGTTTGTACAGCTCCAGCATGCTGAGCTAGGATCACTAGGTACAGATTTGGATGCAGTTCTGGCCTGGTTTCAGAGAGAACTTTCTAGCCCAGTTGTCTAGCAGTGGTGGGTGAGCAGGTCTCCCCAAGCAGACACTGGAGGGCAGAGGGTTCCTCGCAGCTGTGTTGTGTGTTGTGCAGGGAGGTGGTGCCTGGGTGGAAGGTTACACTCCGGGGCGTGGACTTCCATCTCTGAAATTCTGACCTCCTGTGAAATGTGGGAGATCTTTGCTTCACACCCTGAGGTGCTTCCTGCCTTGAAGGTCGCCCCGGAATCCCTCTGGTGGCTCAGCTAGATCTTCTCCCCCAAAGAGGAGGGGCCCCTGCAGTCACAGCCATAGTTCAAGGTCTGGAGCCCAGAGCGCATGCCTCCTGGATGGGTGGCTCTTTCTGGCGCCTCCTTGTGTGGAATAATGAAGAAAAAGGTAGGACCCTGAGGTGACCACATCACTTTATACTCCCAAATTTCTTTATGTTTTCAGCCTTGAGCTGAAAGTAAAAATAAGCCTTTTACTTTTTTTGTGGCAATTTCTATTCATATGCACTGACAAAAATTATTTCTTCCAATTCAGAGATATTTTAGCATTAACTCACTAAATAAAATGCTTTAAGCCAGGAGCAGTGGCTCAGGCCAGTAATGCCAGCACTTTGGGAGGCCGAGGCGGGTGGATCACCTGAGGTCAGGAGTTTGAGACCAGCTTGGCCAACATGGTGAAACCCCATCTCTACTAAAAATACAAAAAATTAGCCGGGTGTGGTGGCGCGCGCCTATAATCCCAGGTACTTGGGAAGCTGAGGCAGGAGAATCACTTGAACTCAAGAGGCAGAGGTAGAAGTGAGCCGCGATTGCACCACTGCACCCCAGCCTGGGAAACTGAACAAGACTCTATCTCAATAAATAAATAAATAAAATTTAAGAAATGCTTTGGATATTTATACGTCTTTATTCCTATGAGCACAGTGATCTTTAAAAATACTCACAAACAGGAGTCAATCTAAACGGGCTTTTTGTTTGTTTGTTTTTTCAGTCATCGCTATCATTTCCAAGTGAGGGGTGAAAGGAACCGTTGCTCTCTTCTCCGTAGGTTTGAAGGAGAAAATGCAGCATCTGTTCTGACGCAGCTGTGTGCAGGGGTGGCTCAGGCCTGTGCCCAGAGTCAGGTTGAGTGGGCTGGGGCCAAATACGCTGCCTAAACAAAGACACTGGAGTTTGTGGAATTGCTTTTTTATTGGAATCAAGAACAAAGTACCAATAATAACTGCATAGTTAATTTTGCTTCAAATTCTTTTTTTCTTAATAGAGCCCATGACACAAAGACAAGTCTCAAAATGCTTTCTGTTCTGTTTTGCTTTGTTGCAGCAGTATTTGCCAAAGATTCAGGCTACACATTGTTTTATTTCAGTGAAACAATCAGGAATGACATGGTTGTGGAGGCTCCTTCTCCGGGCGCAGTTTTTCAGAGATGGAAACCCAGGCCCAGAGAACTGAAGGAATTTTCCCTCCACCCAGGCAGGAGTTTGGCAAATTGTCAGACTTCCAGAGGAAATAGTTTCTTCTAAAGGTCAATGCGAGTAAGTACAGGTAAATGACTGAGGAACGAATAGAAAAATGAATACATTTTAAAAGCAGTAACTCATGGTGGTTAATAACAAGAACATTTCATTTTAAGGTAACGAGTGATCTGACATCCAAGGATGACCACTGCCGTCCTCCCACAGCCTGAATAGCGTGGGCAGCTGCACTACGGGTGTGCATGGCTGCATATGTGCCCAGTGACTACATACAACCTACAGACGTAAATGCACATAGAGTCCTGTTTGCCAAACTCATCGTAATTTATGTAATTATACACATAATGTATTTTACCCAATACACAAAGAAGATTTTCATAATGCCACTTAGGGTCTAGATTTAACTTAAACCACTACTTAGTCTATCTCTCTTAATAGGATACTAAAAGGAAATTTTATGACAACATTATCAGTAGCATTTTGCTGATAATTAGAATAACAATAATAATACTGAGATATTTTTTCAGTAATAATGGTGTTATTAATGAGATTTTTATGAAAGACAGACTTCTTCGGTATAATTATGAAAATTGATCTTTTGCATTTTACTTATTCACTGAAATCAGATAAGTGGCTTAACTACATGTATTATTTCTAATAAATATTCAAAAGAATGCATTTAAACAAGGCTCCTTATTCTATTCTTGCTCATATTCCTTGCATTTAAATAAAAGTGTAATTGCTCTGCTTTTTAAACTGTTAGTTTGGATTAGCTGTCTAACCTGTACAGTGTAGCTGTTTGCTGTTTGCATTTTTAATAGCTTTATTACCATTTGGTGAAGCCTTAATTTCTGACTCCCTTGAAGAGTCCTGCCTTTAAGTCAGCACTACAATTTAACCAGCAATAATCTGTCAAGATGAGATAAAGACCCACACCAGATGAAATGCAGTATTTTTGTGTAGCATTCTGTCATTGTTAAAGGCAAGATCCTAGTATGTCAAAATGTAACCTCTGAAAGTTTTCTAAACTTTGCAGCATAATTTTACAGTTCATGTTTTTAATCAATGGCTCCAGAACGCATTATCTTGTTCACTGGAGAAAGTAATTAAAATATACATCTAGTTATCTGTGAAAATATATATTTAAGGGCATTAGCAGGAATATGCACTTATGCGTGCGTTAATGAGCGTGTGCATGGGTAAACACTGCAAAGAGGAGCAGAAGATCTTGTGTCTCAGCAAAAATGATGATTTTATGCTCTAAGAATCTGAGACTATACATACATATACACCTTTTATTTTTTAAAATTATGTAAAACATATAAAAATGGGCAGAATAGTACAATGAATCCCTGCATACCTTGTGCAATTCACAGAGGTCCTGTTCAATCCAAACCTCCCACTTCCCTCCCCCAACAAATCCCAAATGTTGCATATTTTCATGTGTAAATATTTAGGCACAGATATTTAAAAAATACGGAATTTTTTTTAAGTCATGATTACATACACTGTCACACCTTAAAAAATTAACAATAATTCCTTAATATCATAAAATATCTAGTCAGTTTTTAAGTTTCCCAAGCATCTCATTTAATATCATATATCTATGTCATACCTAAATGTATTTTGTTTGCTTTTTAGTTTGTTTGAGCCAAGATGAAAATGAGAGTCCTACAATGGTGACTGGTTGAAAGGTTTTGTGAGCCTTTTCAATCCATAGGTCTCACTGCTGTTTCTTCTTCTTTCCTTTTTTCTTACAATTTCTATGTTGAAGGAAACAGTCATTGATGTAATGGATTTCCATGTGCGGGATTTTCCCGGTTGCATTCCAGTGGTTTAATCTAACACGCTCCTCCAAATTTCCCATAAACTGAAATAAGATCTGGGGATTTGATGAGATTGGGTTTCACGGTGGGAAGAGGTGAGCTCCTTCCTGGGTGGCTGTGTCTGCCGGGAGGCACGTGGGGTCTGCTTCTGCCTCTCACTTTGCACTGCCAGTGGCTGTCACAGCTCCATGTCCAGATACATTGATACACTCAGGGCAGCACCATGGGCATGTTCTAATTCTATCACTTCTCCACTTATTAGCTGGAACACTTGCATTAACAGAACATTTGCCTCATATTATATCTGGTTACCCAGTTGTGTAGTTTATATGGGAAAGATGATATAAATATTTAATACCTTTCCTTTGTTTATGAGTTTTCAAAATAATGAATTATTCATTAGCATTCTCCAATGGTACCAATTAATTTTTTTTTTTAGTTTCATGAAGCACTTATGGATTTGAGCATATGTGTTGGGTCTCAATCCATTGCAGCTGTTACACTTTGATGATCAAGCATCCCATCTTTGGGCATTGGAAGCCTCCATCCACTGGCTCTGTCACCATGTGCAAAGACAGGACATCCCAGGCTCACCTTGTATTACTCCAGGCTGGGATCAGCTGTTTCCCCAGAGAGCTTTGGTTCCTTTTAGTGAGAAATGAGACCACAGTCTTGGCCCTGAGATTTACATACATACATACATATATGCACATCCATACACACACACACACACACACGCACACACACACACACATACACACAGGTATGTAGTTACCTTGCTATCTTTGGCCTTTCCTCAATATCTATCATGTTAATATTAAAAGCTACCACAAAGCAGCATCTATAAATTGTCCCTTAATGTTTATTCTAGCATCTGAGTGATTTCTTCATAAGCTGTGAAACAGACGCTATGGTGAATGGGATTGGGTTGTTAGGAGATGCAACTGTTTGAATCTGATGCTATCACAGGCTTGTCTATTATGAAGGCATAGTCACAGAATCGTAGTCATCAAAACACCAAGTACGAGGCTTCGGTGACGTGAGGCCTCCCAGTGCCTTTTCAAAGGGTTAACTGTATCCGACCTTCAGGGCTCCACTTGCCTTTCTTCTCTAAGTGTGTGGGATTCTGTTATACCTCAACCATTTGGTCTAGGGGACAAAGATGTTCATGCCAGGTGAACAGAGTCCCCCGAAAGGAAAGTACAACAGGGTGGCCAAGCCCTGTCCAGGAAGGGAAGGTTTCAGGCTTTCATCTGCCACTTCTGGGATGAGGATCAGTGGGTGGAAAGAAGAGAAAGCAAGCTGTGGAGCCGCCCACACCGCGCCCGCTGCCCAGTGGCTCCCAGCCCCGTGCCCCAGCACACTCCGGTCTCATGGCTCAGGCACAGAAAGTCCTCTGATAACCCTGGTGCTGTTTGAGGCAAAGCATCTTCTTCATGCATTCAATGCTCTCCAAGCCACAGTCCCCACCCAGCCTCCCAGCCACAGTCCTCATGCAACCTCCCAGCCTCCCAGCCGCAGTCCACACCCAACCTCCCAGCCTCCCAGTCACAGCCCACACGCAGCCTCACAGCCACAGTCCCCACCCAACCTCCCAGCCACGGCTCCCCCTGGGCCTCCTAGGCATGGTCCCCACCCAGCCACCTAGTCTCCAAGCCACAGTCCCCACCTAGCCTCACAGCCACCCAGCCTCTAAGCCACAATCCCCACCCAGCCTCCCAGCCTCCAAGCCATAGTCCCCATCCAGCCTCTCAGCCTCCAAGTCACAGTCCCCACCCAGCCTCCCAGCCACCCAGCTTCTAAGCCACAATCCCCACCCAGTCACCCAGCCTCCAAGCCATAGTCCCCATCCAGCCTCCCAGCCTCCACGCCATAGTCCCCACCCAGCCACCCTCCCTCCAAGCCATGTTCCCACCCAGCCTCTCAGCCTCCAAGCCACAGTCCCCACCCAGCCACCCAGCCTCCAAGCCACGGTCCCCACCCAGACTCGCAGCCTCCAAGCCACAGTCCCCACTCAGACTCACAGCCTCCAAGCCGTATTCCCACCCAGTCTCGCAGTCTCCAAGCCACAGTCCCCACCCAGCCACCCAGCCTCCAAGCCACAGTCCCCACTCAGACTCACAGCCTCCAAGCCATGTTCCCACCCAGCCACCCAGCCTCCAAGCCACAGTCCCCACCCAGGCTCCCAGCCTCCCTCTCGCAGATGTTCTTTGTCTACTTCATTCTCCATGCAGGGGACCCCCAAGCCCCTGCTGGACAGCCCAGCTGTTCACGCTCCTACCTCTGTGCAAAACATACTTCCCAGGTTTCCTGGTCTACACCCACCCATGTCCTTTCCAAGCCCTTCCCTGAAAATCAGAAGTGGACCATGCCTTCCGTCCAGTCCTCAAGGCCCAGATCGACGGTGATAGACTCCACTTTCCACCATGGGAATTGGCTGGTGCCTGATTTCTGCTGCTGGCTCATAAACGCTTCCCCTTGGGGATCACTATTTCACCCTCCACCGTCACGGCCCTGCACAGGCCACCAAAACGCATAGTTGAAGGAATGGGTTGAGATTCCAGAAAGGGGAGTCCCGGGGCTTCTCCTTAGCCCTGGGGAGGACAGAGCTGTGCCCAGTGCTGACAGAGGCCCTCGTGGGGCTTTTCTCTGGCCTTTTGGGGTGACAAAGAGACTTGCATTTTAACTCAATATAATCAAGAGCATCACCCTGGGCCGGAGCAGTAGCCTTTCTGAGTCTCTGGACATACCCATATGTAACAGTAAAAACCCAGCCAACAAACCCCAGACTTGCCATTCAAATCAAGCCAGGTAAGGAGACAGGGATGCTCGGCGAGCTGTGGCATTACCACTGGGCAGCTGTGGCGACGGTGTTAGATGACACATTTAGGGTGTGTCCTGCGCCCCTCATGGGGGGATTGGGAGGAACCACTTTACTCCTCCTAGAGAGGAGAGGTTGTTCAGGTGCAGGGTTGGGGCAGGACACAGAGCAGGGGCTCCTGCCATCGCGGTGGCCATCATTCATCCCAACAGGGTCATTATGGGCACCAGCTCGTGGGGAAGTGGGCCTGCTGGCCTCAGGGCTGGTACATGGGGACCACTCCTCACTCATCTGCACCCACAGGGGAGGAGGGGAGCATTAGCTGAGGTACTGGCTGACCCCGCAGAACAGGTGTTTCCAGGGGGCCTAGAGGTGACCCAGACTGCTGGGAGAGAGGGAGGGAGGGCTGCTGGCAGAGGAGGAACCCCCCTCCAGGTCCAGGGCACCTGGCTCTCTCTGCTAGCCCCTGAGGGAGGCACACACCTTGCAGGGTCAGCTGACGGGGAACTGGAAGTGGATGAAGAAAATACAAACGTGGAGATGAGGACGATTGGGTCGGAGCCACAGAGATGCCAGCATAACCTGCCCTGAGTGGCCCTGGCTGGTGGCCTCACTTAGTGAGGAATGGGGGCAGGTTATGCCCCTCGAGGGCAAAAGGCCCACACTGCACCCCTGAGCCAGAGCAGGCCAGGCCCCACTTAGGTTCATCGCCGCATCCCTGCCTACGGTCCATTCAAGGAGCCGGCTGGGACACAGGGAGTGGTGGGTTTCCCTGTGCTCAGAGAGTCCTTCAACATGCCGGCAGCGGGCAGGGAAGCAGGTCCCACAGTCAGCCCTAGCCGGCAGGGATGGCGGGCAGGAGTCCTGAGTGTCCCCCACGCCCAAGCATCACCAGGGTCTGTGAGCACATGGGGCCTCCCTAAGGCACTCTCACCAAAATTGTCTCATTCAAAGCTCAGGACACTGCAGGGAGGTGGCTGTGGCCCTGGGGATGGGATGTGAGGAGGTGAGGACTGTGGTTCCACTTTGCTGACGGAAAAACAAGACACAGAACATCAGGAACACTGGCCACAGTGCAAATCCACAGCCTCCACTCACACAGTGCAAGTCCCCAGCCACCCCTGCCCCCCCATGCAGGCCCACAGCCGAGGGAAAAGGCTAGGAAAGTGGCTGCCGCAACCCCAGGCTGTCCCAGCCCTCCTCGTCAGGCTGCCTTGGGTTCTGGGCTTCCTCAGCCATCAGCCTAACATTACTGGGTGACCAGTAATCACCCGGATGTGGGCTCCACAGGACTCAGCAGACAGTGTCTCGGACCTGCACATTATCTCTACCGTCCTGGGAGATTTACGCTGAATTTTGGTATATTCAGTGGGCTTTGCTCTCCTTCATGTCTGCTTCAGCCAGCTGGCACGCATCTGGGTTTTAATTAATCAGTAGCCTCTGAAATGATAAAATATGGCCTTCATAGAAGTAACCTGCAGAAACAGAGATCAGAACATTCCCTGGAGTCAGTTCTTACAAAGCAAAGGTGTTTGCAAGATAAGCCATTTGTGAATCATTACTGTCTGCTCTTCCAGAATCCTATGCTGTTTAAGAGAACACATGGCATTTACAAATCAGTCTCTCAAGCATCAGTCTTCAAGGCCCAGCAGCCCTGCTCCTGAGGAGGCCAAACACCTCCAGAGCTAGGAACATGGGCTCCGGGACCAAGTTCTGCTGCTTCTGCTGGTTACAGGAATGGGCAAATTGCCTGACCCCCTGCCTGGATCTGGACCAGGTGCCAACGCTCACACTTGCAAAAGGATTGAGATGCTACATATTAAACAGCAGGAACCATGCCTGACATACAGCAAGTGCTCACTAAATGTCAGCTCACATCTCAAGGTGTGGCTGCAGCATTTCAACAAGTGTGTCCTGAGCATCAAAACAGGTAACCCAGCAAAAGACCAGACGACTTTCCAACACAACGAGTGGTTTCGCTCAAGAGCAAAGGAGGCTTCTGTCTCTTCCCACAAAGGCAGAGTCAACGTGGTAGTTCCGGAACATGGACGCACGTGAGTATGTGAGCCTGGTGTGATTCATGCCAGGGGATTGTGGGTCCACTGTGTGCCCGTTTAGGACCCAGGAAACCTGCCAAAGATGTGGGGAAGGAAAGACTTGTGCACCATTGAATTACTAGTTTTTGAATCACATGGTGGAAAAAAAGAAAAAAAAACAAAAACATTAGCAAGTTTTTCAAGCAATAACAACGGTGCAATTGCCAGGGTCTGAGCAGACCTGGAGGTTACAGGGATTTCTCGGGGACCTCCCTCCCAGCATAATGACGGCAGGTTCAGAGGAACCAGATCTGCACTGTTGTAAAACCCGACACAATAAACTTGACAGACAGCCAGATTTCTGTTTTCAGCCAGTTTAGGGTTACTCTAATCTCATTATAATGCTTGAAAGACGACAAGTAATAGAATCTCAGGTAACCGCTCTGGCACTACTCGGCCGCATCCTCCTTGGTGCTGATTTCCTTGATTACCTGGCCACCGAGGCTCAGTTTTCAACCCCTTCTCCTGCAGAAATAATCATCTGATCAGCTGACAAGGTTCTCCCTGGAGCCCACAGTTTTAATGGGTCAAGCATCACATTAACCCTTTCGCCCCATCCCCCGAGCATACCACACTTATTAAAAAGAAATTTACTTTTCAATCATTGTTAGTGTGGTGATGGAGCAGGAGCTGCCGAGCAGGCCTCCCCGGCTCTCTTCCTCAGCGTCTAGGCTTTTAGAATTGTTCTGTGTCCTTTTAGCCAACACAAAGGCAGGTGTTCAAAGCCAGGCCTCTTAAAAGTGTTCTTTCGGTTGCTTTCATAATCTGGAAGACGATGGCACCAAATACTTGTGGGTATTTTATATTCTGTTCAAAGACAATAGAGTTAAGTTTGACAAAAGCTAGATGAATTATGAATTGCACGTTACGGAAAAACTCATCTATTAGAAATGTGACTCATTTCTAATGAAACGAGTGACTTTTCCAGGGAAAAAGATTTCCTGGGAAGCGTGGCTTTCACGGCTTTCCTTGCAGCGCCGTCACAGTTGGTGCTGCCTGAAAGGTCTGATGTTGAAACCAAAGCCATGGCTGTGGACGGCCAGACCCCTGGGATGCTTCCCACAGGAGCGCCACCTTGATTTGAATGGGAGGTGAGCTGAGTGCTGGAGCTGTTGTCTGTGCTCACCACCGTCCACTTGTCTCTGAGAACACAGAGGGCTCTGGCTGGGCTCAAGAATGCTGCGCATGAGCTTGGACTTGATTCGAGATCACTTTTACTTTACCCCAAGGCTACAAGTAAGCCCTGCAGAGGATAAACGTGAGACAAGCATGCCCGTGGGCAGAGCAGCTCTGTGTGGCTCCTCTACGTCTTCCTGAGACGCGCACCACGTCCGGGGCCTGGCGGCTGAGGTGCAGCAAGATGCCCTCCCTCTAACTCTGAGGATCCCAGAATGGGGGCTCAGTGCCTTTTGTACACGTGGCCAGGACACCTTATGCTGTTATGAGTTTAGAACGCTGTCACTCAGTGAGTCATGTCACCTGGACTTAGACAAATTTCAAGGCTTCCAAATTCCTGCTGTGCCCACAACAGGTAGGGTCCCTTTCCCTGCACCTGCACTAAGGGTCCAGGAGTTCATGGTTTGCACCCATGCTGGGATGTCCTGGGGCAGCCCCAGACGATCCTGTCTGAGCATAAAGACCCAATCATCCTGATGTCCCTAGTTCAGCATCAAAGATCCACGGCATGCCAACAGGGTGAGCTATAAGCAATTGTGAGCAGATGGGTACAAAACAATCCTATCTGAGAATGGTCTACCACTGTGCTATGGACTGAAATGTGGTTCCCAAAGTTCACCTGTGGAAGCCCTGACCCCTGTATGATGATATTTGTGGAAGCCCTGACCCCCCGTGTGATGGTACCTGTGGAAGCTCTGACTCCTGTGTGATGGTATCTGTGGAAGCCCTGACCCCGGTGTGACAGTATCTTTGGAAGCCCTGACCCCCTGGTGTGATGGGACCCGTGGAAGCCCTGACCCCAGTGTGATGGAATCTGTGGAAGCCGTGACCCCCTTTGTGATGGTATCTGTGGAAGTCCTGACCCTGGTGTGATGTTATCTGTGGAAGCCCTGACCCCCAGTGTGATGGTACCTGTGGAAGCCCTGACCCCTGTATGATGGTATCTGTGGAAGCCCTGACCCCTGTGTGATGGTATCTGTGGAAGCCCTGACCCCTGTGTGATGGTGTCTGTGGAAGCCCTGACCCCTGTGTGATGGTATCTGTGGAAGCCCTGGCCTCCGGTTTGATGATATCTCTAGAGGCCCTGACCCCCAGTGTGATGGTATCTGGAGATGGGGCCACTGGGAGATAATCAGATTTAGAAGAGGTCATAAGGTGGGGTCCTCCTCATGGGACCAGTGCTCTCTTAAGAAGACACAACAGCTCTCTCTCTCCCCCACCCTGCCACCTTCCCCCTGTGAGGACACAATCAGAAAGCAGCTATCTACAAGCCAGGAAGGGAGTCCTCACCAGGAAGTGGCCATGCTGGTGCCTGATCCCAGACTTCAGCCTCCAGAATGGTGAGAAATCAGTTCCTGTGGGTTGACCCACACAGTCTATGGTCCTTTGTCATGGCAGCCCCAAGATGACCAACACAACTGGCAACAGACAGCTGGACTGCAAGGATCCACCAGATGCCATGGTTAGACATTGACGTGGAAAGAGAAAAACAATGAGTTCTGTTTAGGACAACTATTTAGTGTATAGGTCAGCTTCTAAAACAGAAGACAGACAAATCAGACAGGTTGCTATTGTGGCATATTTTCTGCAGTAGAATATTAATATAAAGCCTGAGAAGCCGGCGAGTGCATGCCAAGATGAAGTTATTAATAAGAACAATACTCCACAGCTGTGTGTACTTTTCCTTCGAGAAGAGGTTTACAAAACCAACCTGCAGGAAACAAATATTCATGAATACCACCTGTACTTTCAATATGAAGAAGAAATCAGCTACAGAGATACTTTTTTTAAGGGAAGCTTTTGCAAGGTCACACATCAAAGTAACGGAAGAACTAGAAATAGAACAGTGTCAAGCTCCCTCCCTCAGGACTGCCGCGTCCATCCCGCCTCTGAGAGGCCGCTTGATGGCACTTAGAGAACAAAATGTGAAGTCCTTCAGCTCCCACATCCGGCTCTGAGTGCTCCTGAGTCTAAAATTCCTTGGAACCATTTGCAAACGTTTTCTACTTCAGGCAATGGTCACATTCACATTCTTGAGAAGATGGGGATGGAGTCCTTCCCGCCCCACCCCACCCCAACACCCACACACACGCACGGCAAGCACACGCACAGATACACACACACGTGCACACACGTGCACGCACACACACGCACACACACATGCGCACACACACGCACACACACGCGCATACACACACGCATACACACATGCACACATGTGCTCACGCACAGCAAGCGCACACACACACACCCACGGCAAGCACACTGCCACCTGGGTTTGTCTGGACAGCATCTCTAGGCAGGAGGTGGTATTAGCACTCCAGTTTACAGAGAAGAGCCAGCCAGGCCTGGAGCAGGTGAAATAATCTGCCCAGTATTTCATGCTCAGGATAATCTTTCTGGTCAAGGTAACAAGAAAACAAAACTTTCAAAGCAAACACAAATGCATTTCACCCAAGACTTGAGTGCTGAATCCAGCTATGCTACTAACAGCGACATCTTGAATTTCTGGGTGTTATGAGTTCAACTGTGTCTCTCAAAAAGATACACTAAAGTCCTGAGCCAGCATTAGCATGCTCTTATCAGACAGATGGGAGGCCTAAGGCACAGAAATAGCCATTCTGCAGATTCATTCAGTGTGCAAGTATTAGATGTGTATCTTAAAGAGAAGCATGAAAAAAAAGACAGTAGCCTTTGCACCAGCCTCAGATTTCTGTCATCATGTGGCTGATAGGAGAGTGACCTCGAACACCCTGCTGGCCTGGAGATCTGGAAGCTGCACCCCCACAGAAGCCAACCCCTTCTAAGCGGTGCAGTCAGGGGGGCCTGCCTCAGGTCCACAGCAAGCTGAAGTGGACGCCGTGGATCCAGCAGGACCCCCCACCCCCTGCCCCACTTAGCTGCACCCTTGCCTCACACCCCTGACCTCTTCTAGACACATGCCTATTGGGGCCAGAAGAAACCGAGACCTGAAACTCGATGAATAATGGCGATGGATACACTCACCCTGCTGGGGTATGGGAACACATGGCGATCCTGACACTTGCCCCAGCTCTTCCCAAATTGTTTAGACTTCCTTTTAGATATTTTATTGATTATTCCTTGATTCTGAAAGCCGTACACACTTACAAAAACATTCAAGCATTTCACAATTGCATAATGCATAATCGGACAGTTCCCTAATACCTCCCTCCGAAGATACCTATAATTACAAGTTCAGTGGAATGCTCTGGCTCAACATTAACGTATTTTCAGTTAAATGAGAAGATAAGCAAGAGGGGAAAACGGAATGCAAAGGATGGCGGGATTTTAGGAAATTGTGAAGTTAACGCTTCTTGACTTCACTTGCTCTGCTCTTTCCCCCCCACCGTGTTTAGGCACCAAGTGATGGAGCCCTGGGGATGTCCCAGCCAAATGTTCACTGCAGGGCTATCTGTTCGTCCCAAATGTGCGCTCCGGGGCTGAGCACTCACCCCAAATGTGCGCTCCGGGGCTGAGCACTCACCCCAAATGTGCGCTCCGGGGCTGAGCACTCACCCCAAATGTGCGCTCCGGGGCTGAGCACTCATCCTAAATGTGCGCTCTGGGGCTGAGCATTCACCCCAAATGTCCGCTCTGGTGCAAAGGCCACTCTGTTTTCTCCCGCTTCTGTTTAAGACACACATGTAATACTCATATTCCGAGTGAATCTGCAGGAAGGCTGTCTCTGCACCTCAGGCCTCTCATCTCTCTGACAACAGCACACTAGTGCTGTGCTTCAGGACCTCAGCATGTCTTTTTGAGAGACATAGTTGAACTCATAACACCCAGAGTTTCTGGGTGAATTTCTTTTTTGAGAGAGGGTTTCACTTTGTCACCCAGGCTGGGGTGCAGTGGAATGATCACAGCTCACTGCAGCCTCTGCCTCCTGGGCTCAAGTAAACCTCCCACCTCGGCCTCCCAAGGTGCTGGGATGACAGGCTTGAGCCACTGCACTCAGCCAGTTTCTGTCTCTTAAGGATCTGGGTTAGAATCATGAAGGGAAACACCGACCACCTGTCCTTTTCCCATGGGCGTCGTTCGCCTCCAGGCATGCTCCCTGCTTTCTTCCCCGGATGCCCATCCTGGCTTATTGAGCTCACGGTCCATCAAGACTTCCAAGTGTAAGGCTGAAGAAGTTCCTTCCAAAGCCAATTTCAGGAAGAATTCCCAAATCTGGAAACTGCTTCATGGTACACACTCTGCCCCAGGTGGGGCTAGGAATCCTCCTTCCAGTCTCTCTCTAGGGAGACAACAGATGTTTGGTGATAAACTGGTTGGTCCGCTGAGTTAAGCTCAGAAGTAGATTGATGGGTTACACTAACATTTATTAAAGACAGACTACCTGCAGGTGCAAGGGGCACGGAATAAGGGGAATAGAGAGTTTCTGCCTTCTTAAACCCTAAAAGTAAAAGTGAGGGAGAGATGGAGCCTCAGCTTGGAGGCTGAAGCCTGCTGGGTGTCACCCAGCACAGGCTGCTCCAAGGGACTGACCCTTACACCAAGTCCTGAGCAGTGGCAGGCCCTGTCCCAAGGGGAGGGTGCAGGTATGTGCTGTGGGAAGGTGGAGGAGCCCTCAGCTACGGGGCCAGCAGCAGCGCAGAGACCCGGGGAGGAGAGAGCCGAAGAAGCCACTGTGGCAGGAGAAAAGAGGAGGAAGAGTGCTGTTCACACCTGACATTTCTACGAGGCTTTAGAATCAAACAAGCATGGGTTCAAGTCTTGGCTTTGCTGTCTTTGGCTGGTGACCTTGGGCAGGTGAGTTACCTTTCCTGAGCCTCTGTGTGTTTGTGGATAAACAGGGGCAACAGCACCTGCTCTAGAGGGCGGCGTGAGGGTTGGGTGAGTGTGGAGTGTGGATGCCTTTTCCCAGCTGGCCCCTGTGTGCCTGTCCTGCTGCCCTTTTTCCTCCCACACACCTCACTCTCCATCCACCCTGACCTGCTCATGGTTATCCGGGCACAGTGCCCCTCCAGCTGTGCACTTGCCCTGCTTCCTGGAGGCTGGGCCCTTTCTCCATCTGGGAAGCTTCTGCCCTCCTTCCAAGCAGCTCAAGCATGGCCTCAGGGTTCCAACCCTGCCAACCATCCCTCCCCCACAGAGTCAACGCCCCCTCCTCTGTGTGCTGTGTGCTTCTGCCTGGTGGCCTTTCTGTGTGTCCCCGGAGGGCTGTGCCCCAAGCAAGTCCTGGGCACACTCCTGACACAGGTGCTCCACACACTGCAATTGGGAGCAAGTAAATTAACGGAGCAGGGGAAACGCACACTGGAAAAGTGTGTAACAAAGGATGAGGCTGTCAATGTAAATTTGGACCAAATCAAGGAAGGTCTTGGCTGCTCTGCTAGGGGCCAGGGCTGTGTTCTGTAAACAGTGGGAGTCAGTGAGGGTTTCAAATCCAACCATGACACAGCCGGCAGGTCCCAAGTACGGCCGTCCTTAGGATCATCTGGGAGCTTCTAGAAAGCACTGATAGCCTAGGCCCCACCACACACCAATTCACCTGGAACCTCTGGATGTGATTTTTTTCTGATATAAAAGAATGTTTGCCAGGGGCTTCTCATCTGCCACCAGATGGGGAACCTCTAAAGTTGGCAGGCAAAGATGAGCGACTCCAGGAAGGACTGCTGCCAGCTCCCGGCCAGGAGGACAGCAGCATCTGCCCCTGGACAGCAGCAGGGAGGTGTTCCCACCAGCAGGGCAGGACCGGCGAGCCAGCCACCAGGACAGGAACTGCCATGGGGGGTGGGTGTGCAGGCAGCACTGACTTGAATCACAGGGGTCTCTCCATGAGGGGCCACAGCACACAGTGCCGTGCTGTGCGAGGTGCCCACCACCGGGCTTGGCCGTTGCTTGTGTCCACAGGTCACAAAGGCCATCTAAGCGTCAATGTTGTCATATACAGAGAACACTCACTTCTCACGGCTGCTGCGTAAACCAAGTCAGATTACACGAGTGAAGGCGTCTCCACCACAGGGCACAGAAAAAGAGCCCCATAGAATCAAGTGGGTCTGAGACGTAATCTTGGAATAATCAGTGGGAAGGAGGAGAGGGTGGAAATGGAAACGTAAGTGTGGACGTTGCCAGGCTCTGGGAGGGGGTGTGGTCCCCTGGAGAGAGCTGCTGCAGGGAAGGGGCTGGGGTGACAGAGGAACTTGGGGAAGAAACGTGTGGGGTGTGGGGAGAGGCCCCAGGGGAAGCCCAGCAACAGGAGGGAGGAGGTGTGGTATGGGGATCTCCCAAGAGGCCATTCATCAGGTCTGGCAATATCTGGAGACAGAGGAATCGTCTGGGCACCTTGCAACTCACATACATGCAGCCAAGAGTCTCTGCCATCGAAGGGATCCCAGAGCTCTTGCAGGATCCAAGTCTTTATTTTTTAATGGGAAAATAGATCAGGGAGAAGCAGCTGATGATAAATGCAGTTTCAGTTGCTTGCCAGGCAGTGGAATTCAGGATCTTACACACTTCGATTTTTGGTCTTATACCCCTCCTGTCTCAGCCAGCAGAATGGGGAGGCACTGTCTGGAGTCAGAAGCTTTGAGAAGACTGAATCCTGAAGCAACATGGCCAATCCATCTCTTTGACTCTGGGTGACAGCCACAATCCATTCCCGAGTTTCACGGCCTGAGAACAGTGGGGGCCACTGCCATAGAAAATAATATGCAGTTGGCCAAGTTGCCTCCATCCTTTAAAGGAGGGCTCCAGCATCCAGCCAGTCATAGAGCCCCCTGGCTTTGAAATTCTCGTGCAGGTGTGGTTTCTTTCCAATGCTTTTGGTGCACGCAATTTAGTACTTAGGAAAATTCTCAAAGCTGACTTTTTCGAAATCTCAGTTGTGCCATTAGAAAACTCTTCTTTAGCAGAGAAAGCACCCAACACAGATTTGTAACCTCTGGGGATTGCAAAGTTCTGAGAAAGACTGTGAAAGAAAATAAAAAACCAGCTCTGAGAAGCTGCTCGGAGCAGCCAATGGAGATTGAAGGGATGTCAGCAGTTATTCCTGGAAGATAAGTAGACGGTTCTTCATAAGAAAATTCAGTCCACAAAAATGCATATTTTCTTACATTAAATTCCATAGTACAAAAAAGGAGCATGTAGTTTTTCTGTGACTGATATTTTTTAAAACAGGAAGTCAGGTTGGCAATCATAGGTTACACAGGCTTTATGCAGAGAGATCATAGTTTGCTGTAGCCATATTTCAAAATTTTCTTTTGCCAACATTTCCCAAGCATTGTTTGGATGCGCTTTTTAAAATGCAAGATAAATGGTCATTTCTAACCCCTCCCAGCAACTACAATTCAGACTTTCAACGTCTGAAGGGATGCTTGAGGTTGTGAGAGAGAAAACCCATTGTAAGTTGGGCTAAATGAGAAACAAATACATTGGGTCACCTAAGCTGAAAAGTTCAGTGGTAGGACTAGCTTCTGGCATGAGAAGTGCAGATATCAAACAGTGCCATCAGGAGCTGGGTGATTTTTGCTCTGATTTCTGCTAAGTTGGCTTAGGTCTTAATATTTGAGTGCTAAGGAGATGGAGTCAATGATTCGATCTTTAACCTCCTCTTGGGATTCAGCTCCAATGGTAAACAAGATTCTCTTTTCCAAAAGTCACCACATCTCATTGCATCTTTTTGGCTCTGGCTGAGTCAAGTGGCCATCACGGAGTGATCCACTGGAGCTGTGGAGAATGCACTGGGGTCCCTGGCTAGGCCTGGGTTGTGTCATATGTCCCTGGAGGCGGGAATGGCACCCCGTGCTGGGACCACACGGACTGGGAATGGGTCATTCCACAGAGCTTCCACCACCAATAGTGTAGCTCCAGAGGAGGGCTGCAGATGCTACACAACAAAAGAGTTGTCCATTACACTTTCCAAACAGACAAATTGTGGGGTTACTATTAATATCACAGGGGAGGCTTCACTTAACAAAAGGATACTTCAGAGGAGGATTCACTGAAGGCTTTCTTTAAGCAGTTGTCTCTAAATGCAGTTAATCACTTGTTTAGTGATCACTAATGCTTCAGTGGAAAGACTGAAGGAAGAAAATCTTAAAGCTGAAATGTAAGAGTCACTGCCAATGGAGAATCAATCAAGAAAGAAACAAAACAAATTTGAAATGGTAAGTTAGTCAACTGGAAAATAGAATTTAATTTACATAAAACTTCTCACAAACATGACTATACATGAAGCAAAGTAGTGTCTATTGAGAAAGAAAACTGCACTTATTTACGAATATGTTTAGGAATGGTCCTAGTTCTCATAAGCAAGCAAAATCATTCTGTGAGTTTTAGTTACCACTAAGTAAGTGATTAGAGGGCTTCCAACACAGCACTTCCCCAGCGCTTAATTTTGACCAAGTTAGCCACTAACCTACAACCTACCACTTCAACAAAGGGCTGCTGAGTTGTTTGGGGCAACTGCTAATATTAGAGACTTTCTGGGATACCGAGAAGCCCAAGATAGTTCTCGAGATCAGTTCTTGTATTGACTCTTACAATCGAAACTAGATGCAGGTGGGATTTTATTCAGAAAGTTCTTATTACTTATTGGCCATTGAACGCATATGAAGGTTCTTATTTAACATTTACAAATCATATAGGTCAATGTTCATTTGTTTGGGACATTTTAGTTCCACTATAATAGAAATTGTTGTCATGTTAACTTATTTTTTGTTGTTGTTTATATTTAGTCATTGTGTTGACTGGCACATTTGGGCTAATGGCTCACTTTAATAAACTGTTACTTTTATTATTACAAAATACCTGCTTTTGGCCCATTTAGAGCCATTAGGCCTAAATTCTTCATTATCTTATTTTTCATTAATATCACTATTTTTTCTTTCCTTTTTCATGTCCTAATACTATTTGCCTATTCCTTTATTTTCAACTTTTCTTACCACTTTGTTAGGAAGATTTTTTTTACACAACATGTAGTGGATTTTTAAAAACACAGTCTGACAACCTCTGCTTTAATAGGGAAGTTTATGTCATTCACATTTAGTGTACTAAGTGATATGCTTGACTTTATTCTCTCTTACTTTATGTTTCCTAAAACACGTATATACTTTGCTCTTTTTCTTTTCTTTTCCTCATTTTGGACAGTTTGATCCATTTATTTCCATTTTTCCTCTGTTAATTTGGCATTTCCATACTTTTTTATTCAGCTACTAACTATTCTCCCATTCCTCATTCTTATAATTCATATACTTCTTTTTTCATTGCTGGATAAAAACCAGAAACCAAAGTGTTCTATTCTATTACTCTTTACTTCAGGCAAAGTAAATAATATAAAACAGTTGGATTATTTTACTATGTTCCCTCCTAATAACTTCTAGTTATAGCTAAGATAGTTTAGCCTTTTTAGTTCAAGAAAATTTTTAGAATTTTCCCCTGAACACTATAATCAGCCTTTCACTACTAATTTTCCATCTTTATTATTATTAATTTGGAATTAACGCTAAAGGCTGCAAAATTCTTGCCTACCCAGTAATTTTTCTCTTATTTACCATACAATTGTTTTTAAGTTGACAACAGATATGTTGACACTTAAGTTTGTTCTCTGTCATTCTCTAACTATAGATATGGGTATAATTTCATTATTAATGAAGACAAAATAAAACAACACTGTGTTACCTCTAACCAACTACAAAAAATTATAATGATCACTAATTACCTTTTAATAGTCTATGTTCAAACTTAATCTTAATCCCTGTATTACTAATCAGATTCTACTCTGAGCATTTCTAAAACCCCTTCCCACTGGTCTAAATGTGTATGCATGTATTTACGCATGTGTTATGGGTCAGTAGAGTATATGGGAAACAAATGGCTGTGGAGATGGACTTTATGTAAATGATCATTGGAGGCTGTTTAGCTCACTCTATTACAGTTTCGTTCTCAATTTCTCAGTGTTTTTCTTGCCATACTTTCACATCCTGCCTGTATTTTAGTAAGATACTATCATAGGTATTTTAATTCCTACCCCATGAGATAGACCTCTCAAGGGGAAAACTCTGCCCTTCTAGTACAGGCCTTGCCTATACAAAAGCTGCTGAATATATATTTACCTGAAATGTCAGCTTGGGGCATGGAAAGGATGTGTCGGGGGTGAAGTCTCTCCTAAAGCCGCGCAGCTTCCCTTGGGGGTTTCTGACCTTGATCTCCTATTTCCAGGGAAAGCCTCTTGAGGAGACCATCTCATCTTGGTGGGCCATTGCTTGGAGAGGGACAGTAAATGCAGAATGGGGTGTGACTGTCCAAACAACTGGGAGGTGGGTGTTCCTTGTACATGGGACTTAGAAGCTAAGCCAGGGAGGTCCTGGTAAACCAGGACAGGACATGTTGGTCGGCAGAGTAGAAGAAGTTCTTCATGCAGCTCAGACCCCACCCGTACCAGCCCTAGGCATTGGAACTCTGCCCTGGGGAGAGCTCCCCATCCTCTTTCCCCTGGGTGGTGAACAATCCACTCTGCCTTTTATTTGAGTCTTTCCAAAGCACTCACATGCATTGTGGATGCATCCTTCTCACAGTGACCCTGTGGGTTCAGGAAGGGAGATGGGACCAGCACCGGGTCACTGATGAGAAAGCTGAAGCACAATCGCATCTTGGTGCATTTGCCCCCAGCCCACACTCCAGATGCTGTTTCCCGAGAGGATGAGTGGGATTTCTGGTTTGCCAAAAATAGTCTCTGAGGGTGTTACTATTTTAAGAATAAATGTCACTGAAAGAGGCCATTGTCCTGATAAAAATAATGAGATAAGTGAAATGCAGACACTGATTTTAGGGGAACTTATACAAAATAGGCAGATGAAACAGACAGAACAGTAATTTTCCGCAAACTCATGTATTTCCTTTCATCACCGTTTCTTATTGTTCCTTCAGAACTGAGAGTTGTTTTGCCTGGACTTTGCATCTTTATGCTAGTAACTGCCCGAGAGGGGGCAGGGCCGGGGCGGAGCCGAGTGCAGTCATGAGGCCTGGGGTGGAACAGGGCAGGCTGGAACAGTGAAACAGTATCTTGGAATTCCTTTCCCTCTGTTTTTCATATACCCCAGGAATGAGGCAATATACTGTGATTTCATTCATGTTGTCATCCATGTGCTCATTCAATAGATGTTTCTGAACAGGGCTGGGAGTTGGAATGCAGGTATAAATGAGCCCACCCTGGCCACAGAGCAGCTCAGAACTTGCTCTGGCCCTCCTGAGATGCAGACCAGGTCTCCTTTCTCCCAGAGCCATATCTGGGATCTGAGGCCTGGACTCAGCCATGTTCCTCACTCCGTGTTCATTTGTTTGGGATGTTTTAGTTAGTGTCTGCCTAAAAGCACATGCCTGCCGGGCAGCACGCTGCCCAGCCATCTCTCCCGAGGCCTGCTCTCGCACCAGCCTTAAAGACAGGCTCTGAAGAAAGTATCCACATTTCATTCAAAGATTGATGGAGGAAAAGCATGTTAGCCTTAGTCCACAATGTCATCACCCCGAGGTGGGGAGGACGGTGGGGCCCGTGTGGTTCGCAATGCCCCGCATCCTGCACCTCAGGGGTCTGGGGACAGCTGCTCCCCGGCTCACATGCTTCTGCTAACAGGACTGTCAGCTCCTGGCGTGCTCCAACCCCTGTCCTGTGCCTTTGATCACCCAATTAGCCTGCTCTCTGTTTCTGGGGTTTTGTTCTTACCCATACAGAAAGCAAAAAGTTAAAATACTAAATTTTCCCTTGTTCTTATCTTTTTCCTTTGCAGTTGCCGTTTTCTGGTATTCATGCATGTTAAGACCCCTTCTCTTGGGTTGACACCATCACATGATCACGTGCCCAACCCCTAGGAAGGCAGAGCACATGCATCCTGGCGGACAGCTGCTGTCGATCCATCTGTCAGACTTGCCATAACTAGCATATGGCTGAAGCTTCCGGAAGCACCGTCACAGGCAACTCATTCAGCGCCTGTTTGTTGAGCAGTTACTGCGTTCTCATCGCCACTCACACTAGGCGCTGCGTCAACACTCAGTGACCCCGAGAAGTGGCTTTCTCTTCCTTTCCAGGAACAGTGCCTGAAACTTACATTGTCCTCAGATCCATCAAAAGAATAAACACTAGATCTCATTTATTCAGTGCACTTAAAAGAAAAACCCATTCACAGTACATTTCCTTCAGCTCTCTGAATCTCCATGTGGTCACAGGCTGGTTTCTACTCACCAGCTCACTCTAGGACTGTTTGCTATTAGTTTCTACAAATAATTCCACTCTTTAGGTGTCCAGAGATGCAGGTCATCAGAGTGAACAGTTTAAAACTCAGCCATGGGACCTTCCTAAGAAATGAGAAAGCTGACGCTTTCGATTGCTCTGAAAAATCAAAGTCCTAACAGCTTCATTTTAGTCTCTGCACAAAACAGTCTCATTATTTTTGAAACATCTGATTTGAAGGCGATTTGTGTAAAAAAAATGTGTAAGCCTAGTCCCCTTGTGACTTTAAGGCTAGAAATCAGACAGTTTTCTGTGGGGACATCACCAGAAAACGGCCTCACCTATTCAAGACGCCTCCTTCCTCCCAACCTGCTAGAATATTAATTCCTGCAGTGGCAATGGTAAAAGGTCAGTGACTTTTCACATTTTAAAAATGAGTTTCCATGGTAACAAAACCACGATGGACAATTCACAGTGCAAAACAAAACAAAACAAGCCTGAAGTCCGGGCCCTGCTCAAACTTCAGCCGTGAAGACACTCGACAGCCTAACCACCGTTCATACGAACTTAGCGATCTGCCTGGTAAACAAAAGCGGAATTCAGAAGCTCAGTAGGACCCATGCGCCTGCGATCCCGCCTTGCTGAAAACACTTGAGATTAAAATTTTAGTTTCATGCCTTAGTCCTTCAACATATGGCAGGTGACTTTCAAACAAAGTAAACGGGAAAGAATAATTGACTGATGGGAGATGGGAGAAACAATTGTGTCACCAAGTCTGTAGGCCCCAGCGCGCCCCGTGCTCCCCGCAGCCCAGGTTTGTCGGGAAAATGCACAGTATCTGTAGCTCTTGTGGTTTTGGGGGTGGCTTTTGTTTGAGATATTTAATTATACTGGTAGGTCCAAACGAAGTACACAATTTATAGACTCCTGTTTCTTATGGAAGAGGCAGAAAGTGATCTATTTGCAGGAGTTATGTATTTTTTTTCAGGCACTTTACGGAGACACCCCAACCCCCCTTGGCTGCTGACTGTAAAATAAGAAAACTATTACCCAGCTGGGGCAACAATAGACTCCCACAGTGCCTTTCTGCTCAGCTCACAGCTGCAGGAAAGTGGAGGCTCAGCAGCAGGCAGCATTCTTCCCGCAGCCCCTTCTGTGGGCAGGGAGCCTCCCACTGATCCAATGTATTTCTATGCAAAGCGCAGAAGAAGTGACATTTTAAAAGTTTTGACCTTTGTTTTTTTTTTTGCATGAACCGAAGCATACATTTTTTAAACCTTCTGACAGGGTGTCCGTTAGAAATGGCAATAGCCATTACTGTAATAATAAAATGTTTCAAAATTTGAAAATTCTATGTTGAATATAATGCAAAGATAACCTTTGTGTAGAAAATGATAGTGATGGGGGCTTGGAATCACTTTCTTATTGTTCCAGGAAAACAGATTATGACAGATTTCAGGCATATTTAGAAAACAATATCACTGGACGCAATGTTTTCATTTGCTAATTTCAGACTTTCATGATTTTTTTTTTCCCGAAAATGATTTGGAAGAGTTTTGCATTTATATCATAAAGTGCTTCCATTTAATATTAACAGTAACGTTATTTGTTCAGAAAGCCATTCTTTGCATTAAAAAAGCATTATTTATAGAATTTAGTTTTTATACCAACATATTTAGGTATGGTTTTTTTTTTAAAGTTTAACTTTTATTTGAATCCAAACTTCTCCAAAAAAAAAAAAAAAAAAAAAGACAACAAAATAACCAAGGGACAAAATGACAGAGACTTTTCTTTTAAAGACCTTCCAATTAGTAAGGGACATGAATGGGAGAAGGGCTCAAAGTAAAAAAAAAAAAAACAAAAGAAAATTAGAGCAAATGTGACGTTAAATTATTTACAATGAAAGATAGGCGAATGGGAAGGAGATGAGATATCACATTCTCAAGTTAGACGATTATGTGACTTTTGAGTCTCAGACTCAAAAGATGCAGGATGGGGTGTGACTGTGGAAACAGCTGCGAGGACTGGAGGACTTGACCTCAGGCTGCTTCTGAGAGCCGTTGACTTTCCTAACTTGCCCAGCTGATCATCGTCATCAGATTTTAACTTTTATTTTCAAGACTAGAAGATGTGCAGGGCGAAGTGAGCATTTATCCTCTCTAAGGTGCTCAAAAATAAATGTTCCAGCCCCTTCTTGGCTTTTCTGAAGACAACTTAATAAAAATGATCATCTACTCCAACAAGCTGTAACCACCTGATGGGTTCACGCTGTCCACTGCACAGAGAAAACCAACTCACTGAGGCCAGGGCATTGCAATAAAGAAAGAGTTTAATTGACAGAGGAGACTTGAGTTATCACCCACATCCATCTCCCAAAGACTTGGAGGTTAGGGATTTTCGCCGATAGTCTCGTGGTGAGGAGATAGGGAATGGGTGCTGCCAATTGGTTGCGGATGAAATCGTAGGAGCGTAAAAACATGAGTCCACCTCTCAGCGTGGACACGTTCCCCCTGCACTGACTCTACCTCTCAGCGTGGACACGTTCCCCCCGCGCTGAGCCCACCTCTCAGCGTGGACACGTTCCCCCTGCACTGACTCCACCTCTCATCGTGGACACGTTCCCCCCGCACTGACTCCACCTCTCAGCGTGGACACGTTCCCCCCGCACTGACTCCACCTCTCAGCGTGGACACGTTCCCCCCGCACTGACTCCACCTCTCAGCGTGGACACGTTCCCCCCGCACTGAGCCCACCTCTCAGCGTGGACACGTTCCCCCCGCGCTGAGCCCACCTCTCAGCGTGGACACGCTCCCCCCGCGCTGAGCCCACCTCTCAGCGTGGACACGTTCCCCCCGCGCTGAGCCCACCTCTCAGCGTGGACACGTTCCCCCCGCGCTGAGCCCACCTCTCAGCGTGGACACGTTCCCCCCGCGCTGAGCCCACCTCTCAGGGTGGACACGTTCCCCCCCGCACTGACTCCACCTCTCAGCGTGGACACGTTCCCCCCGCGCTGAGCCCACCTCTCAGCGTGGACACGTTCCCCCCGCGCTGAGCCCACCTCTCAGCGTGGACACGTTCCCCCCCGCACTGACTCCACCTCTCAGCGTGGACACGTTCCCCCCGCGCTGAGCCCACCTCTCAGCGTGGACACGTTCCCCCCGCGCTGAGCCCACCTCTCAGCGTGGACACGTTCCCCCCGCGCTGAGCCCACCTCTCAGCGTGGACACGTTCCCCCCGCGCTGAGCCCACCTCTCAGCGTGGACACGTTCCCCCCGCGCTGAGCCCACCTCTCAGCGTGGACACGTTCCCCCCGCGCTGAGCCCACCTCTCAGCGTGGACACGTTCCCCCCCGCGCTGACTCCACCTCTCAGCGTGGACACGTTCCCCCCGCGCTGACTCCACCTCTCAGCGTGGACACGTTCCCCCCCGCACTGACTCCACCTCTCAGCGTGGACACGTTCCCCCCCGCACTGACTCCACCTCTCAGCGTGGACACGTTCCCCCCGCGCTGAGCCCACCTCTCAGGGTGGAGACGTTCCCCCCGCGCTGAGCCCACCTCTCAGGGTGGACACGTTCCCCCCCGCGCTGAGCCCACCTCTCAGCGTGGACACGTTCCCCCCGCGCTGAGCCCACCTCTCAGCGTGGACACGTTCCCCCCGCGCTGAGCCCACCTCTCAGGGTGGAGACGTTTCCCCCCGCGCTGAGCCCACCTCTCAGGGTGGAGACGTTCCCCCCGCGCTGAACCCACCTCTCAGGGTGGACACCTTCCCCCCGCGCTGAGCCCACCTCCCAGGGTGGACACCTTCCCCCCGCGCTGAGCCCACCTCCCAGGGTGGACACCTTCCCCCCGCGCTGAGCCCACCTCCGAGCGTGGAGACGTTCCTCGCGCGCTGAGTCCACCTCCGAGCGTGGAGACGTTCCCCCCGTGCTGAGCCCACCTCCGAGGGTAGAGACGTAACTCCTGCGCTGAGTCCACCTCCGAGCGTGGAGAGGTAACTCCTGCGCTGAGTCCACCTCCGAGCGTGGAGAGGTAACTCCTGCGCTGAGTCCACCTCCGAGCGTGGAGACCTTCCCCCCGCGCTGGGCCCACCTCCGAGCGTGGAGACGTAACTCCTGCGCTGAGTCCACCTCCGAGCGTGGAGACCTTCCCCCCCGCGCTGGGCCCACCTCCGAGCGTGGAGACCTTCCCCCCCGCGCTGGGCCCACCTCCGAGCGTGGAGACCTTCCCCCCCCGCCGCGCTGGGCCCACCTCCGAGCGTGGAGACCTTCCCCCCGCGCTGGGCCCACCTCCGAGCGTGGAGACCTTCCCCCCGCGCTGGGCCCACCTCCGAGCGTGGAGACCTTCCCCCCGCGCTGGGCCCACCTCCGAGCGTGGAGACCTTCCCCCCGCGCTGGGCCCACCTCCGAGCGTGGAGACGTTCCCCCTTCGCTGAGTCCACCTTTGAGAGTGAAGACGTTCCTCCTGCTCTGAGTCCACCTCTGAGTGGAATCCACAGGACAGCCTCATTATGGCTCACCTGTCCAGGTGGAGTTAGCTGGTCAGAAGTGCAAAGTCTGAAAAGACATCTCAAAAGGCCAGCCTGGGGCTCTACCGTGGTGATGTCGTCTGCGGCGTTCCTGGGGAAGTTACAAATCCTGTAGCCTCTGGAACAACGGCTGATTGCCATTTAACGATATCTTAGCAGAACCCCACTGCTCTCATAATCCTGACGTTGTGGCCTTTCATTTAGTTTTGAAAGGTGGTTTTGTGAAGGGTTACTCTCATCCTTACTTTAAGGTTCAACTATAAACTAACTTCCTCCTGAAGTCAGGTTAGCCTACACCCAGGAGTGACCGAGGACGGCTTGGAGGTTAGGAGCAAGATGGAGCCAACAATGTCAGATTTCTCTTAATGTCATAATTTTGTAAACGTGATTTCACAGCTAAGTGTTTTCCTTGAACACAGGCCTGGGCACCAGGAGCCTGGGGCTGAGATTTAAATTCTATTTCTCCCGTTACTCCTTGCTTTGGGCTGATCACTTAACTTTTTCTTCTCTGTTCCTTGAATATGAAGGCAATAACAATCATTATTGCCGTCAGACGGCGGCCAGTGGATAACTAGTCAGTGTAAATTGCTAAATTGACAGGACTGCTTTCACTAAATCACGTAATTGTTAAAAATACTGCAGACATCAAGAGCCTGATTTAATTTAGAAAATTCAGATTGTGTCTATAGCACCCAAACCATTTGCCAACTCAAACTCATTCAAGTAAAAAGATAAATCAGTCAAGCTGGCACAATGCGTTTATGAAAAATTTGTATTGTATATGAGAAAACCCTTTTTATGATCTTATAAAGGGAAGCACTTTGGAACTACAATGACATTTTAAAACTCATTGATGTTCTTGAGAAGTTCGAATTATGGAATTTTAGGGCGTAGACTACTCAGACTTGCCCAGGGTCCCGGAGACAGAGCAGAGGTGGAACTGGAAGCTCATCGTGTGTCCTTTTCCTGAGCACCCCCTGGAGCTCCTCCACCTGCCCCTCCCCTCTGCCGCCTCCTCCTCCTCCCCCTCCTCCCCCTCCTCCTCCTCGTCCTCGTCCTCCCCCTTTTCCTCCTCGTCCTCCTCCTTGTTTTGCTCAAACTTCAATCACAGCAGCTGATGTGAAGCCCAGTGGGACTGGCCATCTCCTTCCTCACCCCGCACTTTCTGTGCTCCTGCCCTGTGCTCACAGCAGCAGCCATTTGCACACCTCTCGCCTTCAGAGTGTGCGTTGGCAAAGGAACACCCACTGGAAGGACCTCACTGCAGATCAGAGCAAAGGACACTGCCCAGGTGGTGGTGAGGGGCCCCGAGGATGCACCTGTGGCCCAGCAGCATGACTTGGGTCACCACCCAGGGCGCAGGCAGGCCCCGCAGCCAATGAAATCTTAGGGGCCTCCTCCTGGAAGCCTGCTCCTCAGTATTCCTGACTGTCACTCTATTAAGGCAAATTTCAAACATGATTTCCTGAACTGCAGGGCCTCTCCTGTCCCCATGAGGATGAAGGAGGGCATACGTGATGTTTAGCCTCATCGGTCACTCAATCATGTCACAAAGTCCTCCTGCTGTGCCAAGCTCCGTGCCTGGGACTGTCACCACCCTGAGGGTCTGCCCTTTGGGTTTGGGGTGCTGAGGGTCTGACCTTAGCCCCATCATGGAGGCAGTGGGAGGGTGCAGGTTATCCACAGCCAACTATAGAAAGCAGCACTGAGAAGATACGAATACACACAATACAGGCAGAACTGCATTTTAAATCCAAACCAAGATGCAAACTCCCTGCATGCACGATGCTACCTGGAATGATTTCTCTGGGCAACCTCATATGGGTTGACCAGTTAACAGGTCAAGGCAGTTTCAGCTGACGGCCTCTTAAGGTGTCTGCAGGGCTCTATATGAAAACCCTCCATTGGGGGAAAGCCCTTGATGGCTGCACTGTATGATCCACATATAATGAAACTTACACTGCGCCAAGACGTGGCCTGCCATTTTGAGATTTAAGAGTAGACAAAAGTGAGTGGCTGTAACTCACTAAGGAAAATGAGCTGCTGAGTATCCGTGGCAGTGTGGGCAGCATTTTCCAATCAGGGAAGAGCATCTTTAGAAAGCTGGGCAGGAGATTTAGGGGGCACAGAAAGTCCTTAGTCCCCGACACACTGAAAGGAGCATTTTCAGGAGCATTTTCTGGTCGCCGAGTGTGGGGCTTCAGCACCCTGGGACTTCTAGTGCTCCGAACTTTGAGCCAGGTCTTCCAACATCACAACACAGCAAGCTAAACCCAACAAGACAGGAGGGCTGTGAGCCCTTTCTCCTCTCACTGCTGGAAAAACCTCCCCCAAATTTCAGAAGAATTATACAGGGGGGCGCAATGGGGGAGAAGAAATGGTGATAACTGTATTCTGACAAGAAACCCAGATCGTGTTAAAATACCAAAGGTTTTTTGTTTCCTCTGTGTATTTTATACCAAGCTCCATTTTTATCATCTGCAAAATGGGGATAATAACAGTGTTTTCCTCATAGATGGAAAATATCTCAGGTAATGCCTATATAGCACTTAGCACCTCACACAGTATAATCAGTGACAGTTTTTATTATGAAAAATGTCCACACAAGAAAAAAATAGATTAAAATAGCTCAAGAGAATAAAAAGGCTTCCTATGGAGAAAATGAAAACAAACACATATTTTTGCCATGGAGTGGCTTTTGAGAGGCAGAGGGGGAATGTTCGTTTGCCTACTTTCTCTATCCAGCCAAAGCATTCTATTTATAGGACATGCTTAGGTGTGACCATTTTCTGAAATCTTTCCTAGGAAAAAGCTGCACAGCAAATTTTAGGACAAATGCACAGAGTGGTATCCAAAGTTGAGGGTCCTTTACGCACAAAATAAAACTTGCTCACAACTGCGTGTCTTTGTCCCTGCTTTGCCCAGAACTTCTTCCCGGGAACTGAGTAGCACATCTGCAGGACAGCAAGAGCCAGGGATGCACATTGATAGAAGAGGACGGCAGCCACACCACACACCCCAAAGCAGGAAGCTGGAACATAAGCCTCAGCCAACAACTGAGCTTGTGCACTGACTATTATTCAAATATAATGTGAAAAGCTGCAAATGTATCAATTGCCCTTTGATTTCATGTGTCACTAATTTATTTAGCTGAAAGAGGTCTTAGAGAATGATGAGTATAGACACAAAGCGAGGCTATAGAATCTGCCGAAAGGGCAGACATCAGTGTAGAGTTGAGATGTTTCAGGATCATCTCTGTCCTTCTCTCTCTTTTTGTCTCTCACCTTCAGTCTCTGTTTCTTTCTCTTTTAGGCTTTCTCAAAATTAAGCTATTTCTCCAAGCATAACTCAGATTTTGTTCGTAGAGATGGATTTTCTTTCTAAAGTCTCTGCTTCAGTGTAAGCACTATCAGAGAAAAACCAGTGGCTGCAGCCAATGTGTCCCTCTCGTGGGTCTGGAGTGGATAGAGGCCACACGCAGAACACGATAGAGGCCACACGCAGAACATGATAGAGGCCACACGCAGCACGTGATAGAGGCCACACACAGAACACGATAGAGGCCACACGCAGAACACGATAGAGGCCACACGCAGCACGTGATAGAGGCCACACGCAGAACACGATAGAGGCCACACGCAGCACGTGATAGAGGCCACACGCAGCACACGATAGAGGCCACACGCAGAACACGATAGAGGCCACACGCAGAACACGATAGAGGCCACACGCAGCACGTGATAGAGGCCACACGCAGCACGTGATAGAGGCCACACGCAGCACGTGATAGAGGCCACACGCAGAACACGATAGAGGCCACACGCAGAACACGATAGAGGCCACACGCAGCACGTGATAGAGGCCACACGCAGCACACGATAGAGGCCACACGCAGAACACGATAGAGGCCACACGCAGAACCCGATAGAGGCCACACGCAGCACGTGATAGAGGCCACACGCAGCACGTGATAGAGGCCACACGCAGCACACGATAGAGGCCACACGCAGCACCCGATAGAGGCCACACGCAGCACGTGATAGAGGCCACACGCAGCACGTGATAGAGGCCACATGCAGAACATGCTAGAGGGGGGCTTCTCACCGTCAGGCCTGTGAGAGTAGTGCTGCTGGTATCCCCATGTTATAACTGAGGAATCAGAGGCTTGGAGAGATTTGATACCTTGAGCAAGACTGTCTCATAGGCAAATAGAGGTTCTGGGAGGAGGACTCGGGTCCTCACTGAGGAGCCATAGCTGTCAGGTGTCTCTTAATAGTTTCTTCCAGTCACTTTGGGGTCCTGGCCTTTTACCGTCCAAACCAGCCTAAGCCTGCCCAGATGTGCAACTGTATTCATTTCAGCAAAACATTAGAACCATACATGAAATAAGGTGTTTGAAAAAAATATCCGCCTAAGGATAAAGATCCTCTCAGAAACCCCGTGGACCTAGAAAACACACAAATGCATCTTACTCGATAACTAACATGTGGAAAGTTCATTTACAGTTCACTGAGAGAGAACAAATCTCTCTTAGTTGCCAGGTGAAGCGGGAGCTGTTTGTATAATTATTTGAAATGAGTCCTCTAAGAGGATGCACTGACTGCTGAAGAGGCGTTCCCCATGAGCCTGTGTCACATGGCTTTCTCTGTGACTAACAGGTGCCATTTTCTTTCTTTCCGCTCTCCCATGTGAACAAGTGTTAAAATATCCACACAAAAACCTATCAGAAAACCTATCAGTAGAGCTGTACGTGGCCTCTCTCACGTGCTGCGTGCGGCCTCTATCACGTGCTGCGTGCGGCCTCTCTTAGGTTCTGAGTGCCCTCTATGACGTGCTGCGTGCTCTCTCATGTGCTGCGTGCGGCCTCTATCACGTGCTGCATGCGGCCTCTTCTCAGGTTCTGAGTGCCCTCTATGATGTGCTGCGTGCGGCCTCTCTCAGGTTCTGAGTGTCCTCTATGATGTGCTGCGTGCGGCCTCTCTTAGGTTCTGAGTGCCCTCTATGACGTGCTGCGTGCGGCCTCTCTCACGTGCTGCGTGCGGCCTCTCTTAGGTTCTGAGTGCCCTCTATGACGTGCTGCGTGCGGCCTCTCTCACGTGCTGCGTGCGGCCTCTCATAGGTTCTGAGTGCCCTCTATGACGTGCTGCGTGCGGCCTCTCTCACGTGCTGCGTGCAGCCTCTATCACGTGCTGCGTGCGGCCTCTCTCAGGTTCTGAGTGCCCTCTATGACGTGCTGCGTGCGGCCTGTCACGTGCTGCGTGCAGCCTCTCTCATGTGCTGCGTGCGGCCTCTGTCACGTGCTGCGTGCAGCCTCTTCTCAGGTTCTGAGTGCCCTCTATGATGTGCTGCGTGCGGCCTCTGTCACGTGCTGCGTGCGGCCTCTATCACGTGCTGCGTGCAGCCTCTTCTCAGGTTCTGAGTGCCCTCTATGATGTGCTGCGTGCGGCCTCTGTCACGTGCTGCGTGCGGCCTCTATCACGTGCTGCGTGCGGCCTCTCTCAGGTTCTGAGTGCCCTTTATGACGTGCTGCGTGCGGCCTGTCACGTGCTGCGTGCAGCCTCTCTCATGTCCTGCGTGCGGCCTCTGTCACGTGCTGCGTGTGGCCTCTGTCACGCTGTCACGTGCTGTGTGTGGCCTCTGTCACGTGCTGTGTGTGGCCTCTGTCAGTGCTGTGTGTGGCCTCCATCATGTTCTGCGTGTGGCCTCCATCATGTTCTGCGTGTGGCCTCTATCATGTTCTGCAGGTGGCCTCCATTAATCATGTGAACAGCAAAAGGCCGGAGTGCATCGCTCATTGACACTGTTTCTTATTCCCTCCTCATGATGTGTTATGCTAATCATTAACTAATTAATTAACTCACCAGTATCTGTTGCATGCCTGGCACTTAAGAGACTTTGCTAGAATCTCTGAGTGCAGCAGTGACCGGAATGAAGTCCCTCCCGGTTTCTGTTTATTGCTTCCACCCATTTATCCATAAACCTGGACAGCTGTGTTGAAAGCCCCCCCATGTCTCCCTCCCTTTCAGGGCTGGCCTCCGCTCAGCACTTCGCGCTCGCAGAGAAAGTCGCACCAGTAGTGTGAGTTGAGGCAAATACCCCAAATGCACAGGGCAGCCATTAAAAGCTGATGTGCTAATTTGGATAATATTTGCCGGTGTACTTATTTAGTTGACTAAATTTAAATTTCCTTGGCTGACTGACGTCACAAGGGACCTGGCAGGCCCAGGGCCAGGCAACACCCCACCTGCGCCCTCTGGGAGGGTGGCCCCAACAGTCCCTGCCAGGACGCAGGGTTAGAGGACATTCTCGCCTAACCTGAGCCGGGTTAGAAAGAGTCTTGCTCATCACATCCCTTAGCTCAGGATTTTCCCCAAGAGATGCCCAGACAACCGGGACAGGCAGAGGAAGGTCACAAATAGGTGGTCGCTGGTGACTCATCAGCCGGGATTGAAAAACAGGCTCTGATGAAGGAGACACAGAGAGGCCGAGAACATGGAGGTGGGGACACCTTGCAGGGACCCGAAGGCCTGGACCACTGAGAAGCCTGTGCCCTTGGGATTCCACATGGAGCCCGACTCTGGACCAGGGGCATCCAAGGCCCTCATGGGAGGGTACCCCTCACCCCCACAGACGGGGAAGGCAGGCTCCAAGGGGCACCAGGCTTGCCCATGGGTGAGTGCAGAGCTGGAGCCAAGGTCAGGTCCCTGCCAGAGCCTTGGCATCCAACTCCCAGCCACACCAGGGACCCCTACATTCGGCCTCAGCTATGCTCTGGGACCCCGTAGACCCCTTTTCCAGCCATGCCTTGAGACCCCCACACCCCTCCCTCCCCCAGCCATAACCGCCTGGGGAGTCCCCGCAGTCCTGAGCTTGGGGTCCCAGCAGCAACCCCATCACCCAACCCGGGACTGAGACGCCTTGTAAGAAGGGGAAGCCTGGGTGAGAGGAGGCCGCGGGAGGGAGGAAGACTTTCTTTCCTTGTCTGCTGTTCCTATGTTGATGGCTGCCTTGTCCAACTCCTTTGCCTTTTCCCAGGCACGTCTGTGCCTGGGCACATGGGTGGGCAGCCCAGCGTGTCCCTGGCGGCACCTTGCCCAGGCCCCCTCCTCATCTATGCGCACTGGCCAGGAGCCCACCACACTTCTCCCTGGCAGGTGCGCAAGAAGGAAGGAAGTGGCCTGCGTGGGACGGACCCTGGTGACCTTTAGAAATAGAAGAGGGACCCTCAGAAGCTTGGCTGACCCCACAGTGAGGCCGACGCCAGAGCCTAGAGCTCCTTCTGCAGCGGGGCAGGGGTCTTTCTGGCCCAGCGCATAGGTGCAGGAGGCCACCTGCCTCCCAAGCCAGGTGCTGGGTGGTAAGTGAGGAGGAATCAGGACAGGCCAGGCCAGGGTGGGAAAAAGGAGGGGAAAATGCAACTCCTTGCTGCTCACAGCTTCCCCCCACAGCAGCGGGCACCGGCTTTGTGCTTACCCATGGTCCGTGGCAGCTCAGCCAGTGCAGCAGGCACTCCGAGCCTCTGGGGCCTGTCATGTACTGGCCTCTACCCGTGGCGAGGCTCCTCCAATGGGCCCCCTTCCTTCCGGAAAGTCCCAATCCAGAGCTCAGGTGAATCCTGACTTTGCAGGGAGGTCAAAGCTGTCTTTCTGAACAGGTTGCATCTGAGCTGAGCTGGAAGGGTGCTGGGAGTTGGACGGGCAGAGAAATCAGGAAGAGCATTTCTGCCAGGTGGGAGGACCAGTCTGAGCCTCTGCAAGGCTGTGCACCCTGGGATGGGGTGAGCTGGTGGGGGAAGCCACAGGGGATAGTGGATGCAGGCTGAAGGGTGAGGCCTGACGGCCCAGAGGCTGCAGCTTTACCCGGGAAAGGGTTCTCTCTCACAAGGCAGGAAGAGGAGCGGCCAGGCCCAGGCTCTGGACAGCAGCGCTGACTGGGTGCGAGGAGCCATATCAGAGGCAAGGGGCAGGAGCACAGGACCGTCGGAGGCTTCTGCGTGGGAGAAGAGCAGAAATGGCACAGTGAGACGAGCGGGGGTGGGCTCAGCTTGCGGGAGCGAGGGAGGACCGCCAGGGCAGAGAGGGCTCAGGGAAGTGCCTGGGGTCTGGACAGCAACGCAGCTTTGTAGGAAATGAGTGAATGGCGTGGAAGGGAAACATGGTGGGTTGTGAGCTCAGCAGATGCTATTTGTATTGGTCTCCAGATGCTGCCCTGACAAATGACCACAGACAGGTGTCTTAGACAGCAGGGCGCATTCTCTCCCAGCTCTGGAGCCAGGTGGGCAGGACTGCTTCCTTCCGAGGCTGCAAGGGAGCCTCTGTCCCAGCCTCTCCCCAGCTTCCGGTGGCGGCCGGCCATCCTCGGTGCCCCTCAGCGTGTGGAAGCACCACCCGACCTCTGCCTGCATCTTCACGTGCTCCTCTCCCTGTGTGTGTCTGTGTCCAAATCACCCCTTTTTCTAAGGACATGGCCATAAGCATTCAGGCCCACCCAACTCCAGGGTGACCACCTCCGAGCTGAACTAATGACACCCAGTGACCTTATTTCCAAATAAGGACACACATTCTGAGGTATTGGGTGTCAGGTCTTCACCATGTCTTTTTGGGGAACACAACTGAGCCTGTAACACTGCTTTTTAGGATTTAAAGCTTTACATTATTTAATAGCAAGATGAAGTTTCTATTCTTCTTCCATCAGGACTTCAGAGTGAACATGGTTTGCAAATCCTGCTCCTGATGTCCATGAGAGAGCGCCACCACGTCTGCGTCCCCTTGCGGGGGCCAGGCAGGGCTCTGTGAAAAGCACCCTCTTCGTCAGCCAGCCGAGCCGGCCAGTGCGCTGGACTTTGCTGGGCATCCTGGGCTCAAGTTGCAGGGTAGGGTTCCGGGCTGATGGACAATGCAGGGACCACACAGGCAGACGGCCCTCGACCCCGTCACCCCACACTGCCAGAGAAGCTGTTCACCCAGCAACGTAGCTGAAGGGTGAAAGGAATGGGGCAGAAGATGGCATGGAGCCCGAAGAGTGCCCTGCAGATCTGTAATTTGGGCTAATGAGAAGCTCCAGAGCGAGCTGACTCGGTTACATAAGAATCCGGAGCTACCTCCTGCGTTCCTGCCTGGCTTTATTTTTGTTGCCTCTCTGTGGGGTTCACTTAAGGTCTGTGGTGGCTGAAGTATTTTAGCCTGAGTGATGGTGGCAAACAGTGTGTCCTTGTGTGGATGTACAAGGGCTGACCCAGGGGAGGGTGCTGGGGAAAGCAAGCCGCCAAGAACCCCACCACCCACAACTCAGAGGCAGAGCTGTGGTCAGCGGCTGCGCGGCCCCGACCTTCCTCCCGTCCTGAGGACCGTCTTCCGCATCAGGATGAAGTGAAGGGCAGCTACCGCACGTCCTTTTGGGAGCACACCACTGCCAGAAACCATGGTGAAGCGAGATGCAAAGCAAGCAATTAACCAGGAAAAAATACCCAAGGAGCTACCGGGAAAATCGTTAAAACACAGAAAAACAAGCAGGATAATTACACAAAATGCCTCCACCAACTCGGAGGAAAAGAGGGGCTTAGAATTGATGGTAACAGCTGGATTTCACCCTCCTATCACAGCAATCGGATGTTTCAAGGAATACATTTTCTTTAAAATGGAAATATATTTTAGTCGTTTGGGGGAGGTACTTCTAATATTGTTGCATTTTATAAGAGTGTTGAAAGTTTTCTTGCTGAAGACAAGGCACACTGAGCCTTGTGCTGCAGATTTAGGACAAAATGGGAATGCTTCTAATCATCTGCTCCATGACTTCTGAAATTGGGAGGATTTTTCCCAGTATGGTTCTTACAAATATGGCTGCCAGAGCAAGGGCACAAAATCTGCTGAAGAACCATTTTCCTCTGTCCCACCCCCCACCCGCCCCAAGTAAGTCCATAACCCTCAGTCTGCATAGAATCTACAGAAGGTGACTGTTGGCAATACGGACTCTGAAAACACAGGAATCGCCCTCACAGGGATATTTAGACTAGCAGGGATGGCAACATGTGTCCCCTTAAACACATTTAAAAACTGAAGACAGGAGGAAATGACGATATTGAGAGTGAAGAAGCGATGGGAAGGAGTGAGAATACCATGGCAAGGAGGCTAGGAAAATGCGAATGGCTCTCTACTCTCACTAAATCCTGCTCTGTTATTTGCTACATTCAATGGCATAAATGGTCTCGACAAAGTGGATACAAATCCACATGTACATCTTAATATTGACCAACAGTTTCAAAACCTGTTTGTGTCTTCGGAAAAGTATGGCCAAAAATATTAACTAGATCTCTAGGACAGAAGAACTGAGATGAAAATTTTCAGGAAACCTTCACAATGTGGACATCTAAATGCACCTAGTTAGCTATATGGCCTGACTCTGGACTAGTATGGGCCAGGATTTTCAGAGCTGGTATTCCATCAATTACTATGAATCATCCTCATTTGACAGCACTAGTAAGGCATCCCTGTGCCTCTATGAACAAGTCACTGAGGAGGATCCGAGAATCTAAGAAGTGGGCAAAGGATATGAACAGACACTTCTCAAAAGAAGACATTTATGCAGCCAAAAAACACATGAAAAAATGCTCATCATCACTGGCCATCAGAGAAATGCAAATCAAAACCACAATGAGATACCATCTCACACCAGTTAGAATGGCAATCATTAAAAAGTCAGGAAACAACAGGTGCTGGAGAGGATGTGGAGAAATAGGAACACTTTTACATTGTTGGTGGGACTGTAAAGTAGTTCAACCATTGTGGAAGTCAGTGTGGCAATTCCTCAGGGATCTAGAACTAGACATACCATTTGACCCAGCCATCCCATTACTGGGTATATACCCAAAGGATTATAAATCATGCTGCTATAAAGACACATGCACATGTATGTTTATTGCGGCACTATTCACAATAGCAAAGACTTGGAACCAACCCAGATGTCCAACAATGATAGACTGGATTAAGAAAATGTGGCATATATACACCATGGAATACTATGCAGCCATAAAAAATGATGAGTTCATGTCCTTTGTAGGGACACGGATGAAATTGGAAATCATCATTCTCAGTAAACTATCGCAAGGACAAAAAACCAAACACCGCATGTTCTCACTCATAGATGGGAATTGAACAATGAGAACACATGGACACAGGAAGGGGAACATCACACTCTGGGGACTGTTGTGGGGTGGGGGAGGGGGGAGGGATAGCTTTAGGAGATATACCTAATGCTAAATGACGAGTTAATGGGTGCAGCACACCAGCATGGCACATGTATATGTATGTAACTAACCTGCACATTGTGCACATGTACCCTAAAACTTAAAGTATAATTAAAAAAAAAAAAGAGCAGACTGTTCTCAAGGAACAGAGAGTGCGCAAGGCAAGGCAGCTACACTAGTAGATGCAAAATACAACTGAACAAAATGTGACTGTGTAATCCAAGTTATATATATGAGGGTGGGGGAATAAAAAGTGAGGAACTGAGGCAGATTAGCCAAGCCATATGGAGGCTGATTTTTAAATTTCAGACATATGAGCCAACAAAGGAAGTGTGTTGCGGTTTTTGTGGTTGTTAACCTTCTCTCAGAGCTAAATGCTCTGTGGGAGGCGTAGCTCTAATGCTGAAGTACTGGAATCCCTGGGACATTTCTGTAGTTTCTGCTTGTGCTCCAGCTCCGTGGCAGAGAAGTTGGAGCTCAAGTGCCCATGTGTCAACGAGTTGGAACAGATCAGAGCAGGACCTATGACCAGTCCTGATTCTCATAGAACGATGTTCTTCCTGCCCCTGCTTCACTGACCTTCCATAGTCATGGATGGAGAATGTTCCTCAAGCCCTCAGCTGCCCAGGCCCCACCAAGGACTGAATGTGTGTGACGATGTCATGGAGGAGCCGCTGTCCTCAAATGAAGCCACACGTTAGAGGCTTCAGTGTATGGACATTGTTTTGAGTCATCACAGACTTGGTTTTCTCAGTTTTACCTTTGCATTTTCCACTGGCCCGTGATATGGGTTAAATTGTCTCCCCTCAAAAATACATGTTGAAGTCCTAACCCCCAGTACCTACGAATGTGACCTCTTTGGAAATGGAGCCATTGACGATGTGATCTGACTAAGATGAGGTCACCCTAAAGTTGCCTGGGCCCTAATCCAACATGCCAGGGGTCCTCATAAGCAGACAGAGACACAGAGGAAGGAGGTCACGTGAAGACAGAGGCCTACTGGAGTGATGTGGCCAGAATCTGGAGGAGGAGGAAGGATCCCCCTGAATCTCCAGAGAGAAAGCAGCAGCCCTGCCAGCATGGGGTGTTTGGATTCTGGCCTCCAGATTGTGAGAGAATAAACTTCTGATGTTTGATGCCACCCAGTTTGTGACACTCATAACAACAACCTTAGGAAATGGACACAGCCTGCGTTGAGGGTTATGAAGGGAAACAGGCCATAGGGAAGTCATGCTTGCATTCTAGAGACTTAGCTGAGATCCTATTCCTCTCTATCCGTCAGTGACCACTGAGAACCTATTCCTCTCTATCCCTCAGCGACCACTGAGAACCTACTCCTCTCTATCCCTCAGCGACCACTGAGAACCTACTCCTCTCTATCCCTCAGCGACCACTGAGAACCTACTCCTCTCTATCCCTCAGCGACCACTGAGAACCTACTCCTCTCTATCCCTCAGTGACCACTGAGAACCTATTCATCTCTATCCCTCAGTGACCACAGGATATTGGTAAACGCTGGTTCCACGAAAAGCAATTATCTCTCCTGCCAGCCCATGTGTCACCAGGAGTGGGTCACAGGTGTTCTGAGCTCTGGATTCCCTGCATCTTTGGGGTTGGACAGCCCGGGACAGTGGCAGCACCACGGGGGGACAGGGCCCTTGGAGGACCGTGAGTGGCCTCCTGCCCGGGACAGTGGCAGCACCTCAGGGGGATGGGGCCCTTGGAGGACTGAGTGGCCTCCTGCCCGGGACACCGGCATGCACCTCGGGGGATGGGACCCTTGGAGGACCGTGAGTGGCCTGCACGAGCCTCAGCATGTACTGCAGCTTTCACGGCTCCTGTGCCCCATGGTGCTGAGAAGGCGGGAAGCGTTGTCCAGATGGATGGCTCTGTGTGTGACTGTGAGGAACCCTCGCCCTGCCACCTGGAGGCTTCCATTTGCAACTCACGTGAGTTGCCACTTGGATCCATTTTCTGAGTTTTGTTTTATGTGTTTTACAGGGCATTTAAAGTCCTTTAGGGTAGAAAATACAGCAAGAGTGAACAAATGGATGCTGGGAAAGGGGAAACCGAGGGCAGCGTATTTTACATAAGAGCCGCCACATACACTCTAGGGTCATTGCACCTGTCGAGAAACTCTGATCCTTGGTTGGGTTTTTCTTCTGTAGGAGCCTCAGCGTTTGGTGCATTCCATGCATATGGAGGCACAGACACATGTCACCTGCGGCGGAGACAGCCGTGCCTGTCCAGTTTCTTTTTATTTTTTATCATTATGATTTGTTAAATGTTTTCTGGCTCCTTACGAGTGTCCTGGATGCTGTGCTGGGCGCCCAGTGCTGAATAAAAAGTAAGGCTCTCATCTTGGGTGTTTACTTGCTAAATTCTCTGTAAAGGCAAAGGCTCTATATTCAGAAATTTTAGAATGAACAGGAATTAACATTAGCAATGAATTGAATGCAAGAGCCAATCCACTCTGTAAGTAAATCCTTCCCACAAGTCCTTTTAATTTTTATTGGATTATAAATAACTTCCTGGGCCAACAGCCAAGGGAAAGCTGCCTTGAGAGAGCCCAGAACAATTTGCACAATGAAGTTGCTGTGGCTGGAACTTTCTACTCTCCGGCATGAGCCTTCCTCACAACTGATCATTGTAATTTCCACACATAGATTTCAAATTGAGTCACAAGAATTAAAAGCACAGGCTCTGGAGAATGTGAAAGACAATCAACAGGGAAGGAGGTGGGGGCGTGTGGAGATGGTCGTTCACATGTTAACACTGGAGATCTTCCTGCGTCCTCATCACTTTTCCTGCCTACAGGCAACTCACACTATTTCTTCCTTGGCCACAAGATGGAGATTTTTTTTTTAGGGAAGAAAGAGGGAAAAAGAGGAGCAGAGTCACCATAAGGTTCGCCAGGCATGGAGTATAGATGAAAGGGCTCAAGAGTGGGGCTGCAGAGTGTGGGTCTGGTGACGCAGGGGCACACAGGCAGCACAGGAGGCTCTCCCAGGTAGAGTGCGGACAGGGACGGGTGGGAAGCGGGCACAGTGCTGACAGCTCTCGGGTCCCCTGTACCATCCTATGGCTGAATATCAGGATAAGTGTCTCAACATATTGGCCAGCTCATTCACCTTGTCCATCTCGTCTCAGCAGGGTCAGCCCCAGGTGACTGGTGTCCTTGGCTCACATGGTTTATTTAGGTGACCGTCTTTGGAAGACACTATTTAAAGCACTTTACACACATAAACTCATTTAATTCTCTTGACAATCCTATCCTACAAGATGTTTTTAAGTCCCCGTTTTATAAAGGAGGAAACTGAGGCACAGAGAAGCTAAGGTGCTTGCCTAAGGTCACACAGCCTGAGTGGGAGAGCCCCAACCTGCACGCATTCACTGTATTCCCTCTGGAGAGAAGGTACTTCTCCATTTTCCTATTTCACTCACTGTATTCCCTCTGTAGAGAAGGTACTTCTCCATTCTCCTGATTTCACTCACTGTATTCCCTCTGGAGAGAAGGTTCTTCTCCATTCTCCTGATTTTCACTCACTGTATTCCCTCTGTAGAGAAGGTACTTCTCCATTCTACTGATTTCACTCACTGTATTCCCTCTGGAGGGAAGGTACTTCTCCATTCTGCTGATTTCACTCACTGTATTCCCTCTGTAGAGAAGGTACTTCTTCATTCTCCTGATTTCACTCACTGTATTCCCTCTGGGAGAGAAGGACTTCTCCATTCTCCTGATTTCACATTCTCACGTTGTCTTGTGGGTGGAGGCTATGGGCCTCCACTGAGGAGAAGCTGTGGCCAAGCGTTCAGAGTCAGGTAGACCTTCACTTTCACACCTGCCACGAGCAGGGCTGGGCCCACAGTGCCCTAAGGCCAGGTGGTAATGGGATCATTGCCCTCCTCATGGGCAGCAGTAACCGGCTCCTCCCTAGGAGGGCAGAGAAGGTCTCCCTCCTAGGAGGACCACGATCAGGGTGGTGGGTGGGACTCTTCTCCCCAGGTATCAGCCAAGGGACCTCCCTCCCTGTAAAGGCTGCAGGACAGTGGGTTCCCGCATCTTAGATTGTGCGTGTATTTGTGTAGTTGAACTGGCATCTGTCTTCCCAGCTGTGTTGTGTACGTCATAAGGCCAGGTTTCATGTGTGCTTTTGCTCACACCTGGCGCCTGGCCCTATCTGAGCCAGTTCCTGGTAGACAGTAGGTGCTCAATAGCTGTTTGTTGCATAATTGATCACCCCCATTGGAAAGCTCCTGAAAGGTCTGCTCGTGGGACTGGGTGAGTCTATTGCCCTGGGACAGGCTGCTCAGGGTGCATTTGTTTATTTTTTAAATGCTTCATTTTTGTGACAGTTATAAGTGAGCATGGTTAAAAAGCAAGACGGACTCACAAGCTTTTCAGGAAAAACACCAGCGCTCTGCCCCGCAGAGTGGGCACAGGGGCTCAGGGTTCTTACAGGGGATTTCCACGGTCTTTCCAGTAACACAGCATTGCTGCTCTTTCTCGCCTGGTTCCAGCCTCGCCACACGGCATTTAGAGCTCTGGTCTACTTCACATGCACGCAACGGCTGCCTGTGCCATCGCCATGGAGCAGTGTCACTGGTGCCTCTGCATCCTGGGCAGCTTCATTGGCTGTGGTGCAGCTGCACGTGGTGGTGTGAGGACAGGAGCTGATACTGCAGAAGGAAGGGGGTGACCCGGGGCCTCCGAGGTCCCCACTGGGTACCTCGACCTCCTCCTCGAGCCCTGGCCCTGGGGATCCCCCATCCGCCTCCTCCCGCACTCATCACTGGCCGCTTTGTATCCTTATGGCCTCCTCGGATGGGGTGGAACCTCAGTGTGAATAGGTAACTGGAATTGATAGGCTGGAATGGCATTTTCTTATTAATTTATATATATATTTAAAAGATGCTGGCACTCCTAGTTTGATAATTTGTAGAAAAGTCCTTGCCTGTCTACTTCATCGCCTTTATTCCCTTCTCAGTCTGAATTAGTGCATGGACTGCTCTTGCAGAAGGATCCCATCAGGATGGAATCCACGTGTCTAGAGACACACACTGATTCGCTCAGAGCAGGAGCTCCTGGTGCCACGTGGAGGCACTGCTGAAAGCCAGCACCGGCGAAGAACACGTCCCCTAGAACCGTGAGCAGAACTGAGAGGACAGTGAGGATGACGTGGGAGAATAACAGCGGCCGCTTGTTCACGAGTCTGTAACATCCAGCCTGGTGGCTGGAGGCTCGGCAGGCGTGTGGGTGGGTGTGGGTGTGCATGTGTTTGTGCTCCATGTGTGAGTTGTAAACATACCACGTGCCCTTTCCACCACTTGCTTCAGTGTTTGAAGAGCGAGCCATGAGTCGGCATCGGGACAGAATCCTGACAGCAATCCGTTCCTTTGCAACAGAACAGGGTGTAATGAAGTGTGTCACGGTAAAGGTGAGCTTCACCTCACTTATCTGTGTGCATACGCATGAGTCTACTGAGGCAGGCCACAAAATACGTTTCCTACTACCGATGGGGATCCAAAACATTTGACAACACTGAATCAGTTGTTACCACCCTATGGGACATCCTTTTAATTTGCTTACACTTACTAGCATACTTTCCTTATAAACTTATAATTTGTATTTGTCATTTATTGTGGCTCTTCATGTGGGAAAGATTTTTAAAAGACAGTTAGATTTTCAAAGAAAACCATGAGCACGCATACCAGTTATGATTTGGCCATGGTTATCCGGTTATCCATGCACCTGTGTGTTTTCAGTGAGGTTTGGTGGGGGAGAACGTGTTCCTTGTTGAATACAAAGCTTGGTTAACTGTTGTTGGGAGGAGACCCCTGATGGGGACGCAGTCTCTGTGGAATGTGGTCCAGCCCGGTCTTCGTGGCTCAGGTAGAGGGAGGAGGATGCACGTGGCAAGCCCTCTGCAGCTCGAAGACACCCAGGAGTTGGCACCAGAGCAGCCAGGACCCCTGGGCTCAGGAGAAGCCAAGTCTTCATCGGGAACCCAGGCTCATGCATTTGGATGGAAAATTGTTGTGGGCTACACAGCCTGTGGCAACACTGTGTCTTCTTACTATGTCCAGGAAAAATGAAGGAGAACTTGGGTGAGATCATTGATTCAGGGAGAGCTGAGCCACGCTCCATCTCTCCCCTGGAGAGGCACACCTGCCTGCCTGGCACCTCCGGGAAGCCTCACTGCAGCCAGTCTCCTCGCCTTTCCTCCAGCCAGAGGAAAGGAGATGTCTGTTTTCCCAAAGTGGCCAGTGCTCTGGGGTTGACCATTCCCTCTCTGCTGTGTTTCTCGTTCTACTGTGTAGTGGCAAAGGCAGAAAGGAAGGGTATTTAAAAGAGCACCAGAGTCTCCTAAGTGATGCTGAGTCCAAGAGGGAGGGATTAAACTGGGAAGGGAATAAAGAAAAGGAAATTCAGGGAGAAGAGGGGCGAGCTCCGGGTCAGTGGGCGGCTCTCCACCTCACTCGCATCGAGCCCAGGTACGGGGTGTGGTGGGTCTCAAACTCTCTCCCGACTCAAACTGTTCCGTCTGGTGAGGACAGTGCTGCCCATCTGTGTGGAGCAGCTGAGCTCACTTGGAGGAGGAGGTAAGGAGCGGAGCCCAGTGTCTGAATGAGACTCCGGTCCACAGGAAATGAGCAAGCACCTGTCCACAGAGGGGGCAGGCCAGGGAAGTGGCTTCACAGTCCCACCTGGAGACAATGCAATGTCAGGCCAGGAGCAGCCGATTTCCAAGTGGCCCCGTGGGTCCACGTGTGTGTGTGGACAGGGTCAGCGGCTGTCTTCCGCTGAGACCAGCCTTAGCCAATTATGTAAGTGCCCAGAAATGACATCCATGTAGTATCTTGCTCTGTGGAAGAAAAAGCTCCCCACTAACAACACCAACTACACAGCCTCTCAGACAGTTGCAGTAATTTTCACATTATTCCAGACCCATTCATTGTCTGACAGTTTGGTACTTAAGTTATTTTCCTACTTCTTCTTAAACTCTCCCCAAGGGAATAAGCTAACTAGTTTAACTCTTTTTGCACCTGGCTGGCGTGTGTGTTTATGGCTTTGCTTGCAACGTGTAATGACCCCTCGCAGTCTCATTCACTCTTGGTGGGCAGAGGGCCCGAACCTGTGCAGGTGCACGTACTAGAAATAGGCAGGAGAGTCCACAAGTCCTGGCTAAGTCCTGAGCCTAAGGAAATCCAGCTGAAAACCAAATTCAGGAGGTGAGGTGCAAAGCTGAGAAGACAGGGGCTCTGGGTTGAGCCAGCAGGTATGCTCACAGCTGGGTGTGAATGAGGCAAGGGTCAGAGACAGCCAGGAGCGGCCTGGAGACCAGAGGCTTGCGGCAGGGAGGGAGGGGGCAGGTGGCGGTGTCTGCAGTGGAGGAAGCGCTGCCCCGTGAGAAGCACAGTCCATCCTGTCCAGACTGCCCAGGGCTGTGAGGGCCCACAGTCCCAGGAGATGTCCAGGCCAGAAAGGGCAGCCTCTTAGTGGGGATGAGGCAGAGTGAGCCTGGCCCCGGGCAAGAGGCCTGCGCCCTGCACTCCATGCTCCCAGCTGCGTGACTCACCCTCACTGATGAATTTGTGTGGTGGAGAAGGGTAGATGCTGAAGAGACCCTGGAGGGACATCCCTACTCCAGCATAACCCTCCCAGGACGGTGAGCTGTGCGAGTGAATTCACACACCTGCCTTGGTAGGGATGTCCCTCCTCCAGCGTCACCCTCCCAGGATGGTGAGCTGTGCAGGTGAATTCACACACCTGCCTTGGTGGTAGGGACGACCTAGATGGAATCGGAGGGCATTGGGAGCATTCAGCACAGAGGCTTTCAAACATGGGGCACTTTCTTTGGATGGAAGCAAAGAGGAAATCTCCCCGAAGTCCCCCCGCATGGCTGCTGTGCAGGCTAAGGGTCGGGTTCTCCTCCTTCAAGGCTGGAGCGCCCGGGCTCCATCGTCAGCCTCCTTCTCCACCTGCGTTGGTTCCTTAGTCAAAGCCGTCCAGTCCAGGCCCACTCAAGGCTGGAGCGCCCAGGCTCCATCGTCAGCCTCCTTCTCCACCTGCATTGATTCCTTAGCCAAAGCCGTCCAGTCCGGGCCTGCAGCTGGGAGACAGGGAAGGAGACGATGTGTGGGGCCCGTGGCACTTGACCTGGGTGACAGGAGGATCACCTCCAACACGGCCAGTGTGCAGCCTCCCAGGTCCCTGAGGTCGGCGTCTCTGGGTCAATCCTTAGTGACATCTCCAGGCCCAGGTGGCCTTGAAGTGCGGCCACAGGTGGGCGCCACTGGGACAAGCAGCCGTTCCCACACCAGCAGCCAGTTCCCACGCCAGCAGCCAGTTCCCACACCCAGGGAAAAGGAGACAGTGCCCGGGGCCGGCCCCTCGGGACAGTCTAGGCATGAGTGCTAGTGACATAGCCAATTCTGAGGGAAATTGCAAAAGACAAGGCGTGCACTTTGAGTGGTTGCGTAACAGGCTGTGAAAGGCCTCTGCTTGAAATGCTTGTATTTTTCAGAAAGACTTTGTTACAACCTGCCATAACAAAATTCCGCAGACTGGGTGGCTTAAACCACAGAAGCTTACTTCCTTGCAGTTCTGGAGGCCGGAAGTCTAAGACCAAGGTGTGAGCAGGGCTGGTTTCTCCCGAGGCTCCTCTCCTGGGCTTCTGGACGCTGCCCTCTGCCTGTGTCCTCGCCCAGCCGTCCCTGTGTGTGTCTGTGTCCTGACCTCCTCTTCCTATAAGGACACCAGTCCTATTGGATGAGGGCCTACCCCTATGGCTTCATTTTACCCGACGGTCTCTTTAAGACTCTACTGCCAAATGCAGTCCCATTGGGAGGTCCTGGGGGTGAGGGCTGCAGTGCGTGAAAGTGGGGGAGATGCAGTGCAGCTGGTGAAAATGCAGTCCCATTGGGAGGTCCTGGGGGTGAGGGCTGCAGTGCGTGAAAGTGGGGGAGATGCAGTGCAGCTGGTGAAAATGCAGTCCCATTGGGAGGTCCTGGGGGTGAGGGCTGCAGTGCGTGAAAGTGGGGGAGATGCAGTGCAGCTGGTGAAAATGCAGTCCCATTGGGAGGTCCTGGGGGTGAGGGCTGCAGTGCGTGAAAGTGGGGGAGATGCAGTGCAGCTGGTGAAAATGCAGTCCCATTGGGAGGTCCTGGGGGTGAGGGCTGCAGTGCGTGAAAGTGGGGGAGATGCAGTGCAGCTGGTGAAAATGCAGTCCCATTGGGTGGTCCTGGGGGTGAGGGCTGCAGTGCGTGAAAGTGGGGGAGATGCAGTGCAGCTGGTGAAAATGCAGTCCCATTGGGAGGTCCTGGGGGTGAGGGCTGCAGTGCGTGAAAGTGGGGGAGATGCAGTGCAGCTGGTGAAAATGCAGTCCCATTGGGAGGTCCTGGGGGTGAGGGCTGCAGTGCGTGAAAGTGGGGGAGATGCAGTGCAGCTGGTGAAAATGCAGTCCCATTGGGAGGTCCTGGGGGTGAGGGCTGCAGTGCGTGAAAGTGGGGGAGATGCAGTGCAGCTGGTGAAAATGCAGTCCCATTGGGTGGTCCTGGGGGTGAGGGCTGCAGTGCGTGAAAGTGGGGGAGATGCAGTGCAGCTGGTGAAAATGCAGTCCCATTGGGAGGTCCTGGGGGTGAGGGCTGCAGTGCGTGAAAGTGGGGGAGATGCAGTGCAGCTGGTGAAAATGCAGTCCCATTGGGAGGTCCTGGGGGTGAGGGCTGCAGTGCGTGAAAGTGGGGGAGATGCAGTGCAGCTGGTGAAAATGCAGTCCCATTGGGAGGTCCTGGGGGTGAGGGCTGCAGTGCGTGAAATTGGGGGAGATGCAGTGCAGCTGGTGAAAATGCAGTCCCATTGGGAGGTCCTGGGGGTGAGGGCTGCAGTGCATGAAAGTGGGGGAGATGCAGTGCAGCTGGTGAAAATGCAGTCCCATTGGGTGGTCCTGGGGGTGAGGGCTGCAGTGCGTGAAAGTGGGGGAGATGCAGTGCAGCTGGTGAAAATGCAGTCCCATTGGGTGGTCCTGGGGGTGAGGGCTGCAGTGCGTGAAATTGGGGGAGATGCAGTGCAGCTGGTGAAAATGCAGTCCCATTGGGAGGTCCTGGGGGTGAGGGCTGCAGTGCATGAAAGTGGGGGAGATGCAGTGCAGCTGGTGAAAATGCAGTCCCATTGGGAGGTCCTGGGGGTGAGGGCTGCAGTGCGTGAAAGTGGGGGAGATGCAGTGCAGCTGGTGACACAGCCTGGCAGAGCTGAGCGCATTGCCTGGCACGCACTCGTGCCGACTCAGTGTGCGGCTGGGTTGGTGGTCCCTTGAAGGCGTCTGTTAAATTTATTTATTTTTAGCATCGCAGAGTCACCAAGAGAGCGAGGCTGGAGCTCCACTCTCTCTGTGGGTTTGTCATCACGGAGTGCAGCTTTCTCACAGAGTGGATCAAAGGCTCAACACACTTAAAAAAAAGGAAGAAGAAAGAAGAAGGAGAAGGGGAAGGGCAAAAATTTCAGATATGTTGACTCCTGGGGGCTGGCGCAGCTCCACGGGACGCCCTCCACAGCTGGTGGCCTCGGCTTCTCCTGAAAAATGCTTCATTCACTCTGGCAGCTGTGGCCCCCGGGGGCTGCCACATGCCTGAAACTGAGGCGTGGAGAGCCCATCTCTGCAGCAGAACCAGCAGCAGTGGGCGCAGGGGAGCCAGTGACACTCAGGCCCGGGACCACGCCAGCCTCGCCAGGCAGAGATGGAGCACAGAGCCCAGGTGACCTGCACACTCAGGTCGCAGAAACAACTGAAGCCCAGGCTCCCAGGCTCAGGCCGGAGACCCCAGCGCTGGCCTTGCTGTCGCAGGAGTGGGTGGGCTTCTCTTCTCCCTGCTGTACCACACCAGACTCGCTGCCCACCGGGGCTTTCGCCGGAGAGAGAAAACACTAAGGTAAACGAGGCCTGCTTGGGCCATTGAGGTCCCTGAAAGTCCGTGGCTGTAAACTCGTTCAGCAGTTACAACACAGAGCTTGTGGAACGTGAGGGAAGCCCCTGGGAGTTGATCAAAACGTGCATAAGGAGACAGTGTAATAATTAATGGTAATAAAATCATAATAACGCCACTTACCACGCACCAGGCGCTGTCCTAAGGACTCTGCGTATATTAACTCATTTCATTCTCACAATAAACTCATGAAATCTTCCCCAGTTTTCAGTGATGAACCAGAGCCATGAGGGCTCAAAAATATGCCCCATGTCATCCAACCAGAAGGTGACAGCCAGAATCTCCACCTAGGTGGGCTCCGAGGTCCTGCTTCAGACCTGCACATTAGGAGTCTGTGCAGCTGGTGACAGCTCCCACCTGGCTTTCACGCACCTTTAACTCAACAACAGAGGCAGCCCCTGATGAGGAGGAGGGAGATGGGATGATGGGGTGCAGGCCATAGTGTCGAAGGGCAGAGGAGGGAAACACCCAAAGGAGGCCGACAGCCACTCTCAGAGGGCATGATGCCTGGTGGATGTGGAATAGCCTGACAACCGGTCGTCTTGGTGCCAGAAATCCCGTCTCATTCTGACACGTGTCAGCCGCATGACCTTGGCAAGTCACTTAACATCAAAAGCTTCATTTTCCTAATTTATGAATGTGACAGGTTGCATTTTCCAATGATGGCTACACTGGTATATTTAGCCCAACCACATGGTCTCCCACAATGCGCCTCCTGCTGAGGGGCTCCTTACTGCCCCAACCAATGGACTGCCAATCTAGATCATGAAATGTGTGGACCCTGCCTGGCACGTGCACTCTCTTTCTCTCCCTCCTCATGACCACAGTGCCACCTCCCACCCTCTGTCTCTGTCTCTCTGTCTCACCATCTCTCTCCCAATGTTCACCTTTGGAACTCAGCTACCATGTTGTAAGGAAGTCTTGACCACAGGGTGATGCCATGTGTAACATTCTAGTGACAGCCCCAGCTGCAGTCCTAGCTGGCAGCTATCACCACCCGCCAGGCCTGTGGGTGGATGAGCCTTCGGGGGTGTCCAGCCCCCAAGCTTCCTGTCGTCCTGCTGAAGCCCAGACTTCAGGGAGCAGGGTGGAGCCTTCTGTGCTGTACCCCATCCCTGTTCCTGACCCACAGAAATGGATAGCAAATATAATCAATAGGAGTGTAATTTTCTATTTTAGGTATTTGTGAAAATTAAGTGAGACTATGTGAAAAGGTTTTGTAATCCATTATGAGGTACACAAGTATTGGACATTACTATGACAATACTTATGAGAAGCGCCTTGGGCTCTTGAGCACGGAGGTCCAGTTGTATTTCTTTCTAAGCTGCTGTTATGGTTTGAATGTCTGTGTCTCCTCCAAGATTCACGTTGAAACTTCATCCCCAGTGCGGCAGTAGTAAGAGGTGGGGCCTTTAGGAGGTGGTAAGCCCTGCGGGTTCTGCCCTCATGAATGGGACTAGTAACCTTATGAAAGGGCTGGAGGGAGCTAGCTTGGCCCATTCTTGCGTGGCCCCAGGTCTGAGTGTCACTGGCTCCCCTGCGCCCACTGCTGCGGGTTCTGCTGCAGAGACGGGCTCTCCATGGCTCGGCTTCAGGCATGTGGCAGCCCTGGGGGCCACAGCCACTAGAGTGAATGAAGCATTTGTCAGGAGAAACTGAGGCCACCAGCTGCAGAGGATGTAGGTGGAGCTGCTCCAGCCCCCAGGTGTCAACGTATCTGAAATTTTTGCCTGATTTTTGCCTTTCCCTCTTTTTTTTTTAAAGTGTGGTGAGTCTTTGATCCAGTCTTTGAGAAAGCTGTACCCTGTGATGACAAACCCACAGAGAGGGTGGAGCTCCAACCTCACTCTCTTGGTGACTCCACGATGCTAAAAATAAATAAATTTAACAGACACTTTCAAGGGACCACCAACCCAGCCCTTTGGTCGTGTGAGGACACAGCATTGAAGGCGCCATCTTGGAAACACAAAACCATGTCCTTGCAGACTTGGAACCTGCTGGTGTCTTGATCTTGGACTTCCCAGCCTCCAGAGCTATGACAAATAAGTTTCTATTGTGTATAAATTACCCAGTCTATAGTATTTGGTTATAGCAGCACAAATGGTCTAAAACAGTCATGCTGACAGTTTCAATAGAAATTTGATAAGGAGAGTCTTGCAAGATCTGTGAGTTCTTAATGCATAATATGTTTTCCATCCCCTGTCTCTGAAGTGGTGGTGCTCTACAGCACCTGCTGCTACTGTGATGGCCACCATCTACTAAGCATCTGTTTTGTACCAGGTGCGAGTAACCTGGAGCAGAGACTTTCCCTGCTGGGAACTAGTCATTCCCGTCATTCGTCAATTGGCAGGATCCCTGTGACTGGATCTTCCGCAGAACTGGGTGTCAGAAGCTGCTTAGTTGTCAGGGCAATTTCTCTGCTCTGAAACCTAGGGTGGGGCCACGGCTCACTGTGGAGGCAGAGGACATCCTCCTATACCAAAGCACTGGGGTCCAACGTGGCCCGTGGTGTGAGGTATGGCAGATGCCATACAGTGTGGGGCTTAACTTAGCCACAGAGTTCAGGCAACTGTATCTGATCCTGAAGTGTTATTTTCTCTATATATTACTAGTTTATATACATAAAATTATTAATCCTGATATGGCACTCTTTTTACATGAAAACATTCCAAGAGCGTGAAGTGAATGCGTTTGGCCTCAGATGGAAGGAGAGAGAAGGGACGGGGAATTGACTTCCTGAGTCATGGACTGGACGCCGGATGTAGTACCTGTATCGATCAGATTTCCCCAGGGAAATAAAACCAAGTCTATATCCAGATATATCTCAAGGGAGACAGAGAGAGGGAGGGGTGTGTTGAAGAACCTGTCCTGCACGGTTTTAGGGCCTAGTGGGTAGTCTGATTTCCTGGGCAGCTGGAAACTGAGGCAGGATCAGGCCCTTCCTGGGAGTTTCCTCCTCTGCAGGGGGACCTCGGCTCCCCTCTCCAGGCCTTTCTGCTGACCAGTCAGCCTCCCCACCCCGACAAGGTTATGTAGGATGATCTCCTCTACGACAGGGTAATGGGGGGTGTTCGTCTCATTTACAGAATACGTTCATGGCAGCACCGCGTAACCGAGCATGGTGGCCTGGCCAGGGGATTCCCAAGCCTGACTGTCTCAGTCTACTCTTGGCCCTGCCACCCTCCACATTGCCTGAGTCCATACTCGTCTCCAGATCAAGACAGCAGCAAAGTCACGCTGCTGCCGGAAACACAAGTATGCTGCACGCAACTGAAAACACGCTCCCTTTCCCCAGAAGATGAACGTCTGGGTGATGTCCAGGCTTCTCCTGGATGTCCTGCAGCAGAAATGAGGGAGGCCTGTACATGAGAGTCGCCCCAGCCGGCACAGTCACCCCCATCTTCGCATGCTGGTTCCGTGGCACAGGGAGTCCAAGGCTGCCAAGTGGCAGGCCTCACTTTCAGTTCAATGGAATCACTGCTGTGTCTCCTGGTGGAAGCATTTCTCCCTTGGGAACTGAGACCTGTTGGCCAGCAGGGGTATTGGGGACAGGAAGTGACCTACTAGGGATAACACTGAGTGGTGCCACTCTCGTTTCCACCCCGTTGATTCCTGGGCCCGTGAATCTGGGCCGGGAGAGACAGCGCCACATAAAATCTGATGCAGTTTTAAAGCATGTACAACCTTGGGAAGAACCTTGCCCCAGCCCTGCAAGGGGCTGCCACCTGGACGGCATGGTAACTGAGTTTTCAAAAGGCCGTTCCTCTGTTTCATGAAGCCAGCCACTCCAGGACGGTGGGAACATGGTAAGACCGGGGAATCCATGAGCGTGGGCCCATTGCAGCACTTCTCTCCTGCGAGGTGAGTTCCTTGGTCAAAAGCAGTGCTGTGCAGAATACCATGACAGAGGGAAAGGCATTCTGTAAGCCCTCGGATAGTCGTTTTGGCAGAAGCATTGCATGCAGGGAAGGCAAATCTGTATCTGGAGTAAGTGTCGATTCCAGTAATAACAAAGCACTGCCCTGTCTACAATGGAAGTGGTCCAATGTAACCAGCCGGCTACCAGGCAGCTGGCTGATCATGCCAGAGAACAGTACCACACCTGGGACTCAGGATTGGGTGTGAGCGTTGCTATAGACTGGGAGAGAGGAAGGAGACCTTTACTACAATTTAAACTTGGAATGGATTGGTTAAGAACGTTGCTATAGACTGGGAGAGAGGAAGGAGACCTTTACTACAATTTAAACTTGGAATGGATTGGGTAAGAACATTGCTATAGACTAGGAGAGAGGAAGGAGACCTTTAATACAATTTAAACTTGGAATGGATTGGGTAAGAACGTTACTGTAGACTAGGAGAGAGGAAGGAGACTTTTCATACAATTTAAACTTGGAATGGATTGGGTAAGAACGTTACTGTAGACTAGGAGAGAGGAAGGAGACCTTTCATACAATTTAAACTTGGAATGGATTGGGTAAGAACGTTACTGTAGACTAGGAGAGAGGAAGGAGACCTTTCATACAATTTAAACTTGGAAAGATGTTTTCCTTTGAGTGGAGACCACTAAGAGAGGAGGAAGGAGCTTGCAAGCCGCCAGGTCATGCACCACCACCCAGACAATGTTGTTGCCTGCCCAGCAGCCATTTCTCTCAGGTCTTCTCTGCTAGTGCAGCCTCAGTTTTGTTCAGATACTGGCTGAAAAGTCCCCGACCTCAGAGGAGACCAGTTCCTGCCTCAAGCTGGGGGATAAACCATGGTTGCTCAGAAACAGCCATGGGGCTCCCTTTCCATGCCAGTAGGTTAGGCTGTGTGCGCCTGTGTGCCCAACTCTTGCCGTAAAGTGTAGGAGAAACTTGGCCAGGGGATGCTATGGAAAATATTTTTCCCAGATGAAAAGGAGTATCTTCCCAGAGAGAAAGCTTCCTTCTGCACCTACCTCCTACCTTTCTCCTTGAGATGTTGCTGTTTGGAGCTAAGGCAGCTGTCCTGTGACCATCTGTCAACAAAGGTAAGGATAAAAACACAAGCTCAAAAAGATATTGGCGCGATATTTATCAAAGTTATTTTTAAGAGCAAACATGAAGAAAGAAATTTTAAAAATGTCCATACAATGAAATACAATCATAGATATGTTATTGGTAAGAAAATGTTTATGATAATTTATTAGGGGACAAAGGCAGGTCACAAATGGAATGTAGGAACCCATCCTGTGGGTAGGTGGGTGAGTCTGCAAAAGACCATAGGAAAATACATCAATACTGGTCAGCTTTGGATGGTAAAATTATGAGTGGCATTTGTTTTCTAATTTTTCTTCAATGCATTTGTAATACATTGTATATATCTCAGTACTGAATTGTAATGTGAAATGTTTTCTTACAGTGTGATATGGTTTGGATCTGTGTCCTCACCCAAATCTCATGTTGAATTTAATTCCCAGTGTTGGAAGAGGGAACTGGTGGGAGGTGATTGGATCATGGGGTGGACTTCCCCCTTACTGTTCTTGTGATAGTGAGTGAGTTCTCCCGAGATCTCCTTGTTTAAAGGGTGTAGCACCACCCACTTGCTCTCTCTCTGCTGCAAGACATGTGAAGACATGCCTACTTCCCCTTTGCCTTCCACCATGATTATAAGTTTCCTGAGGCCTCCCCAGAAGCCGAAGCCTGTACAGCTCACAGAACCATGAGCCAATTAAACCTCTTTTCTTTATAAATTACCCAGTCTCAGATAGTTCTTTATAGCAAAGCCAAAACACAGTGGAACACAGTTAAAAAAAAAAAAAGAAAAAAGAAAAAATAGTCAGTGTTTTTCAAAATGGGACTTTAAAAGTAGAATCACTGTATTATTAGGAATGCAAAAATCTTCAACGTGAGTAGAGGTGTAGTTTCCTGGGGGCAGCCATAACAAATCGTCACAAAGTAGGTAGCTCCCAAGAACAGAAATGTGTTGTTTCTCAGTTCTGGATACAGAGTCAGAAATTAAGCTGTCAGCAGCTGTGCTCCCTCTGAAGTCTCCAGAGGAGAATCCTTCCTTGCCTTTTCCAGCTTTTGGTGGCTCCAGGCATCCCTTGGCTTGTGGCTGCATCACTGCAACCTCTGCCTCCATCTTTACATGGCTTCTCCCTTGTGTCACTGTGTCCTGTCCTCCTAAGGGCACTTGTCATTGGATTCAGGACTCCAAATCCAGGATGATTTCATCTCAAGATCTTTAACTTGACTCATCTGCAAAGATCCTTTTGTGAATCTTTTGTGAATAAGGTCACTTTCATAGTTACTAGGGGTTATGACACACGTATTTTTTGGAGGGACATCATTCAACCCAGCAGAGTGGATAATACCAAGTGGCTTTCAAAAGGGACTTTTACTACTGAATTCTCATGATGACATGAGGTTGTGAGAATTCCACTTACTCTGCATCCTCACATTGTTTATTGTCAGGTTGTTTAATTTTGTTAATCAGGTACCTATGAATTATTATCTCTCTTTTCCCATTTGCCCCAATAATACTCACTGGTGGTACTTGTGGTTGCAGCATTTACCCCAAGACACCTTTCCCACCATTATGTTTTTAGTAGTGGTATTTCCATTTGCAAAATATAATAATTCTTGATTGCTGAAAATGTCAAATCCTAGAAAACATAGCATTCCTACATGTGATGTTAACACTGTTCTTAAATGGTTGTTGGCCGAAGATTTGTTTGATGAATCCAAGTCTTCCGAAAAAGATGATTCTCGTGATTCAGATTATTCTGATGTTAGTTTTGTTTAGAAATAATTCCAAAAACAGTTTTTCTATTTGATTTTCACATTGAAAATCAGTCAGATTTGCTTCAGCCTCAAACAGCGTGTTTATGTAAAAGCAAATGAGCACTGGCAGTACGCTGCACTTTTTTCTTTGTAAACAGGAGAAAGGTTAATTCATATTTTTCTGATTACTAAAGAGATTATCTTATTTCTTTCTTTCTTTTCTTCTCCTTTTGCTATTCATGTTTCTATTCATGTCTTCTGTGAAACACTTGTTCATGTCTTTTTTCCATTTCTATCATGTTTGTTTCTTTTTGATTTGCAGGTCATGTGGCTAACTTTGTCAGGAGGGACCAGTCTTCAGGGCATCTGTAGCATTTTTCATTTCCATCCATAATGCACCAGTGCTCCAGATGCTCCCCATCCTTGCCAGCACTAAGTGTTTGGAACTTGTTTTATTGCAGGCCTGCTCATAGGCATGCAGTCGTATCTCGCGGTGGCTTTAAGTTGCATCTCCAAAAGGGCTAATGATGCTGAATATCTTTTCATGTGCTAAGATGCTTTCCATATATTCTCTTTGGTGACATGTCTGTTGCCTACTTTTATACTGGTTGCTTATTTCCTACTGTTGAGTTTTCAGAGTTCTTTATAGACTCTGGATAACAGTCTTTTATTGGATATGTGACTTGCAAATATTTTCTCTCAGTCTATAGGTTACCTTTTAAGTCTACTCAGCAGTGTCTCTTGCAAAGGAGAAAATTTTACTTTTGATTAAGTCCAATAATTATTTCATTTGATTGATGAAGTATGCTTTTGGAGTCATATCTACCAGTTCTTTGCCTAATCCCAGGTCACAAAGAATTTCTTCTACACTTCTTTCTAAACATTTTATAGTTTTGTGTTTTACATTTAGTTCTAAGATCTGTTTCTGTTTTGTATAAGTTGGGAGTGTCAAGTCAAAGCTCTTTTCATTTATTTAACTTTTTGCATATGGTTATCCAACTGTTCCAACACAATTTGTTGAAAAGACATCTTTTCTCCTTTGAATTGCCTTTGTAACAGTGTAAAAACCCAAATGGTCATGTTTGTGTGAACTTATTTCTAGATTCTCTGGTGGGCATCCTTTCTGTGACAGCACATATAGATATCCTTTCTGTGATAGCATCCTTTCTGTGATAGCATCCTTTCTGTGACAGCATCCTTTCTGTGATAGCATCCTTTCTGTGATAGCATACTTCCTTCATCACTACATCTTTACAGTGTCTTAAAATTGAGTAGTGTGATTCCTCCAACTTTACTCATCTTTTTCAAACATGATTTGGCCATTCTATTTTCTTTGACTTTCCAGATAAATTTTAAAATTTGGTTCTCTATATCTATAAAAAATCCATAATTTGGGGAGCTTCCCAGCTCTTAGGATGGATATATTTTGTCTATTCTGGAAAATTCCCCATCTGTCTCCACTTGTTCCTGTAACTATTCTGTAATTCTCATCATAAATGTGGCAATCATCCTCACTTGATCCTTAAAGCCTCTTAATATTTGTTTCCTATTTTTCTCTTTTTTTCTTCCAGAACTGCATTCTGAATAATTTCTTCAACTTTATCTTCCAGCTCCTTGATTCTCTCTGCAGTTGTATCAAATGTGCTGCTAACCCTTTCTGTTGAGTCTAATTTCAAATATATATTTAAAAATTCTAGGGCTTTTGAGTGGTTCTGAAATCTTCCTGGTCAATTTTGACAACCTTGTGCTGCTTTCTTAGACTTTTAATATCCTCGTTTATTTCCTTCAATGTGTTAAACATTCTTCTTTTCTGTTCTGTATCTAATACTTTCTGTATCTTCAGTTCTTCGCAGTTGACTTTTTGCCTCACATCTTATTTCCTGTGTGTTTCTTGGTTTTGATTATGAGCCCATGTGTCTTGGTGTTTTATCTATTGTAATTCTTTGAGGACTTAAAGTGAGTTTCTTCAAGGAGGATTTTATTTTGTTTCTTCCAAGAACTCAGGAGTACTATCAATTCTGGGATGCTTCAAGTTAAATTTTTGTCTTTCTTAAAAATCATATATTTAGTGTACATTTGACCTCAAAGCCCGTGAGCACAGGCTTATGGCTGGGAATTCTGAGGGAAGACTTTACTTGCACTGCTCTCAGAGCCAAGGCTGGGGCCACCATCAGTGGGCAGAAGTTTCTGTTCCACTGATCGGGTACTGTGCCCTGGCTGCCCCGCACAGGCCTCAGGCTCTGTCTCCTTCGGGCGTGAGGTCCGCTGAAAGTCAGATGACTGGGACCATGGGTGCTAGCAGATACCCCGGGGAAGAGTGCCAGTTTAAATGCATGCCTTTCTTTTCTCAACGTGTTTCTGACTCTGATAAATTCTGTTATTTTTCCTCAAACTCAGCCATTCAGTAAAAGAATTTTTTTTCTTTTCATCTATCTGGCATGTTAAGTGTGGTGTACCAAAGCTAGTTATTTTTGAAAAGCAAATCTATCACATTACTGAAAATAAAGCCCAGGCACCTTGAACTTTAAAATTGTAAACACACCCATCATTGCTCCATAACTCCTAGCAGATAATGTGACCTAACCTTCCTCATTTTGTAGATAAACTAACTGAGACTCAGACCTACAAAAGTTAAGCAGGAAAGAACACAGCCATGGGATGAAAGGCACAGCCCAGAGCCCTGGGCCCCTGGCAGGACACTCTTCCCGTCCTCCTCTGTGCCCTGAGCAGCCAGCGTCCAGTTCAGGGCTTTGTAGCTGAACGCGCAGCCCCAGCCTTGCTGACATAGCACCTGGTGGCGGGGAACAGTGGCAAAGTCCCCCGGGGGGTCTGGTGAGCAAGGGCGGGGGAGATTCGTGACAGGAACGATGCCCAGACTGAAACAGAAGGGGCGCTAAGCAGTGCCCCGCCAGCCCACGAGCCAGAAGGAGCCACACGGAGACGTCACGCGGCACACGTGGAGTCCCACACACACGTCGCACAGAGTCCGGCCTCTACACATTTGCAGGTGTCTTGCACATCAGGAAAACCAGTGAAGCCCCCGCGGAAGGCAGACTTTCCTGGCTGCGCGTGCCGGTTGGATACAGCCCGAATTAGTGTTATTTTCCAACGTGAAGTTCTGTTTTGGCTGAAATAAGAAAGCGACCCACACTCGGAAGGAAGCACCTGAGACTCGTGTCCTTCCTCGCTGGCTCGTTGGTGCTCGGCGGCGCCAGACCGCTGTCAGAGAGACCACATCTCAGTGGACACAGCGCATCTGTGTGGCCAGCACAGACACACACAACCCCAGAGTAAGCCTCCTCCCGCCTCCCCAAACCCACACCCATGCCAGCGTCTCTGCGCTTACCCCATTGTCCCTGCAGGCCCTGGCTGGGCGTGAACTGGGCCCCTTCATCCCAGCCCCGTGTCCGGGTGCACGCGGAAGAGGCCGAATTCTGGTTTCTTGCAGCCAGCAGGGGGTCCTTGGCTTTCCATCACGATTTTTTCCCAGGAGGATATTATCTCACGTTAACAAAACTCAGGAGGAGTCAGAACAGGTTCCGGAAGAACTCTGTGCTCTCTGACTTTTTAAAACCTTACAGAAACAGCAGCCCACCCCAGGCTCCTGGTGCTGTGAAGGCTGATTCCGATTCCCAGGAGGTGGGCAGTGTCTCCTGGAGTCTGTTTCTGCCCCTGCTAATAGGGCTGGATGCAGAGCTTTTCTGACCTGAGGGAAGAATCAGGGAACCCAGTACTAATTCACTGAGGTGCCAGCGACCCAGGATCTTATCCATAAAGATTCTAGAATGCTGAAGCAGCTCCCAAGAGCCTGGAAAATGCAAAACAAATTTCTCCTCCCTAAAAATAAAAAGTAATTCAGAAGATAGGCACTTTTGATATCAACATGAAAACAAAGCACCAGTTAATAAAAATATAAATCTTACATTAAATCAGCACTTAGTTGAATTTGAGGAGGCAGTGGTAGCAGACTTGCTGGAAATATTTCTTCCCTCCTAATTTTTTCATACCTTTTCCAGTTTATCCCAGATCTCATCTCTTCCACACAGTCTGCTCTGTCCTTTCTCAAGAATGAAATGATGACTCTCCTTCATCTCCACCTTTCACAGTCTCTCTGCCCTGCCCACTAGGGGAAGAGTGCCTGGGCACTGCAAGAATTTAGTACCAATTGCCCTTCCTTCCTTCCTTCCTTCCTCTCTCTATCCCTCCCTCTTTCCCTTCCTTTTTCCTTCCTTTCTTCTTTCCTTCTTCCTTCCTTCTTTCCTTTCTCCCTTCCTCCCTCTCTCCCCTCCTTCACTGCCTTCCTTTCTCTCTTCATTCCTTCCTCCTCCCCCCGCTTCCCCTCTTGCTTCCTTCCCTTCTTCCCTTCCTTCCTTTCTCTCTCCCTCACTCTTTCCCTTCCTTTCTTCCTTTCTCCCTCCCTCCCTCTCTCACCTCCTTCCCTGCCTTCCTCTCTCTCTTCATTCCTTCTTCCTCCCTCCTCCCTTCCATCCCTCCCTTCCTTTCTTCCTTCCTTCTTTCCTTTCTCCCTCCCTCCCTCTCCCCTCATTCCCTGCCTTCCTTTCTCTTTATTCCTTCCTCCTCCCTCACCTCCCTTCCTTCCTTTTTTCCTTCTTCCTTCCTCCCTCCATCCCTTCCTTCTTTCCCTCCTTCCTCCCTCCCTCTTTCCCTACCTTCCTTCCTTCTTTCTTTACTTTTCTTCCCTCCTTACTTCCTTCCTTGTCTCCCTCTCTCCCTCTCTCCCTCTCTTCCCTGCCTTCCTCTCTCTCTTCATTCCTTCCTCCTCCCTCCCTTATGCCCTCTCTCCCTCTCTCCCTCCCTCCTCCCTGCTCCTGCCTCCTCAGCACCCTGGTTTCCCGGTTCCCTGGTTCCCCTGGTTCCCTGGTTCTCTGGGTCCCTAGTTTCCTGGTTCCCCTGGTTCTCTGGTTTCCTGGTTCCCTGATTCCCTGGTTCTCTGGTTCCCTGGTGCCCTGGTTTCCTGGTTCCCCTGGTTCTCTGGTTCCCTGGTACCCTGGTGCCCTGGTTCTCTGGTGCCCTGGTTCCCTGTTTCCCTGGTGTCCTGGTTCCCCTAGTTCTCTGGCTCCCTGGTTTCCTGTTTCACTGTTTCCTGGTTCCCTGGTTCCCTGGTTCCCTGGTTCCCTGGTTCCCTGGTTTCCTGGTTCCCCTAGTTCTCTGGCTCCCTGGTTTCCTGTTTCACTGTTTCCTGGTTCCCTGGTTCCCTGGTTCCCTGGTTCCCTGGTTTCCTGGTTCTCTGGTTCCCTGGTTCCCTGGTGCCCTGGTCCCTGTTCCCATGGCTGCCGCATTTATTATGCATGCGCCCCTCCTGTTCCATGAAGGTAATGGGTGCTCCTCCTCCCTTGATCTTTCTTTGCTCTTCTTTTCCAAAAAAAGTGGGGGATGCATATTAAACAAACACTCATCACAGTCTTCATTATTTTGGCAAGGAAAACAAATGGGAATCAAGTCGTCTTTTTCCTGTCAGGGTGCTGATGAAGGAAACGTCAATAAACCGAACAATGTACTGTGTGACTGCCTGGCTTGAGATCTTTGAGTACAATAAAATAAAATAAAATAAAATAAAATCCTAATAGGGAGAAGAGTTTCATCATGTTCTGTTTCAAACTCCAGGCTACACTTTCTCGATGCTGACCAGTCCTCACCTGACTAACACGAGCTGAATAAGAATGGACATTGGCATGCTCAGGATCTAGAGGCAAGATTCCAGCAGCCCGATGCCCTCAGCCCCAGCCCCAGCCCCAGCCCCAGCTCCCTCATGTCATGCAGCCACACACAGCCCCACACAGCCCCACCGCCTTGACTACAGGCATGGTCAAGGCATGAATGGTTGATCTCAAATATCTCCAGGCATTGCTACTCACCGAGAGAGCTTGGACACTCATGTGCAAAGGCAGAGACAGAGAGTCGGAAAGAAAGACAAAGGGGTAGGGGGAGAGGCTTTTGAAAGAGCATTCAAAGATGTTCTGAGGAAGACATCCAAGCATGCAAGTGGCCTGTTAGCTCTGATGTGACCTAGTACACTTGTTTCAGCAGAAGTCACACAGGTCCAAGCACCAAGTGACCTGTTAGCCCTACTGTGAACTAGTACACTTGTTTCAGCAGAAGTCACACAGGATCCTTAAAGCATCCTCATTCTTTCTCCGTACAGGTTCTGGATGGAGGTCTCATGAGGGATTTGGGCAGAGGCTGATGAAAACATAAAACGGGCCAGTCTCCAGATTCAAAGGAGAGCTGGAGACAGCATTCGTAGGTTGACCAGGCAGCTTTGACCAGGTGTGACAAAGGAAGCCCAGGTGTCCCAGTCTATTCATGTTTCTATCACAAAATGCCTTTGAATTGGTAATTTATAAACAATAGAAATTTATTTCTTATCGTTCTGGAGGCCGGAACGTCCACAATCAAGACACCAGCTGGTTCCCGGCCTGTGAGGACCCAGCCTCTGCTTCCAAGATGGCGCCTCTGGGCTGCATCCTCACATGGGGAGGGGGTGGGAGAAGAAAAGGGGCTGAGCATGCCCTTCAGCCTCCATTATAAGGCGTGGATCCTGTTCCGAGGGAGGAGCCCCCATCACTCAGCCTCCTCTCAGAAGGCTCCACCTGTTAACACCACACGGGGCTTAGGTTTCGCTGTACGCATTTGAGAGGCATCTACATCATTCAGACTATAGCACAGGGTGGCCCCCCACTGCTTCCCATACTGCCAGAGGCTGGGGCAGCCCCCCGGCCACCATGTTCCGCCAGCAGGATGGCTCCTGTCAGCCAGGTGTGTGGGGCCTGGGCACACTGGCAAGAAGCAGGGAGGGCAGCCCAGACCCGGCCGCCCTGTGGCTGCTCCAGGAGGCTGTGTCCCTTTTGGAGACTGTGACAGATCCACGATCCGTCCCAGCCATTGCTCCATCTGTCTTGTGCATCAACCCCTCTGCCAGTATCATATGGTAAATAGTACCAGGAATACTACAGTTCCAGGCACCCAGGTCACATCAGAGAACGGACGAGTTAGAGTTTAACGACACAGTTTGTAGCTGAGGCTGCTTTGGAGCTGATGACTGGGATGGCATTGCTGCTCAGAACTGATGACTGGGTGGCATTGCTGCCTGGAGCTGATGACTGGGTGGCATTGCTGCTCAGAACTGATGACTGGGCGACATTGCTGTCTGGAGCTGGTGACTGGGCGGCATTGCTGTCTGGAGCTGGTGACTGGGTGGCATTGCTGTCTGCAGCTGGTGACTGGGCGACATTGCTGTCTGGAGCTGGTGACTGGGTGGCATTGCTGTCTGCAGCTGGTGACTGGGCGACATTGCTGTCTGGAGCTGGTGACTGGGCGGCATTGCTGTCTGCAGCTGGTGACTGGGCGGCATTGCTGTCTGCAGCTGGTGACTGGGCGGCATTGCTGCTTGGTTGTTGTCGAGCCTCCCCGAGGTCCAAAGTCACCAGAAGGAATGCCCTGGAAGGAGAGGGCATAACTGTAGTTCTAGGAGTCTGAGGCCCAATTTAACCTTTTCTCCATCATTCAGCAGCTTAGAAATTCATGTCATTCCCCCTCTAGGCCTCAATTTCTCTACCTGTAAAATGGGGTGTTTGAGCCGAATTCCCTTTACCTGTGAAATCCTAGGACCCCATCATGTCACTTTCATGCAGCAGAGGCAGCGACTACTGGAGAGGGACACGAAGGACTGCACCTGGATCTTGTTTAAACGCAAGGAGCTGGGTTTTGAAGACGCCACAAGGGACTTTAGGACCCTACGTTACTTATCGACATCAAAAGAGGAGAAGATAAAGCCTCACAATTCTTCCTCCCACTTCCTCAGGTGGCCAGTGCTGCTTTTATTGTGGAATGGGTTTGCCACAAAGCCTCAGGCTGATAGATAAGACTCGGGTCTCTGAAAAATGACAGCTTGACATCAAACCAACAAAATCAATTTCCAAATTGATTAAAACCATCCTCAAATAAAACTCTGCTGGCTTTCTCAAATCCCATTGTAAAAGGTCATCTGGGAAGTAAGTACCATATTTGTTTTAAGTTAGCAGGAGCCCGCAGCGCACTTGAGGCCCTACAGTTTCAGGGCCAGGCTGGGCTGACTGGGCCCACCCACGCCTCTGCCCTCACCACAGCCCCCAGCTCCAGGGTGCCCACCAGAGCCAGGGCAGGAAGCCACCTCCAGGCTGGCCCTTCGTCTTGGCTCTTTGAAAAGCTTTGGGTGAGATGTGTCTCTTGGATCAAATAAACAATCAACAATTGGCTGCTATCATTAAGGGAGAGGGTTACTGCTGAGGGAGACATATCCTGGGGGCATTTTGTGTGTTTATGGGGTGATTTATGATTCATAGAGATCAAGCGATAAAAGTACTGAAATGCCAAGAAAGAAAATTGGAGAGAAAAATTGCTACAAATTTTATTCTGATTTTTTTAAGGAGATTTATTTTATTTGCAAGATTTGTAATTGATGCAAAGCCTGTAAATGCAGGTTCCCCACTGTCAAAGCCTCTCCCTTTCAGACCCTTTGTAAAGGCGTGACCTGCTTCCAGAAACGTGATATTTGAAAAAATGAAATCTACACATTGAGATACATTAAGAGTGACTGTTCACGTGACAAAAGGGTTTGCCACTTTACAAAAGATTCATCCCAGTGTTTCTTAAAGAACTATACAACTGCGATGTATTTTAAATGCCTTTCAATTAAAAGAATTGACTCATGCTCAACTTTGCTTCAACATTATTTCAACTTTATTTCACCTTAAATATCATACAATAAAAACTTAGTGTACTGATTTTTATCCCGGGGGAATATGTCTTCCCCTAGGTTTGATAGAGGAATCTGGCTCTGAAGGTTGCACAGCAGAAAACCAGCTCTCATTCTATTCTGCCATTAACTGGTAGCAGTGAACACGGTCCCTTGGGCCTCAGTTTCCCCATCTGTAAAACAGGGACAAGCTACTTGCCCACTAAGCCTATGTTTCAAAATGGTCATGGGTTTAAAAACACAGAAAACAAAGGTGCCCAGTGCTTACCAACGTGAGGTGTTAATGTTCTGTCCCCTGGCCACACCTTAAATGGCCCACCTACCCAGGATGGCTGCTGGACCAGTCCCAGGCAGCGTTATTAAGCGCCTCCGGCTACATTCAGGCTGTTTCCCTCCACGTCCATTTCCGACTTCAAGGCCTTCATGCCGGGTCCCGTTTCATCCTCCCTCTGAAACGAGATTAACAGGAAAGGATCCAGTGCCTGTCCGTTCACCTCTTGCCGCCCAATGTCCATTGATGCCAGGACACCAGGTACTGAGCTCCTCTCACAGCCTGCCCAGGCTTCCACTGGCAATCGGGTCCCACTGTGCAGATGAACAAACAAATCCCCCATCTCAGGGACTGCCCACAGTCACACAGCCGGGAACACACAAGGGGCCTTTAAAGTCAGTCTCCTCTGCTGACTCCTGTGCTCTGCCTGCAAGAGACCTTCTCCATCATCACCACACCGAAGGGGAAACAGAGGCCATCCCGGGGCAGTTGGCCACCCGACAGCCTGTGTGCACATTGGAAGCTGGGCCTGTCATTTGTTTGGGCCCACAGGAGGGACACGGGGCAAGGGAGATGATCTCCCCGCTGGAGACCTGTGGCATCATCCAGGCCCTTCTCTGCCCTCTCAGCCAAGGCAAGGTGGCACCAAGTTCTTCACCTCTGAGGGGTGAAGTGGCACAGACACTTCTGCAAGCCAGAGCCCTTCCTCCCAGGTCTGCAGTGGCCAGCATCCCTCTCATTTGGTGATTGGGTCACAAATGTTCTTCCTGAGAATCTCTGCCACCAATGAAGTGTCCCAGACGGCCGCCGTGAAAGAGACCCAGGGCAGGCTTCTGGGGAGGGCCTGCCCCAAAGGGACCACGAGTCCCTGAGGGTCTTGGCGGATGAGCTCAGCTGCAGATGCCCGGTCAGGGGAGCGTGAGCCAGTGCTCAGGAGCTCTGGATACTTCTAAGGAGGGGGCGTCTGTGCAGAGACGCGTTTCTTCGTGTAGACACGAAGGGGAAGGGGTAAGTGGAGACCACCGTGGTGTGCCATGCTCCAGTGTCCAGAGGACCATCACATTGCTCAAATCCACAGCCAGGCGGCACCTCCGCAAGCTGGGCATGTGACGCGGTGGCGTCTTAGTGACAGTTGGCTTGGCTCCTGGAGGGGACACTGAAGGGTGAAGCGGGGGCTTGTCCGGATTGCTGTCCCTCGCCCACCCAGCACGTCCATCTCCATTCCCCCAGCCCACCTGGCACAGCGAAAGCTGAGCTGCTGGAGGCACACTGTCCTCAAAGCTCCCTGGCCTCAGCAGCATTAGCCTGGGTCTTGGGCAGTCCTGGAGACTCTGAACTGCAAAGGGACGCAGAGGCAGGGCTTCCACTCACAGGCTGGCTGCCCACTGGCCGCCACTCACACGGGACGCACAGACCACAGGGGTTTCTTTGATCTTCATTCTGCAGCTCCCACATCTGAGCCCTGGGCACTCACCCCTAAAAATCCTCCTCTCTAAGCAACCAGCGAGGATTCCATGGATGACAAAGGGGTGGGGTGGTGTGGAGAAGGTGCCACCTCCCACAGCCTCCACTGCAGGTGGGAGCTTTGCTGCAGCACAAAGGACCCGAGGGGTCTGCCCTGCTGGAGCCGGGCCCACCTGGCCCCAAGGACCCCGTGGCAGAGCCGGGTGTGGGGGTCGCCATTCATCCTAGAGCTTCTGTCCCAAATATCTCTGCTTAACTTTTTCCTTAGCTTCCCTGCTGACCAAGCATTCTTAACACATGCCTGTGTATCCACACGAAAAAGCCCACTGTGTGCCTAGTGTCACTTCGCAAAGGCTGTGGGGCCCTCCAGAAGAAATGGAAGTAGCTATGCAGGCTGAGCCGGAGTGGGCTCCCATGGAAGGGATCGCAGAGAGGCCTCTGGGAATGGAATGGGTGAAGATCCACTTGAGAGAAATCACTGCCAGCAGGAAGAGCAAGTGGGTCCCTCCTGCTGGCCTCCTTGTCCAGTCCTTTCTGCCAAGAAGAGAGGAAGCACAATGCTTGTCCTCTGTCGTTTTATCGGCAGTGCCCCCAACGTGAAGATGTAGCAGGCAGAAAACAGGGGTTTTGTGCAGTTAAGTCCTGAGGCTCTGGGGAGCCATGATGTACTGGGGGAGCGCCTGCCAGGGCTGTGCAGCTGCTCTGAAAACTCAGCAAATTCGGAGTCAGTGATGGACAATCGCCCCCGTGAGCAACAGAGCTGTCAGGCCCTGAGCACACTTTCCTTAGGGGACCACACCCCCAGGCAGCACCCACGGAGCTGCTGAACACACCGCACCAAAGATTGGGATTCTGCACAGCCCCGTGGGGCATGCCAAGGGCAAATCCAAATCTACTTGTGAGTGAGGGGACCTCCACCCTGCCCTGGGTTAAACTAACAGCTAAAACACACACAAACACAAACAGACACATGTACATGAGCACACACACACATATGCACATGCATACATGCACACAAGCACATGTACACACACATACACACAAACACACATGTGCGCCCATACACGAAACATGCATGTGCGTGCACAACACACAAGCACACATACACACGTGCACACACATATATGCACAAGCACAAACACACATGCATGCATGCACACAATTACATGTGCCCCCATAAGGCAACATACATGTGCACACACAACACACACACACATAAGTGTACACCTGCGTATGCATAGCACACGCATTGGCATGCAGTAGTGCACACATACACATGCATGCACAAATGGGCACACATGTGTGCACACACACACACATGCACACACTATGCCTTGTGTATTCCTTTCTTTTACAAATGTTGCTGTACTGGGAGACCACCTCCTTCAACTTCCTTTAAAACACCACCCAGAAATACTGAGAAAATCCCCCTCACAGAAGATGATGGCCCTATTGATTAAAATAAAATTAGATGGAATTATTTTGGAGACATAATGTCCTTCATCAGTTAAAACATGTTAAATTAATTCATTTGCTGGTTTCAGAACACACATTAGGAGTCGCTGGGGAAGCCCTGTTACAAATGAAATCTCTCAAAAGCCACATGTGGCTTCTTCCCTGTGTACTGCTCTTCCTCCTGTCGACACGGCACACGCACACACACAACTAACATGCGCACACACGTGCACACTGTCGGATATTGCAGTGCGCACTCCATTTCCACATTCGTGACTTTGTAAGGTCTTCCTTCCTGCTCGGGTGTGGCGAGGCTCAGATGCGCAGTTTGCCTCCAAGCTGTGGACGAGCTGTCCAAAGCCCCGTGCCCTCCAGGAGCTGGAGGTGCCGTTTTGCATCATTTTTTTCTGTTTCCACCGGTTCTTCCTCTCTCCTCTAACCACACAACGTGAAAATACCCCCAGACCGTGCATTGCCTGTTTATTATGCTGCCTCTGAAACACAGATCCCATTATGTGGGGAGAAATGAAAGGAGAACCTGCACGGATCTATTTTTAGCAGGTGGTTGGAATACTATAAATTTTAGGGTGTTTTGCCTCCCTCCTGCTCCTTAGCCCCTTCAATCTTGTCAGCTGTAAAATGGGTCTCTGTTTAACCCCTCATGGATCCTCATGGAGATGAAAGGTGCACTCATGAATTACTGGTGCTGACAGCCCAGCAAGGCCTCGCCGCAGGGGGTCCCCTTTGTTCCGTCCACTCTGACCTCCCGCACCCTGTCTGTCTGTGGGAACCGGACCAGAAGAATGTGGGGAGGAGTCAGGAGCACAGAAGCGGCAGGCCCGCTCCTGGCCGGGGAGTCAGGAGCACAGAAGCGGCAGACCCGCTCCTGGCCAGGGAGAGCTGCCATTCTTCTGCTGCAAATATTCTGACCTCATCTGGGGCACACCTCCACCCTGATGCGATCCATCGGTGACCTCCTTTGTGCTTTGCAAACCGAGACAATAGGTTCTGCTCCAGAATCGTCCACACAAGGGCAGGAAGGGTGCTTTTCCTGAGCACAGAAGTGTGTTTCATTTTCTTGTGTGTGTGGGAAGAAAGTGGCTAGGCGCTGAACCCTGCTCTGAGGAGGGGAAATCAGAGCTGGAAGTCCGGCGGGAAGCAAGTCTTCACGATGCACAAAGATCATTTCAGGTTAAAGCCAAATCATAGTTGAGAAGTGACCTGTTGTTTCAAAGGAATGAGGCACCAAGCCTTCCAGTGGCAGTCGAGATTCGTTCAGCAGTCTCATCTGATTTGCAATAAAGAAAGTTCAAGAAAGTATTAGAAGCCATGAATGAACTATCTGTCCAACCTGAGAAAGTGCACCCCCAGAGGGAAGGGGGTCTCTCTCATCCTCTAAGCACCTTGAGGCCGCTCTCACCATCCCCCAGGGAAGTGCGGGAACACACAAGCTCATCAAGTTTCCTAGAATAATGAAAAGCGTTTCCGAAAATAACCTGAGGAAAACAACATTTGGTAACACTGAAATTTGGAAAAGAGAAACTACAACACAGTGTGAATTTATTTTGTGAAGTTTCTACTTCATAAGAACACGTTTTAAGTTCAAATAACTAATTCGTGTGTTTGTGTTCATTTATTTGGAATACTAATTTAAAAAAATCCTTGTCAAGGCAGAACAGTACCAATGAAAATCCCCAAATTAATAAATAAATAGGAGCTTCAGATGATTTCATACAGATCTTTAAGACAACAAAAGGCCACTCTCTGTTCTGAGAGCAAAATGTCCTTGTCTCCCCTTAAAACAAAAAGGTGTTTTAAAAAATTAACTATAAGTCACTTTACTTTAAAAATAAGAATGCAGCCATGGCCCTGGGTTCCTCAGCAGGATAATCATGTCCCCTGTGTCTGTGGGACAGATAATGGGTGATCGACATGCACTCTGCACCAGGAGTGGTTAGAAGACCCCCTGAGCTTCCTTATAGAAAGTCGCTCCCTTCAAGGGCGGGCAAGTTCTGTTTCTGCCGAGCGAGCATTCTTTGTGTTGCCAATAAACAGCATAATTCTAGTCTGCTTACAGGTACAATTTACAGAGAAATTGAGTGACGAAAGGCGAGACGATTTCTTCCAGATGGCTGCTGGCAGAGCAGGACGCACCTGACAGATTCCCGGTTCACACTTTTATTTTGTATGAGAAAAAAGCAGGTTTTAATAAAATTTCTGTGTGTAAATAGTTTTAAAACTAAAACCACTATTCCCACCCATAGTCTGTGTTCTTGTTCCAAATGCTCTTCTTCTACAATGGCAGTATTTAAGGCTTTGTTCTATTACTTATAATTTGTCACAAAAAGAACAAGGCTGTGAGCTTAGTTTTGTGTAGGAGAAAGGCAATTATCTCACGTATTTTCCGGAAAACCTCTAAAATAATCTTTAAAAGTTTATGCCTTGTTTTATGAAACTTAAAATACAGAGTACAGGAGTGTATTATTCTCTAACAAAACTCATTTTTGGAAGGGTTTGCAAATATATCATCATGAACAGTTTTCCTTTTTAAAAAAAGAGTCGGGAATTGTATTCATCCACATTAAATTTTCTTGTACTTCTTCAAACTCAGGAGAAGTTGCAAACATAATTTTTTTATCGATGCTACTTCTATTACAGGAGGTAATTTCTTAGGCTTACTATTAAAGAGACTAGAAATACTGAATGAAACCCAAAAATGCACCCTTAACATTTTGCTACTGAAGCTTCTTGTTGGTTTTTTTACTGGTTATCTTTCTCAACAGAATCTCAGAATTTCAGTGTTCAGAGCTGCTATCTATACACGGGAAAACAAGTTTTAAAATGCAGGGACAGAGAAAAATAGAAAAATAAAGATAAGCAATAGAATTAGACAAGCTAGATGTTTCTTTTATTGATGATGCATGTTTTCTTCCTTTTTTATTTTTTATTATTATTTTTTATTATACTTTAAGTTCTAGGGTACGAGGCCAGGCAGAAGGAGGAGCCACCCTGAGGAAGGTGCGGAATGTCGTGTGGAGCCCGGCTCTCTGCCTTTGAAGCAGGATTTTCATGCACTCGCCAGCATGGCTGGCTTTTCAGACTGGCCAGATTTAACTCGGGACGGTTGTATAGAGGACCGGGTTTGAGCCTGCCTTCCAAAGAAAGCAGAAGTCTCCAGAAACAAAGCCTCTCAGATCCAGCTTACAGACTGATGGCTGTGAAGGAAGAATTTGAAGGGCAATTAAGTGTGCTGTGAAACATAGCAAGAAAGGCATTAATTCCTCACTCTCTTGCTCATTAATCTACTTTTGTGCTGACTTTTCACCAGTACAGTTGGGGTGCCCTTGTCCACAGCGGCGTTTCTGGAGGGCTTCTAGGCATCATCCCCGCAGATTTTCTAAGTGTCATATTTAGGTAGATGACACCATTTCAGAGCCTTTGATATCTTTGGGAATTTTTTTTATTCAAATGAACTGAAGTGTTAGTTTTAAGGGCTTTTTCCACGCTGAAAATGCCTGTTTTTGGCTACCCACCCAACTTCCCCAGAAAGTCATCCAAATAAAGTGAGACTCCATGGAAAGCAGGGAGGAAACTAGAGGGGGTGTGGGGTAGCGGTCAGAGAAGAGGAGGGTATGCACAGCACGGAAAGGGAAGGCGGTAGCCACATGGACCTGGGCCCGCGGCTGGGCCCTGAAGCCTGCAGACCATCGTCTCTTACCCTTTCACTTTCTGGGTTTCATTTCATGTCCAGCAGATGGTGTGAAATTCCGGGTCATCATAAATGGACAAAGAATATTTTTAAATACTCCAAGGAAAGCCATGGTTATGTTATTGTTTTCAGTGTTATTGGTCACCCTTTCTGGGAAGAATTCTCACTATAAACGTGTAAGTCTCACCGACACTGACAGCCCTGCATGCCAATTCAGAGGCTCTTATCTGGCGTCGTCATCCAAAGAAATGTTACACTCTGCAGCTTAATTTCCATCCCAGCCTCGCCGACCACCTCCCGGTGGCGTCTCCATCTGTAACTTTCTTTCCCAGGCTGGACTGCGTCCCTCTAAAATTCACAGTTGAAGTCCGAGCCCAGGCAGCTCAGAATGAGGCTCCACAGTTCTCCCCTGGCACTCAAGGGAGACTGGTTCCAGGAACCCCTCAGGTGTAAACCCATGGATGCCCAAGTCCCTTGTATAGAATGGCATGGTTTTCCATATAACCTGTACGCCTCCTCCTGTGTGCTTTAAATCAGCTCTGGATTACTTACAGTACCTAATACAGTGTACATGATGTGTGAATAGTTGTTGCGTTGTGTTAATTTTTTATCTGTATTATTTTTATTGTTGTTAGTATGTTCGATCTGCAGCTGGTTGAATCCGTAAATGCAGAACCTGGGGATAAGTCAGGAAGTGTATTTGGGCATAGGATTGCCGCAGAGGTGATTCATGGAGATGCGGTCATAGTGGAGTAGGATGGGCCCTAATTCAATATAACTGGTGGCCTCATACAAAGAGGAAATTGGACACAGAGGAGAAAACCATGTGATGTGGGAGGCAGAGGTTGGAGGGGTGAAGCTATGAGCCAGGGACCACCAGGGTCAGCAGGCAGCTCCAGGAGCTGGGAGAGGCTGGGGCAGACCCTGGGAGGAGCTGGGAGCTGGGAGAGGCTGGGACAGACCCTCAGAGGCCCCACAGGAGCTGGAAGCTGGGGGAGGCTGGGGCAGGCCCTCGGAGGCCCCATAGGAGCCGGGAGCTGGGAGAGGCTGGGGCAGACCCTCAGAGGAGCCGGGAGCTAGGAGAGGCTGGGGCAGACCCTCAGAGGCCCGACAAGAGCGGGTCCTGCCCACACCCTGATCTTGACTTGGGGGGCCTCCGGAGCTGGGAGAGAATCAAACGCTGCTGTAGAAGTCACTCAGTTTGTTATAGCACCTCCTATGTCTCCTTAACTTATTTAAATTTAGGTTCTGCTTCCTCTCCTCTAAAATATGGTGGTTACTCACTGTGGTTCCTCCTAATATATAACATGGTGTAGGAGATCCAGTTTTGATATCATAAACATTTACCTCTGGGTAAATTTCAGGGTCCAGAGTGCATATGGGCCGCGGAGGCACAGGGCAGGCAGACCCTAAAGTGGGGCTTTTAATGACATGCAAATTAGGGGCAGATTACGCAGAAATGTCTAGAAGAAGAATGGTAACTTCGGAGTGGTCCTGGTGTTGCCGTGGCGATGTTAAACTGACATGGGATGGGTGGGCATGTCCTCTGGAGAGGTGCTCTTGCCTCTTCCCTATTTCAGCCAGACCTCAGTCCAGTCCAGAGTCCGGGTCCCCACCTCTGGAGTCAAGTCCAGCCTCCTGCCTCTCCAAGGCCTGGCGTTGCCACCTTCCATGGGCTCCTGCGGGCATCCCCTGTCTCGTCTTTGCATGAGAATGGATGGCCCTGAGTGAGGGAGCCCATGGCAGATTCTCCTTTCTTGTTTTAACTGAGCCAATTGCTGAATGATGTAGCGGGGAGGCCCTGGTCTGAGAACACAGGGACGCACTAAGCTGGCTCCAAAGAACAGCACGGGGAGAAGCAGTATTGGTGGGAAGACCCCAGAGCCGGGGCCCGTGCAGCATCTGAAAGATGACTAAGAGGGAGCGTCGGGGATGAAGGTGGCCTAGTGGGGTTCCTGTGGAAGGCAGGCAGAGTGCGGGTGGGGCGCAGGCAGGGGGCGGGTGGGGTATGGGTGGGGTGCAGGTGGGGTGCAGGTGTGGTGCAGGTGGGGTGCAGGTGAGGTGCCGGTGAGGTGCAGGCAGTGGACAGGTGAGGTGCAGGCAGCGGACAGGTGAGGTGCAGGTGGGGTGCAGGCGGGGGCAGTTGGGATACAGTCAGGGGGCAGGCAGGGGACAGGCGGGGTGCAGGCAGTGGGCAGGCAGGGTGCAGGTGGGGCGCAGGCAGGGGGCAGGCGGGGTGTGGGTGGGATGCAGGTGAGGTGCAGGCAGGGGACAGGTGAGGTGCAGGCGGGGATAGTTGGGATAAAGTCAGGGGGCAGGCGGGGGACAGGCTGGGTGCAGGCAGGGGGCAGGTGGGGTGCAGGTAGGGTGCAGGCAGGGGGCAGGCGGGGCACAGGCAGGGGGCAGGCAGGGCGCAGGCAGGGGGCAGGTGGGGTGCAGGCAGGGGGCAGGTAGGGGGCAGGTAGGGTGCAGTCAGGGGGCAGGTGGGGTGCAGGCGGGGCAGGAGGGGTGCAGGCGGGGTGCAGGCAGGGGGCAGGCGGGGTGCAGGCAGGGGGCAGGTGGGGTGTGGGTGGGGTGCAGGTAGGGTGTGGGTCAGGTGCAGGCAGGGGACAGGTGAGGTGCAGGCGGGGTGCAGGTGGGGGCAGTTGGGATACAGTCGGGGCAGGCGGGGTGCAGGCAGTGGGCAGGCAGGGTGCAGGTGGGGTGCAGGCAGGGGGCAGGCAGGGGGCAGGCGGGGTGCAGGCAGGGGGCAGGCGGGGTGCAGGCAAGGGATGGTTGGGGTGCAGTTGGGGTGCAGTCAGGGGGCAGGCGGGGTGCAGGCAGGGGGCAGGCGGGGTGGGGGTGGGGTGCAGGTGGGGTGCAGGTGAGGTGCAGGTGGGGTGCAGGCGGGGGCAGTTGGGATACAGTCAGGGGGCAGGCAGGGGACAGGCGGGGTGCAGGCAGGGGGCAGGCGGGGCGCAGGCAGGGGGCAGGCGGGGCGCAGGCAGGGGGCAGGCGGGGTGCAAGCAGGGGGCAGCCGGGGTGCCGATGTCATCAGGAATGGTGGAGGCGGAGAAGGCCCAGGAGACATCTCAGACATCGAGGGTGGAGTCCTTGCTAAACTGACTTTGCAGGGATTTTTGGTAAAACTGGATTTTACAAGGAAGCGCACGGATGGCCTAGGAGAAGGTCTGGGAGCCTGGCCACAGCTTACTCATGCAGAGGCAGTCAGGGCCACGCTTCGATGAGCTCTCCAGCTGGGCTTGACATTGTGCTAAATTCCTAGCAGTGCCACAGCTGGTGTATGATTGGTTACTTGATAAGGAAGAAAGTGATACTATAAGCTCGGTTCCTGTTGCTTACAGTGGGTGATCTGGGCAGGTTCTTGGGCACCTGAGGTGGGCAGTGGCAGGCGTGAGCCTGTGGGGTTGAGTGCAGGGACCCCAGTGTACACAGAGGCACCGCGCAGACAGCACGGCTGGGCACGGGTGTGAGGCAGAGACATTTACGCCGTGTGAGAGTCTAGAGGCAGAAACGCTGGCTGACATAAAAGCCTTGCATCCCAGACCAACACTCAGACAGGACGACCCTCAACAAGTGTCTAATGTTTATTACAGAAAAATCAAGCATGACCAAAAGCAGAGAGAAAAGTACAAAAAATTCGCGCATACTCATCACCCAGCGTCAATAATTACCATCTTATAGCCGCCTCCTTCAACTCTACTCCTACCTAATTCTGTTCCAAAGCCTCCTGTGTTATTTTAAATAAAACCTCACACACAGTATTGTTTCATCCATCAATGTTATGGTACGCATCTCTAAAAGTAAAACACTCATTCACACACACACACACACACACACACACAACCTCGGAGATGCAGTACCTACACTACCACCAACTATATGATCACTTAAAGACACTGTTGAAGATTCTGTTGCAATTCTTTTTGTCCTTAGAATATATCCCAGTAGGGATGCCACAGTTAAATTACTGACTGTTAAAGTCACCGGAAAAGGCCTTCTCTCTGTGTGTGGTGGCAACTAACTCAATACATACGCATGTTCATCTGTTTCATTTTGCTTTTGATTTTTAGGACTTTTAAAACTTAATCATGCTTGATAATTATGTACAATCTTTACATAGTTCCAAGGTCAAATAATGGATTTGGTTTTTTATTTAAGGAGGCGTGGCTGGGCTCACAGGCTGTGTCCCTACTGGCCTGAGAATGAGTGCAGCCTCCAGAAATCTAGCCCCTTCCCAGCCCTGTCTACACAGCAGGGTGTTCTGAGAGAAGTCCAGCTTCTGCTTTCAACCTCTCTACCCTATTTCCACCACCCCTTATAAGTAATCACTTTGAAATTCTACTTTATGGTTTAATTCTTTCACTGGGTTTTTAGTATAAAACAAATATATCTGCATCGGTCTGCGTAGCTGCCTCCCCTCTCGTGTAAATGGCAGCAGATCAGGCATCCTCCGCTGTGCCCAATGTGTGAATAAATGCAGTGTCTTCACACGTCCCCTTCTGACGGAGATGAGGGTGGTTTACAGGTGTAGGTTCTTTGTTTCGGCTTTTTGTTCTGCTTTTAGTGTTTTGCTGTTACAAATAGTGTGACAAATAAGCCATGCCTATAGCACTTTTATTTTTGCCGGTCTATCTTTGGAACAGATTCTTAGAAACAGGACATGGGATTTTCCAAGAACCTGCCTCATTCACTCCACAGTGGTTGTGCCATTTTGCCACAAGCAATGTGTGAGCAAACAATATGTTTTGTGTGTTTACATTTTTATCTGATAGATGAAAAATGAGATCTTGGTATGGTTTCATCAAATATTTGTTAAATAAATGTTCATTAAATGTTTCCAAAGAATGGAACAGGGTCTCCAGGCTGCTGAGCAGTGGTCTAGTCTAGAGGCCAGAAGTCGAATTGAACTTGCACAAAAAAGGGAAGTTTAATGTACACGATGGCTATTTGAATCAATGTATGAGTGAATGCTTGAGTGACTGAATGGGTGTTGCAACGAAAATCAGTAAGGGCCACGGTGTGTCGGCTGCAGATCCACTGAGCCGGCGTTCACTCTCAGAGTCTGGGAGGGCCCGGGGAATGTCATCAGCAGTGTGGCCTGGGCAGACCACCTGTGCACACCACTGCCCTCCAGCCCTCTTCTTCTTTAAGCTCTATTTTATTTTTAATTGACACATAATCATTGTACTTATTTATGGGGTACAGTGTGATGCTTCAATCCATGCAAACGTTGTGTAATGATCCATCAGGATAATTAGCTTGTGCATCATCTCAAACATTTATTATATCTTTGTCGCGTAAATATCCAAAATCCTCTCTTCTAGTTATTTTGAAACATACAACACAATATTGTTAACTAAAGTCACCCTACCATGCAACAGATGAATGAATAAAAAACATGTGGTCTATATGCCCAGTGGAATACTGTTCAGCCATAAAAAAGAATGAAATTCTATTTTTTTTTTTTTTGCAACATAGATATAACTGGAGGACATTGAGTTAAGTGACACAATCCCCCTTTTTAATCATGATTTTCAGTTGCATTTCTATAATGGTTAACGGACACCTAATTTGTGCCAGTGACTGGGGATACATCTGCTCAGACTTTTGAATTAATAGGAAGTTTTCTGAAAATCATTCTTTTTATATTGAGCTGATTAGAGGAGTCTTGGTTTAAAAAACTTAAGGGAATGGTGTGAGGCTTTCACTGTATTTCCCCTCTATTTGCTTTAGGGAAAGGAACCTGGATTAGGTGGGTCCTTGGGAAATCTTCATACCTGAGATTCCAATTTGACAGGTGCCGGTGATTAGGCAGCGGTTTCCTTGTTAGAAGCAACTTTGAAGGACGGACACTGGATCCTGAAACATATTCCCCTGTGGCTGCGTGACTCACCTCCCACAACACCTGCAGCTGCGTCCACCCGGCACATGCCCCATTCCAGGGTGGCAGCAGGGCAGCAGGAGGTCAAGTCTGAGAATCACTTCACCCCGCAACGCATCTTTAGCCAGGGGAGAAATGCAGAGAAAACAGCCGGTCAGGTCCATGACCATTCACGGGCGAATGTCTGCAGCTTTGAGTGCACCCTGGCACGGAGGCACCCTCAACACCGGCCGGCGACCTCTTTCACAGCGCCACGCTCACATGGATTCAGGGGAAACAGAAGGTGCTGTTATTCTGCTGCTTGAGAAGGGCTGATGTTTTCCTTCCAATCAGTAGCCCTCCCTGGACGGCACAAGGGAAAGGTGCCCACACATCCCTCAGCAGCAGTGTGCGATTTGTGTAAATATAATAGCATTAACTGGAATTTGATCTCAAATGAATGACGCCATCAAGGTTGCCATAAGGCGCTCCTGCCTCGTGTCAGTCACTGCCCCCTGCAGGTGTGGGGCACCTCCCACCAATGACCTCAGTCCTGCCGGGCCCTGCAGCTGCCACGACCCCGTGTCTGGTTGGAATGTCCTAGACAGAGCCTCCCTCATGGCACATCATCCATCCCCTCGCCCCACATGTGCCACAGACTGCAGTTGGCCCCACAGACCACAGAGCAGGACAAAAGACTGCTGCTCCTACCTTCCTTGCCTGGTCATAGCCAGGGGCTTCAGGGCCACTGTGATGGTGGGGCTGGGTTCCTCGCAGGCCCTGCCATCGCTTTCTCCATGCCTCCTTTCCCCGTGCAGACCAGGGCAAGGTGGGGTCCAGGCTCATGCCCCATGTGTGCCCACACTGTCACATTCTGGATAAAACCTCTGCACTTCCACGGGGTATTTCTGAGCTGCCATAAAAGGATGGGCACAGGTGTGTCTTCCTTAGCTCCACAGGGAGAAGGGCCCGTGGACTCATGGACTCAGTGGAAGAGCTGGGACTTAGCCCTGGTGGGCTGACTCAGGCACTTGTGGTCTGAGCTCCTTCCCCAAATACACACCTGATCCAAACATGTAGACATATAACCCCAGTCCTCACCTTCACTAGCACTCCATTTAAACCCCTCTGTGCAGAAGATTCTCCAATGTCCACAGAGTTTAACTTAATTGCATTGTTCCTGAGTCAGCTGCACAAATAAAGTAAAAGATAAAATCAAGTTCTGCAGAGCTGAGGCCTGTAGGAAGCCATCAGAGAGCCCAGAAACGGAACCAAGGGCACTGTGCACAGAACTCAAAGGAACTCTTCCACTCAATTACCAATGGGGGTTTCAGATACCTGAGATATACACCTCTCCATCACATACAGCTGTCTTTTGGCCTGCCCAGTGTTCCAGCAGATCCTGAAGGGGAGGAAGGAGGGGAAAGGTGAAGGCTGGAGGGGAGGAGGGGGATGGTGAGGGCTGAAGGAAGGGGAGAGATAGTGAGAGCTGGAGGGGAGGAGGGAGATGGTGAGGGCTGGAGGGGAGGAGGGAGATGGTGAGGGCTGGAGTGGAGGAGGGAGATGGTGAGGGCTGGAGGAGGGAGAGAGATGGTGATAGCTGGAGGGGAGGAGGGAGATGGTGAGGGATGGAGGGGAGGAGGGAGATGGTGAGGGCTGGAAGGGAAGAGGGAGATGGCGAGACCTGGAGGGGAGGAGGGAGATGGTGAGAACTGGGGGCGGGGAGAGAGATGGTGAGGGATGGAAGGCAGGTGGGTTATGGTGAGAGCTGGAGGGGAGGAGGGAGATGGTGAGGGCTGGAGGAGGGAGAGAGATGGTGATAGCTGGAGGGGAGGAGGGAGATGGTGAGGGATGGAGGGGAGGAGGGAGATGGTGAGGGCTGGAAGGGAAGAGGGAGATGGGGAGACCTGGAGGGGAGGAGGGAGACGGTGAGAACTGGGGGCGGGGAGAGAGATGGTGAGGGATGGAAGGCAGGCGGGTTATGGTGAGAGCTGGAGGGGAGAAGGGACATGGGAAGAGATGAAGGGAGGAGGGAGATGGGGAGTTCTGGAGGGGAGAAGGGAGATGGGGAGGGCTGGAGGAGAGGTGGGTTATGGTGAGGGCTGGAGGGGCAGAGGGAGATGGTCAGGGCTGGAGGGAGGAGCTAGGGAGATGGAGAGGGCTGAAAGGGAGGAGGGAGGGATATGGTCAGGGTTGGAGAGGAGGGAGATGGAGAGGGCTGAAGCGGGGAGGGAGGGAGATGGTCAGGGCTGGAGAGGAGGGAAGTGGGGAGGTCTGGAGGGGGAGGGAGATGGGGAGGGCTGGAGGGGAGGAGGGAGATGGGGAGCACTGCAGGGGGAGGGAGATGGGGAGGGCTGGAGGGGGAGGGAGGGAGATGGGGAGGGCTGGAGTGGGGAGGGAGATGGGGAGGGCTGGAAGGAGGAGGAAGGGAGATGGGGAGGGCTGGAGTGCGGAGGGAGATGGGGAGGGCTGCAGAGGAGGGAGATGGGGAGGGCTGGAAGGGAGGAGGGAGGGAAATGGTCAGGGTTGGAGACGAGGGAGATGGAGAGGGCTGAAGGGGGGGAGGGAGGGAGATGGTGAGCGCTGGAGAGGAGGAGGGAGATGGTGTGGGATTGAGGGGAGGAGGGAGATGGGGAGGGCTGAGCAGGAAGCGCTGAGCTGTGCTCCTTTCCTGCCTTCTTCGTACCTTTCTGGGTGTCTGACTCCGGAGTCTCAAGGCACCCGAGCTCTTCTCTGGTTGGGGTGATTTTTCCATCCCCGTTTTGTGAATAGGGAAACACCAGTGACCAGTGTCAGGTGGGCCTTGTTCCCTTCAGGAGCGGGACAAAAAGAGCTCCTTACCCATGTGTCATTTCTCCTATTGCAATGTTCTAAGAAAAAAAGGCATGTTTTCATCTCCACCGCCACCAGAACCCATTAACAGGTCCGTTCTGGTTGATTTCTGGAGTCCGGCTTCCAATGCCGTTGTTTTTCACTCTTATTTCAAGTACATGCAGTTTTTGAGAGGCAGGGCTGATGAAGTCGACATTCAAATCTGTACAAATCTCCCAGTTTCCAGGTTATCTGCAGAGAAAAACCGAGTGGCACGCTAGCGGGATCCTTGGAATGGCAGGGGATCCCCTGCACGGGCACATCCACCGCTTGCTGTCAGGAGCCGAGGTCTGGGATGCTCCAGGGCCTGTAGGCCCTTCGGAGCAGGAATCTGACTCCTTCCTGGGGTCTCAAGGACACCTTGGCCAGGCAAGGGGCCTCCCCCACGCATTGTGTCCAGGAGGTTCTGTTCAGAGCGTGTGCTTCGAAGCTCACGTTGAGGCTAAGGTGATGAATTCGCTTATGTCTAGGGCCCTGCTGGGGGAGAACGAGGCCCCTTCCCGGGTGTCAGGGAATGCAAGCCTTCACAGCTGACACCACAGTGCCTTCGAGATGGAATCAGGGTCCCAGTGTGGGTGCCCAGGGGATTGTGGGCCGGGGGATGAGGGAGTGGAGGACCCCAGGACCTGGAGGAACCTCAGCTGGGTCCTGAAGTCTCTGCAGAGTTGGTCGGGGGAGGACAGGATTCCAGGTGGGAGAGGATGGTACAAGCCGAGGCAACGGGCTGAGAAAACACACAGCGTGAAAGGAGCAGGAGACATTTCCGGAAAGAGAAAATGCAAGCCGGGAAGTTCCTGCTGAACCCACGGCCTCGCTGGCCGCACTGAGAGCGTCTGGTCCACAGTGACAGGAGAGACAAACGATTGTAGGAGAAAAATCTGGGTTTTTTTTTATTGTGTTATCATTTTTTACATTAAAATTACTAGGAGAGAAAAGTAATGGATATCCTTTAAAATACTGGGAAAAATACAGAAAAGTACATAAAGAAAGTTACTCATGCTCATGTCACTTTTGAGCTCCCTCAAGTCCCCAGGCATTAGAGGGGGAGGAGGAGGGGCTAGGCAGCAGAGCAGGGAGAGCGTTGAAAATACTCACAATGAGGGCGCACAACCAACCATTGACCAATGGGCCCTTGTCACAGCTTCACCTCCTGAAGCTAATTGTTCATCAAAGTTATTCTGTCAAAATTATATACTGTTAGCAAATAAAAATGATTCATAAACATGTTTGAGCACCCCAAATCTTGCACTTTCTACTAAGAAACAAGTCCAGCCAATTCTCTCTCTACTTCTGACATGGTGGGGGGTGTCAGAAAGTGACGGGATGAGTTTGACATTAGAAGTGGAGGGCAAACAGGAGAAGAACTGACAAACTGGAGGTGCCCCTTCTTTCTCTGGTCATTGGCCCATGCACGGAGCTTAGCCCTAAGAAAAGACTGATCCCCAACGATTTTCCTTTCGTGTCTTCATTAACAACATGGAGACTATTCATGAGATTAGAATGCTGTCAGAGCAAACTGGCATGTTCAGTATCTGCGAATTCTCAGAGAATAGATACTGAGTGTAATGCATCATTTTCATTTCTCTGGAAAATAATGATATTAGCAAAGAACAACCTGATGCATGCAGCTGCAGTTTCTCCACTCCAGCAAGTGTGAGTGAGTGTGCTGCTCCTGAGCTGCTCCAAGAGGGAAAGCTGAGCTGGAGACCACAGCAGGTCATACAGGGTTTCCTATCAGGGTGTCTTGCACATGTGTGTTTGCACATGTGCATGCATGTGTACACACATGTGCTGATATGCGCACATGTGCGTGTTTGCATGTGTGCACATGTGGGTGCCTGTATGTATTGGTATGCATGCACGTGTTTGTGTGCATGTGTGTGTTGCTATGCATGCACGTGTGTGTTTGTGTGTGTTTGCATGTGTGCATGTGTGGGTGCATGTGTGTTGGTATGCATTTATGTGTTTGTGTCTGCAAGTGTGCAAGTGTGTGTGCATGTGTGTGTTGCTATGCATGCATATGTGTGTCTGTGTGTTTGCATGTGTGCACATGTGGGTGCATGTGTGTGTTGCTATGCATGCATGTGTTTGAATGTGTGCATGTGTGTGTTGCTATGCATGCACGTGTGTGTTTGTGTGTGTTTGCATGTGTGCATGTGTGGGTGCATGTGTGTTGGTATGCATTTATGTGTTTGTGTCTGCAAGTGTGCAAGTGTGTGTGCATGTGTATGTTGCTATGCATGCATATGTGTGTTTGTGTGTTTGCATGTGTGCACATGTGGGTGCATGTGTGTGTTGCTATGCATGCACGTGCATGTTAGTGTGTGTTTGCATGTATGCATGGGTATCTGGGGCTCCCTGACAATATGAGGAAAATTGATGAATTTTTCTAGAAAATACTAATTACTATGGTAACCACCATGGTCCACACACTGTCTGTGGAAAGCTGAGATGCCAGGACTTTTTTGTGATTGTCATAAATCTTGTCAGTCAGTGCTTCATCTGATTAGGGTGACATTCACACAGCTTCCACGATGTGGTTAAAAATTGCTAGTTCCAATCACTTAGCTGACTATTTCTCAATAATCAACTCCACAAGTCAACTTCACATCTCCACATTTAACCAAAACATGTAGAATTTGAGTTTTGAGAATAAAAAATGAAATCATATGCAAAATATATATTTCAGGGGTGGGATAGAGCCATTTTAGGCATTGAAAACCGCCTGAATCTATAGAACAGCATATAAAACAACTTACTAAATATAACATAAATAACAAAGAACAATAACCTATCATTTTGTAAAATCGCAGATCTTATTCACCAGTTTCCTTCTCTTAGCAGCAAAACAACACAAAATTCAGAGTCCCTCCTCCGACAGTGGTATGGGTAAACCCCTCAACCCATTCAGGGCAATCCCATAGCAGCACTGTCTTCTCCCACCAAAAGTGGATTCCTTTTCACCCTGCTGGGTCCCCGTTTCTCTGTTTAAAATTTACAGAACCCTCTGTTAATTGAAATAGTTGCCAAAGAGAAGCAAAGTGCTCATTCTGGAGCAAACACCTCATGGGACGTGGATGCTGCCAGCCAGGCCCTGGCACCTCCATCATCTTCACAGACAGCGGAGCAAGAGAAAGTCCTTTCCCGAGAGGCAGTAAGTTCACTTCATGTTCCCAAGGACAACTGCTCAGAGAATGGCCACGTGGAGCCAGAATAAGAAAATCTGGAAAGTCTTTTGCATGACTTGAAAGAGAAACTGTCATCCAAACTGGAAAAGTTAAAAATAAGAAGGATAAAGGATGATAGAAAGAAAAAAGAGAGAGGAGAGGAAGGAAGGAAGGGAAGGAGGGAGGGAGGAGGGAAAGAGAAGAAAGAAAGGAAGAAAGAGAGAGAAAGAGAAAGAAAGAAAGAGAGAGAGAAAGAAAGAGAAAGAAAGAAAGCACTAGCTGCAACTTCTCTGCATCCTACTAAAGCATGATTCAAGCAGGATCCAGACCCGACAGCCAATTACTTCTTTCATCTCTGAATATCTCTAAAACAAGAAAAGGCACTGTGTTTGAGTAGCTAGTCAAATACAGTCCCGAGGTCAGCGCTGTTCTAATTAAAGTGACCTCACCTGTGACAGGAACAGTGTCATTCTTAAACAAAGCACAGCCGAAAGCAATCCCCAGGACAACTAAAAACATCATGAATTTGGTCTCTCGGCAGGGAAAAGAAAACTTGCTTAGAAGCAAGTCTTTCCCATCTCCTTTCACCTCTCTTGTGTTTAGTGAGATTTTTGTTGAAAGTCACAAGAAATCCTATTGTCTTCCTCTTCCTCTCTCTTCCCACTACAGTTCCAGGAGGCAAGTTTCACCTGACTCAGAAACCATCCTTTTTATAATGGCATTAAAAGATGACTTAAGGGTGTATCATTCTTTGATGGATTTTGTTTTTGTTTCTGTTACGATGAAATATTGCTGAGTATCCCCTAAATTTGACCGGGATTTGCAACTGGGAAACATATATCAGCCGTCGTTATTAGCATTCGTAATTATCACCAGTAATTGTTACCACAGTTTTCTAACAATTACCACTTTGAGCAATAGAATCCGAGGACAGTGCCATTCATTTAGCAAAGCAGTGTGGAGTTTCCATTTAACAAGACTGTCCAAGCATGAGCAGAAATGAAAACCAGAGATGCTAAATCTATATTTAAATGCAGACAAAAATCCTATGACAAAGTCGTTCTTTCCCAGCTCAAATCAAAATTTTAAACAGTTTACCTCCTTTATGTCTTCCCAAGAGTTTTATGCAACAAACTTTCAGTGTCATGACTAATAGCGGCTCTTGCCAAGGCTGACTCTTAAAGCCTCTCCTCCGCCTTGTGATCTGCAGCGCACGTCTTATTATGGGGTGCATTATGCAGACGCCAGCCCTGTGATGGGACAGGCAACCCCGCTGTGAGAATGCCTATCAGAGCTTCTTTTAAGGCCCTTTCTCAATTGTCAGCAAAGTATTTTTTAAGGTTAAAAGGTGTAAAATTATTCTGAAATGCTTTTCTGACCTGTCGCCTATCACTGCAAAGAGCTATAGTTCATTTTTTTTCTAAAATTGTATTTTTTGAAATGCAGTAATATTATAAGAGTAAGCTTCATATGAGGAAAATAGTCTCCTGAAATGTTCGTGGTATTTTTTTTGCAAGCCTTCTTCTCCAATGACTGCAATACTAATCATTGTTTTATGCTTAGAATTATAATTTTGATGCAATTTTTCTTATACCAAGTCTCCTTTTCTGTGGTGAAATTAATATAAATGACCATTACTTTTTGCATCTCTTTCTTTTTAAAAAACAATTCCTGTTACAGTGGTTGCTTCATATTCCATAATGTCAAATTCACCACTGTCATGAGATGTAATCTCATTATTCAGAGGCGTACAGGCCGACGAGCTGTCATTCTCAACGCCGCACCTGCACGTTGATTGAAACCACCCTGGAAGTCAGCAGGAAAACCAGCAGACGGTTTGGCCTCCCTGCCCTCATCTGTTTCACAACTCCCGAAACTTGCTTGGCCAGAGAAGTTGCAAGCGTGGCAGATATGTAGGGTCAGCAAGCCCATCATCGTAGATGCCTGGCCTGTGAGGGCCCCAGCTCCTGTTTAGGGTGGAATTCTGTTATTTTGCACTGTTTATGCTCCAATAAAATGTCTGGTAGATTTTGGAATCTATTTTTGGGTCCCAGGTATAAGGAAAATCAGTGGAGAAGCTCACCCCAGGGAGGACAGCAGGCCTGCCTCGCTCAGCTTGCAGCAGGCACGAAGACTGCACCAGGGCCAATGTGAGGGGAGCTAACGTGGAAGAGAACTTGCTGTATTTCTGTCTGCCCCCTTCATGCACATCAAACAACCTGCGTCAGAATTGGGCTTCCTTTCGTTGCTTTTTGCTTTTGCACAGCTCCTGCAAAACGAAGCTTCCTTCCTTGTGCAGCGTTCAGGGACTAGGTAGAAGATGCTCTCTGAACCTGCGACATGTGTCTCGCTAGAGCACCCTGTCTGATGACGCTCTGTGGATGTTCCTGTCTTCGTTCAGGGACGAGGTAGAAGATGTTCTCTGAACTTGCGACGTGTGTCTCGCTAGAGCACGCCGTCTGATGATGCTCCGTGGATGCCCCTGTCTTCGTTCAGGGACTAGGTAGAAGATGCTCTCTGAATTTGTGATGTGTGCCTCGCTAGAGCACGCCGTCTGATAACGCTCCATGGATGTTCCTGTCTTGGTTCAGGGACTAGGCAGAAGATGCTCTCTGAACTTGTGACATGTGTCTCGCTAGAAAACGCAGTCTGATGACGCTCCGTGGATGTTCCTGTCTTTCTCATTGATGGAGCAGTTCCCTTTAGCTGCATTTGCAGTCATGAGGGATCGTGACCTTATGCCTGTTCACTAGTTAGCAGTAGAAAAACCACCTGGCATTTTACAGAAAAGCAACAGGTAAATTTACCTTTAGAGCCAATGCTCTTTGAAATCCAAGGCATCTTATGAGCCCTAAATTCTCTGACAAGAGACAGAGGGACAGGGTACAGCACACTTTACCCCACAACCCGTGTTCTTTCCTCTCTCCTTTGTCCTCCATCTTCTAAAATGAGCACGGGAGAGGAAAATAACCCTTTCCCTACATTCCGTTCTTCAACTTCTGTGTCATTCTTCTTACCAGTATGGGACTGCATGTATGAACCAAATAAAAGACTCCACATCAAAGGAAGTTGTTGGGAACACTGCCAGTATCAGGGCTGAGACAAGAGGAGGCTCCGGGGAGTGGGGCACAGTAGCCACGCTGCCCAGAGGACATGGTGGGCTTGGTGTCACCAAAGCTGGGGCAGATTTGCAGGAAGCTAAGGAAGCTTGAGCCCACGTGTCCATCGGGCCGAGGCCGTGTGCACACAGCCCCATGGGATTCCACAAGGCACAAAAGTGTGGCAGCCACAATGGATATGGTCTGTTTCTTCCCACCCAGTCCCCCGCCCCCATGTCACTTCCTTGTGCCAGGTGAGGACCACAGGGCTGCTGGCACGTCTGGGGCCCAGCCATGGTGACATGGCTTTGAGGATTCACATCACTTAGATTGGTAGGATGCTCTGTGAGGGCCACGATAAATTCCAAGATGCATCGATGGCAGACTGGTGATGAGAGTCAGCAACTGAAGGAATAATTGGGATTCTTCACAGAATGGGAACATTTTAAATTTCCTGAAATCTTACAGCTCTTTACAGGAAAGAAACTCAACAGAGGTTCTCCCTAAATTTGCTAACAATCTTTAAAAAATTTAGGAGATGTTCCAAGAGCTGGCTGTAAAACTAAAAGAAAGTTTTCTAAAAGACCAATCATTAAACACAAATTCTGATCCACCAGAAGGAGTAGGCCGATTTGTATTACTTTCTCCCTGTAGGAAATATCAGGGCCTGCAGCCAAACAGTGGGGAAAGGGTATTAGAGCAGGCCAGGCACTTCATACCGTCCCCCCGATTTCATGGTGTCTGAGGTATTTATCAATGTTTCAAAATTTACAAATTGCTGTGATGTCCTTTTTCACTCTAAACAAACGCCACTTTCGTACCCACTTGGGTCTCACTTTGCTTTCTTTTTCCTAAAGGGGGCTCTCGAGTCATGGAAACTTCAGCTCTCAGTCTGGCTCTGCCCGCCTCATGCTAATCAGTTTTACCCCCAAAGATCACTTCTTTTTTTTTTTTTTTTTTTTTGAGATGGAGTCTCGCTCTGTCACCCAGGCTGGAATACAGTGGTGTGATCTCTGCTCACTTCAACCTCTGCCTTCCAGGTTCAAGCAATTCTCATGCCTCAGCCTCCCAAGTAGCTGGAATTACAGGCTCCCACCACCATGCCCGGCTAATTTTTGTACTTTTAGTAGAGATGGGGTTTCACTATGCTGGCCAGGCTGGTCTTGAACTCCTGACCTCAGGTTATCCACCCACCTTGGCCTACCAAAGTGCTGGGAATACAGGTGTTAGCCACCGTGCTGGGCCTCCAAAGAGCACTTCTAATATGACTTAAAACCCTCGCTCTTCCTTCTGTGGGTAAAAAGAAAGGCGATTTTGTTCTTCTCTGTGTTAACTTGGAGTCTCACTCTGTTTAATAGGTGTCCGACACCACCAACACTCTGGCCATTGTTCTGAAGGAAAATAAATAAAACGTCTCTATGACTTGTTAAAAACAAAGATCAAATTTTGCCAATGTAAGAAAATGTTAGTCAGTGTTTTTTTTAAACATTTAGCCTGCTATGTAATTCTGTTTCTTTCACTTCTCTAATTCAAAGACTTTGTGTCTGTTGACAGGTCACTGCTCATTAGCACCCAACTTGCCACTTTAATGGAACACTGCTGGAGGGGGTGTATTTGTGTATATGTATGTGTGTGTGTGTGCATGTTTATGGGTGTGCATATATGTGTGCATATGCATATATGTGTATGTATGTGTGTGAGCTTCTGGGAGACCGAGTCTGTGTGCCAAGGCTAGCATCTTCTTAAGATTCCATTGTTCTGCATCTTATGGGTGTGTTTTTCTGTGTATGTGTGTATGTATGTTTATATGTGTTTATATGTATGTGTACATGCATGTATGTGTTGTGTGTGTTATGTATGTAGCTGTATGTGTTGTGTATATATGTGTTTGTATGTGTGTGTGTGTGTGTATGGTTTTGTCTTGTACTCATAATGCATATTTATTTATTTTTATTTTTTGTTTTATACTATACAGGGTCTCACTCTGTCACCCAGGCTGGAGTGCAGTGGCAAGATCACAGCTCACTATAGCTTCAACTTACCAGGGTCAAGTGATTCTCCCATCTCAGCCTTTCAAGTAGTTGGGACTAAAGGCACTCTCCACCACACTTGGCTTTTTTTCTTTTTTTTTTTTTTTTGCATTTGTCTAGTAGTACTGGGATTTTGCCATGTTGCCCAGGCTGGTATTGAACTCCTGGACTCAAGAGATCTGCCTGCCTCTGCCTCCCAAAGCACTGGGATTACAGGCATGTACCACCACGCCCTGCCCATGCCCATTCATTTATAAGCCCTGGCTGCGACATGTCCTCTTAACACAAAGTTGCTGCTTCCAATTCTGATGTATAACGAAGGAATCATAAAAAGACGCTCAACTCAGCACACAAGGACAAGGCCTCCCAGTCACCACACCACACAACCTGGAAGACTTCACTTCCCTCCAGGGTCCTCATTTATAGTGTGTTGACCGCATTGCCCACCTCCCAGGATAGTTCATCATTAATAAATGAGACATTGCTAGAATGCCAAGTGCTCCCCACCTGCAGGGGCGCTCCTGTCACCAAGGCCTGAGCTCTGGAGCATTTGTACATTTCATGTGTGGCTGCGTATGGCAGAAGAATGTGAGAATTAGCACACAATCTTCCAAACCAGACCCAAATATGTTTGCGTGTGGTGTGAAACAGTTATGTCTTTTAAGGTCTCAATTTCCTTCTTTGAGAAATGAGAAAAATCACAGAGTCTACCTCTCACGGTTGTTGTGAGGATTTAACATGATCTTGGACACAAAGTGCTCAGCACAGCACCTGGCACACGGCGACAGCTCAAAGGTGCTGACTGGTGTCCTCTGGTCATAAGTCACATGAGCATTTGGAAACACTGTGTTCCATTCATTGATCTACCACCCTGGAAAAAGATTTAAAAATCAATCAACAAACTGTTCCCGAAAACTTACCATGGGCTTGGCCCTATAGTGGAAGCCAATAAGACGCACGAGGCAAGGCCCTTGGGCAGTGGCTCAGGCTGTGCAGCACCCAGGCGAACTCCAGCTGGTGTGGCCCCAGGGACTCATGGGATTAGATTGCAAATGGCAGATCCAAAATCATTTTGTATGTTTTTGGAGGAAACATTTGTCCCTGAGATCATCACTAAAGTAGAATTTCATCAACGGTAATTGCTGGGTACGTCCTTGATAGACCAGCAATGCTCATGCGTGGGTAGCCATTGTCCTGTGTACACAGCATGTGCAGGACTCTTCCTTGCTCCCTCCTACTCAGTCTTCATTGAGAGGGAAGAAAGCGCCCTTAGAGAAAGCCAGATTTGCAGCCAGACGCGTGTGAGGCATGGCTGGGGAACCCAGGCATGGCCGTGTTGGGATGGCCTGGAGTGAAGTGCCCGGGAGAATGACAACAGTTACTTCATCACTGTTACAGCCAGGAAGTCTCCCTGACCCCACGGCATGCAGCGTCCCACCATCATGGTGATACATCTCTGCTGGTTACATGCGTACCTCCCCCACAGTCTTTGATCCTGAATGCACAGCTCTCCCCCAATCACTAGCCAAGAGAACTCTGCCTGCCTGGTGCTTTAACAACATAAGCAATTTTCCAGACACACTGCCCTCTGAAATAACTGAATGTCACATGAAAAGGCCAGGATGTGTTGATGAGGGCCCAAGTCAACCCCACCATGGCCAGCAGGATAACGCATGGTTATCTTGGTGACATCTACCCTGACGTGTCAGTCACCTGCACCCATAAGCCCGAACTGGGAGGCTGAAATGCAGACCATGGATGATCCTGTCTGGGTGTTCCCACCACAGACAAGGGACACATGCCCTTTCTGTAGTATCATCAGAGTCCTCTGCTAAAGCCATAATTGCCTTAAATAGGAACTGGCAGAAGTGAGGACACATGAAATATGATTTGAGAAGGTGCCTGGGTTGGGGCCTTACTTGGGGAGAAGTTGAGTTCTAGATGCTTTAGTGACTTCTGAGTCTGTGTCAGTGTCAGTGCATTGTCCTTCTCCACTCATGGAAACTCACAGGCCCTAAACTAAGCTCAGGTGCTGCTGTCCATGCAAACCCTCCTCACTCCTCTCCTCCTCCTGCCCCTTCGGTCTGACCCAGATGCGCTCACAGCATCTTGCCCCACCCTATCCCTATGGATCCTAGGACTGTGAGTGAAACGCCAGTGGCATCTGAAAGCATTTAACATAGAAGCTATAGCTGCACAGCCAGCCTCAATTCACACACCACAGGCTGCTCCGTAGGGTCACATGGGGCCCTCGTGATAAGAATACAACCAACAACGGCATGGTCACCACACTGTATCAGGAGGGAATGACTCAACGGTGACTTCTGAGGGTTTGCGGAGGGAGCTTAAACCATTTCCCAAGAAAGGGGTCAATCGTGATCCCAATGACACAATCCCGAACTCCATAATCCCGAATGTTGACATCCCGGAAGATCAAAATTCCAACAATGTACTTCCGGAAAAAATCATTTTAAATTATTTAAGACAATACTTATTACATTTTAAAAGAGGATTTATAAAACATGACAGAACACTTGATGCAATGAAACAGCCCGTAAGAACATGCATATTTTTGCAAGCATAAATGCTCAGGTATCTAAGGACAGTTGCCTGGGTACAACAGCTATGAGCAGATGAACCAGATTCATGAAAAAATGGGTGTAAAAGGGAAATGTGTAAACGACGTCACTGTCATTGGTCACTGTGTGCACCCAGCTTTATCCTCCAGTCACCTGAAATACTGTGGCCAACAGCCTCAGCCTTTGAAGAGACCCATAAAAAACGAGATGGGTCATCTCCACACATGCGGTCACCCAAGGAGCTGAGATCTCGAGAAACTTTACCCTTCACAAACGCAGATGCACAAAAAGGACATCTCTTCATTTATGGAGGAAGTTTCAGTGTTTCTGTGTACACACACACAGACACACACACACAGACACACATACAGACACACACACACAGACACACAATGCTTACACACAAATTCAAGGTTATGATTGCGCACTTTCGTGGAGTCAAATTTGCAAAAGATGCATAAAACAAAACTTTCTAAAAGTCTCCACACAATTTACACCTCCAGTATTGAAGTGATGTGAAGGTGAAATACACAGCATGGCAAATTGTAAGAAATAATGCTGACAATTTAAAATGGTGGGAGAAACTAAAAAGAAAATTCAACCTACGGAAAATTGTATCACAGGGATGGACTATCAGCGATTGCACGCAGGTCGGAGTCCGTAAGCGCTGGCCGGCTTTCACGATCATTAACTACGTTTTGAATTCTGCGTGGTGATGAATTGCTGCTTTTTTTTTCTTCCAGGACATGGTTCTCCTTGGAGGATACGTTCACATTCATTCCTATGTGGCTCTGCTCTTCTGGAATTCTTCTGTGATTCAACACACAGCAGCATGAGCCCTCTTCAACCTTCACATCTGTGCCATGCATCCCCATTGTTTTAGGTATGAGGAAATCCATTCGGATGCTTTCATACGCAGACCACGGACTTGGTGGGAACCACGCTGGCGACAGAATGGCAAAACCGCTGTGTAAGTGTCTTCTTTTTTTTTTTTCTTTTTTTTTCATCTTTTGAGATGGAGTCTTGCTCTGTTGCCCAGGCTGGAGTGCAGTGGCACAATCTCGGCTCACTGCAAGCTCTGCCTCCCAGGTTCACGCCATTCTCCTGCCTCAGTCTCCCGAGCAGCTGGGACTACAGGTGCCCGCTACCACACTCAGCTAATTTTTTTGTATTTTTAGTAGAGACGGGGTTTCACTGTCTTAGCCAGGGTGGTCTCGATCTCCTGACCTCGTGATCTGCCCGCCTTGGCCTCCCAAAGTGGTGGGATTACAGGTGTGAGCAACCGCGCCCGGCCTGTATAGGTGTGTTCTTATCCTACGATGCACATAATTATTTTGGAACCAGTCAGTAACTTCACCAGCTTCTTCAGGCAAGTGTGGCTTTAATTCATTAAAATCTCCTGGCACGTCATCAGCTGGAAGGAATGTCACTGCAGGCACGTGACGAATTTTTAAACTGAGGATTCTGTCAGTGCTGTATGGCAGGGCCATCGCTCATCCGAATTTCCCACCAAATGCATCCCCTTAAACCATGCTTAATTTCCAGTGAAGACCATAACAAGGTCATCGTCCACCTGACATAATGCAACTGTCCTGCTACTGTGGTTTCAGGATTTTAAATGTCAGGATTTTAGACTTTGGGGATTTAGATTTTAAGGATTTTGATTTTTCGGGATTACAGCATTTGGGATTGTTCTTTCAGGATGATGATCCAGGCCCCATAGGAGGTGCCACCAGGCCTGGGCTTCTGCCTCGGAGGGAGCTGGTTTTATGCTCACTCTAAGCAGAAAGTGCCTTCTCCCTCAAAATGAGGTAAAAAAAAAAAACATTTGCCATTGATACGGACCTTAGAGGAATGCTGCCCCCAGCAGCCCTGCAGATTTGGCGCCCCTGAGACGGGCAAAGAACGCAGCATCCTGCAGCCGCCTCAAGGCAGTGAAGTCCTGAAACTTGAGTGTCAGCCTCTGCACCGTGCAAAGGCGACCAGGAAGGACTCCAGAGAGGGCCAGGCTCGGCTGGACACCAGGGCGACAGTCACTACCGGTGTTTTACAGGGAGAGCCAATGCTGCCGTCTGCCGCCTCAGGCTGCCCTTGCACCTCCCTGCTCAGACCCATCACGTGTGAGCTTCCTCACAGAGGCAGCCCCGTTGCTGAGGAAGAACCACAAGCATCTCCACTCTGGGAACAGTCACGGAGTCCTCCTAAAATCAAGGCCAGAACTTCACAGCCAAAACACCTTACTTGAGATTTTTAGCTTAATGAAAGGAAACATAGTTGTTAGTAAGTGGTTTGTTTTATTGTATTTTAACAAAACATGTAATAAACATAACTACGTTTTCATTGTTAGACCAAAAGTATCAATCATATGTACGTATCTTTCTGTGTGAATTTTTCTCTCACAAGATTAGACAGCAGCCGCCTAGAATGCCCTTGACATGTGACTTTGGCCTCCTGCTGGAAAGGAGTGTTGCTCCTGCAGAAGTCCAAGGGCTCCGTGAGCTTTCCCGAGGGCTCCTCCTACTCCTTCTGCAAGGGCTTCGTGAGCTTTCCCGAGTTCACGTCATTTCCTTTCACAACGCCCACTGGGTCGACCTGAGCGACCATTTTTTGCTAATCAGTTCACCTCTGACCAGATCACCTGTGGCCAATAACTCTACGAGCCTCATCAACCCCAAAATTCTCTGCCTGCTTCACAATTTCCACCTTCCTTCTACCCATGTGCTTTGTATTCGCTTGTGTCTAAGCAACCCTGACCAAAGGCCGTGTGGTTCTGACAGTGACAGCCGAGAGTGACTGCTGTCCAGGGGGAAGGGCATTTAAGTGGACCACACTTTTGTAAGCGGTCAGTCCATGAGTAATCATTTTATGTTTGACAGTATTTACTTCCCTTCACAATCTTCAGGTAACAAGGACTAGGGTAATTGACGTTGCACAATGAGAAATGCGTGCAACCTAGATTGACAGGATCTGCTCATTTAGAACTTAGATTCAGTTGCTGGGAGAGGAAACAGCCAGACATGAGACACGCCCTCTAGAATTACAGAATATGAAAGGCAGGTCTAGCTGCAGAAGAACATGCTCCAAAGGGCAGAGGGCATGAGTTCTGTTTTCCGCATGTCATCAGATGAGATTGGGAACGCTGGGTCACACAGATTACAGAGGACAATTTTCTTTGTGTGGGTTTTTGTTATTGTTGTTTAAATGCAGAGGTTCTCGGAGACCTTTTACACATTAATACAGAGTGTTTAAGGAGACATAGTCTGAACGTTCCCCATTAATGTGACCACACAATCTTTTGTTGTTGGTATCTCATGATGTTCCCCAGAAACTTGGAAATGCTGAACTAGATACAAACACACAAACCACTTGGAGAGCACGTAAACATTTGACTGCCGTGTCCGAGGCCAGAAGATAGTATCTGCAGCTTCATTTTAGAAGGACAGAGGGTGGATGAAGACGGCCAGCCATTAAAATGCTGGGTGCCGGCCGGTACAACGTGGGGATTACTGCACCATGCGAATACCTCGCTGCATGTGAAACATTAGCCAAATAAAATAATGGCTTAAAGCTGGGACAAGAGCTACTTCGAAGAGCAGAATTGTGTCCCCAGAGTTCCTGCTGTCTGGAGGAATGGAATTTTAAAGTTTTAAAGATAAAATGTATTGGGTGTGAATATGAGATCTAGGATGCAAAACCCAACCACATACATCCTGACTGGGGTGTCTTCACACCAACACTTGTGAAAACGCCTTTAGGTTTCAATCGTCAATCTACTTAAGATAAGCCAACAGGATGACTTACCCATTATTCATAGAATCCTAGGCTGTATTGTCTGAAACGCCCTGCTGGGAGGAGGTGAAGGACCCACGCCACTCTCAAGGAGTCAGACTTCACCAGCAATGTCGCCTTCCATCGTGGGTGTGCACCTGGAGAGGAATGTAGACAACTCCAAGCAAGTTCAGAGAAAGACGATCAAGACACCGAGAAGACATGGCGTTGCCTCGGGTGAAGGGCAGTGGAAGAGACTGGGTTCCATGAGAAGAGAATATCATTGTCCTCAGATGCTGGGACACCTCTGGTGGGAAGATGAGCCAGTGTTGTTCCTCAAAGCCCAGGGGAGGAGAGGTGCCGTGCCAGCGGGTGAGAGTCACAGAGATGGCATTCCTGCTCAGCCAGAGGAGGCAGAAGCAGGAGGAAGAGGGAAACCTCAGGACACGCTGTGTTCACCTTTAGCAGACCCAGACCACGCATCTAAAAAGACTGTTATCCAAAAAGTGTGTGTGCCTTGCATGTAAGTCATGACGTAATAATAAGATGAGCAGTTGAGAATCTGCTCCCTAATCTGGGTGCTGGGCGTTTCCAATACGGTGCACTCTGCAGGTTGTCCTTTCCCAGATGTGCCTACCCTGCTGTCACTGCTGCCAGCAATAACCGCTGTTCCAAGCTTTTAAAATCATTTTTAATCTCAAGACCAATCACTGGCTTTACAATAACTAACATACAGGTACATATATATATACAGGTATATACAGGATTTAGACCACACACTTATCCCTGGATAACAAATCCTACTCTACATATGCCTCTGCAAGTCACTTTCTTTTACTCAGAAATGTTTCTGGGTTCGTGATGGTGCACGAAGCCCTCATGCGCTTGCTGAATGCAGTTCTGCTGCAGAACGTGTTGCAACCTACGCCTCCCACCCTTGGGGGGAATTCACAACTTTCCAGTGGCTCACACATACGTTCAGTTTTGTGAACATCCTTGTAAATGCTTCTTGGTGCATATGTATGAGAACTTCTCAAGGGCATACATTTAGAAATTGCTACGTTGTCAAGGGTACACATACTTAATTCTAAAATCTTCTCCAAAGTGGCTGTACCAATTTGCGCATCCAGAGGCAGGGCATGAGACCACCCACCGCTCCATGCCCTTGCCAGCATGGGATATTGTCAGCCTCTGTGGGTATTGCTTGTGTGAAATGGTATCTCATCCTTGCCTTAATTTGCTTTTCGAAGATCTCAGTCAAGTTAAGGGTCCTTTCATTTTTTTTTATGCCATTTGGATTTGCTTCTTTGTGAATTGGCCATCTGTATATTTTGCTCATTTTATAACCATTTGGTCTCTTTTTTATTGATTTGTAAGGCTTCTTTACACATTTTAGATAGATAATCTTTTGCTGGTTGGTTGTGTTGCAAATATCTTTTCCCAGTTTCTGGCTTGTCCTTTTACCCTCTTTTGGTAACTTTTGACAAAAAAGAATTTGTTAAATTAAATGTAGTTGATTTTATTAATCTTTTCTTTTATGGTTAGTACTTTCAGTGTTTTGTTTAGGAAACCTTAGATTGTAGAGTCTGGCCTTTGACACCTGAACCTTCCATCCCTCTGGAATAAACTCTTGTTTATGGTGTGAGGTTTTCACTTTCTTCTGTTTTTATACATGGAGAGAAATTGTATTTCTCGAGGTATTGACCTTTTGTTGAATAGTGCCTCTCTCTCATGATCCTCCTGAGTTCCACAGGTCTCTTTCTGGGTTTGCACCCTTTTGTTTTTTTCTCCCTCTGCACAAGTGTCCCACCGTCTTAACTACTCTAACTTCATACTGAGTTGGGGGTTGTTGCACTGCATTTGTTCAGTGGGGCTGCTAAGCTGGGGCTGCATTTCCCAGAACCCCCACCCCATACAAGGTCGCGGTGAACTAGGAAGGCAGGGCAGTGGCCGACACCCCGCAGGTCCACTGGCCAGGTGTGGTGCCGGACAGACCCGGAGGTGTCGGCTCTGCCCAGCATCCTCTTCCTGAGGGTCGGCCCTGCTGACAGCAGCCCCAGGCCGGCAATCAGACGCTGGGCCGGGACCTCCGGGAGCAATCTCGAGGCACCCTCACCTCCCATGAGCCCCCCAGCAACCCTCGGTGTGCAGCTCTGCAGCTGGTGGCTCCAGCTTCCAGCCCCTTCCACCTCTGACCTCCACACCTGCTCCAGTGCTGCCGCGGTGCTGACTGGTGACTGTCCTCTGAATCTACACCTTCTGCTCTGAATCCAAATCCCTCCATTTCTCCCACAAGTGCACAGTCTTACTGACTGAATAAATTCCTTATCTCACAATATTCATGGAGGTTCTGATTGCACCATGACTAATACCTAAGTCTTGATGTGTGGCTGGGCTGTTCCAAGCCCTCACCATTATGTTTCTTGTTTAGAAACATCTAGGTTCTTCCTGCTCCTGGTCAGTCTCCTCAAATGTCTGTGTTGAGGTATTGATTAGAAATGCATTACATCTACAGAGCCAAATGACGTCACTGACACCATTGTGATACTGAGTCTTCAAACCATGGATGTTTATTTAGGTTTTCTTAATGTCACTGAACAGAGTTCTGCAGTTTTCTGCCATAGCCACGCATTGCTTGTCGGTTTATTCCCGAGAACTGTGCTATTTAATCCAGGCTGAGTCACACCATAGTAATGGATGTGCCCAGAGCTCAGTACTTAAAATGATAAAAGTTTATCTCTTGCTTTAACTGTGGGCTCCACTCAGTTTGTGACCCACAGTGACAGAGAAGACACCATCTCAATTGTTGCCAGTCGCAATTTTATCCAGAAGGAAAGGAGCCTTCAGACTTCTGCCTGGAGGCAGCACGTGCACTTCCACTCACATTTCCTGGGCTGACGCCCGTCCCGGGGCTACCCCTGCTCTGCCAGCGTGTGTGGAGAGGGGAGGTGTTTGGGTTGGCAGCACTAAGCCCTAGTGATCCACACTTCTGCCCAGCAAGCACTGGGTCCCCTCCCTTCCTCTGTGCAGCCAAGCCGCATGTGCCAGGGTGGTGTCCTGTCTCTGCGTCCAGAGCCGAGTCCACGATCTTTGAGCAATGCCCGGTAGCTTCTTCATCAGGCCCAGATCAAGCCCCTCAGAGCCCGAGGATCTGTGACCCAGCAATTGTAGGGTGTGTGCCCCTAACATCCAGTTGGCCACACAAGCAACCATGATGAACGGCCCCACTCGGAGCAAGGAGGACGGGCCAGGCCACAGTCACTGGTCTACAATAACCAGGCAGATGTGGTGTGGACCCGCTTGGGGCTGTCTCTTGATGAGGTCCTGGTCCTGCTCCTGGGGGTGGCTTGACGCTCGTTGCCCTCCAAGGCACTGGGCCCCTCCTCCTGGGTGGTTCTTCTTTGGCATGGTTTGGACATTTGTCCCCTCTCAATCTCATGTTGAAACGTAATCACCAGCATTGGAGGTGAGGCCTGGCCCGAGGCAATGGGGGTGGATCCCTGATAAACGGCTTGGCACCATTCCCTTGGTGATGACTGAGTTCACGTGAGATCTGGCTGTTTAAAGTGTGTGGCACCTCCCCCTTCCCTCTCTTGCTCCCACTCCTGCCATATGAAGAACCTGCTCCTACTTTGCCTTCTGCCATGATTGGAAACTCCCTGAGGCCTTCCCAGAAGCCAGATAGATGCAGGCATCATGCATGCACAGCCTGCCCAACAGTGAGCCAATTAAATCTCTTTTCTTTATCAATTACTCAGTCTCCGGTCCTCCTTTATAGCCATGCAAGAGTGGCCTAACAAACACATCCCTTTTCCATTCACCTCTGTGGCCACATTCACTGTGGACATCAGATGCGCTCTCTCCCAGATCCCTTCTTGTTTACAGATGGTGGATGCCAAGGGTCACTTTCATTCCCTAAAATCTTAGTCTCTCTCAGCCACAGTGTGTGGTTCTTTGGCAGTAAAGTCTTCAAGAGCTTAGTGAGCTGCTTCTCTGTTTGGTTCCACCCAGCACACGCATCAAGAGCTGCACGCTCAGCAATTTTGTAGGTCTTCCTTGTAGACTTGCCACGTTCCCTGGCTTCCTTGCTCCTGTGGCCCTCAGCAGATAGGACTGACCTGTCTGTTGGTATCATGGGCCCTGCTGGGAGGCTGAAACCCTTGCCCTCTTCCGGGAGCCACTTAATCCTTGCTAAAGGAGTCTCTAACCAAGGCAGCCTTTGGGGTTCCCTCATGTGCTAGTCTATTAAGAGATGTTAACAATGAGTCTAGGGACCAAGCACTTGACCGGCCTTGCCTGAAAGGCTGAGATCCAAACAGTCATGGCAGTTCAAAGCATTTCCAAGTTTACTTTTTACATTATCAGGGGAGAAGCAACTGTCTGTTCCAATCCCGAATTTGAGTCCCTGAATTTGAGGGCTCTCTGCCTCTCTGAGTCCTGCCTGCCACTGACAAGCTTATCCCTTTCTTGTAATACTTTGTTGGACAGACAATGCCAATTGCTGTGGCTAGAATTGTGTCCCCAAAAAGATATGTCCAAGCCCTAATTCCCAGTATCCACGAATGGGATTTTTTTGGAAATAGTACCTTTGCAGATGTAATCAAGCCCAAAGAACTACATGGAATTAGGGTGGGTCTAAACCCAGTCACTGGAGTTCCTATTAGAAGAGATGCAGAGACTCTCTGAGAGAAGATGCCACATGAAGATACAGGCACGGACTCATAGGGAGAAGGCCTTGCAAAGAAGGAGGCAGAGACCGGAGTGGGGCTACCACAAGCCGAGAGAGGCCAGGTCCCTCTGGGAGCCTCCAGGAGCTAGGAAGAAACACAGAAGGGCTCCCCCAGGTCCTTCTGTGGCAGGGCAGGCTGCTGGCCACACCTTGATTTTGGACTCCTGGCCTCCTGAACCATGAGAGAACACACGTCTGTTCTCGGAGCCAGCCAGGGTATGGTACTTTTGCTACAACAGTGCTAGGAGACCAGTGCACCAACCAATACCTGGTAGCAACACACGTAATACACACGTGACCTGACTCTCTGGCTCCTCCAGAAGGACCTTCACCAAATGCTTTCTTCAGCACGACGTACATGGCATCTTCTCAGTCTTCAGTAACAGTTGCCCGTCTTCAACTCACTACTAAGACAATGCCATGTATTTGAGGATTATTTTTTACCCTAGCATCTTTCTTCTATTTCTAGACTAGTGAGGAAGAGGGTAGATTTCACTGCAGTAATAAACAACGCCAAGCTTCAGTGACCTCAAGCAACAAATGCCCACTACACATCTTTGCTTGTGAATACACAGGCTGCCTGGTGACACTGCTCCAGCCGGGACCAGGGCTGATGGGGCAGCCCCACGTCAAACCTGCTGCCACTGCAGCGGGAGGCTGAGAACCGCTCACTGCTTCTTAATACGCACCCCTTTTGCTCATGGGGCCACACTAAATTCAGTGGGGAAGGCCCATGTGATCCCCCGTGTGCTTGGCAAAAGAACTGGAAATATTTAGTGAACATCAGCAATCATCACACAAATTAATGATTTTGTTGTTGCTGCTGCTATTGCAAATGGTTTCTTTGAAAGTGGTATTTTCTACCTGTACTTTGCTGGTGAGTAAAAATGCAGTTGACTTTTGTACTGTGATCTTGATTTTGATTATGCAACCTTGCTTAGCACTTGTGAAATATAAATATTTGTGCATTCTGCTAGGTTTTTTATGTAGATAATCACATTGTCTGCAGATTCCGACGGTATGCTTAAAAATTCTTTTCCTTATTAGCCCGTAAATCTTTTCTTTCTTCTCTTGACTGAATACACCAGGTAGGACTTTAAGCAGCACATTGAGTGGAGTTGGTGACAGCTGGCATCCTTATTTTATCTCTGATTTTAAAGGTAACATTTCATAATTGTTTACTAAGAATGACAATTATTGAAGGCTTGCAGTACAGACCCTCAATTCAGGTGAGGAAAATTCTTCCTATTTTTAATTTAGTGAAAGGGTTAGCATTATATGATGTCGACAATTATCAAAGACTTTTCCTTCTCTATTGCAGTAACTGTACTTTTTTAAAAAGTTTGTAAGTATTACAAATTATGCCTATATATTATCTAAAGCAATAGCTTGCCTGGATTCCTGAGTTAAACATGGCTTGGTCGAGATGGATGATCACTTTACACACTGCTGGCTTAGGTTTGCTAATGTGCCAGGCCCAGGGAGGGAGCTTGCTGAGGCACTGGATACACTTTCTTGAATAAAACTGATGCAGCCTCATGCTCATGGCTCCTATGGGCTAAGACATTGTTAATTACAAGACACAGCATCCATTTCATAACCGATTTTCAGGGAGAAACCCTTGCTGCATTACATATACATAATGCTTAATAAGACACATTCTAAGCATGGATGATGTAACCGCTGAGGAAAAGCAGACACACACAGATTATTCAATTAATGTAGTTTGGGGAGTCACTTCCTAATGTATTGAGCTTTAGTGCCTTCATTTGTCAAAGGAGGGGATGGATACTCTCTAAGGCACCCTCTGGATTTGAAATTCTGATTCTATAATACCTTCTCCTCAATAATCCTAGACCGGAAGAACAACCCCACAGCCTCCTGGACCAGAGCCTTGAACTGTTCAATTTAAAGCAATAGCCGAATAAGCTCCCATGACAAGAGAAATGACAAAGTCAACAAGAGACTGTTCACAAATGTATGCGTCCGTTCTCGCATTGCTATAAGGAAATACCTGAGACCGGGTAATTTCTAAGAAAAGAAGTTTAATTGGCTCATGGTTCTGCAGGCCGTGCAGGAAGCATGGCAGTATCAGCTTCTGGGGAGGCCTCAGGAAGCTTCCAATTATGGCGGAAGGTGGAGCAGGAGGGGTGTCTCTCGTGGCCAGAGCAGGAGCAAGAGTGAGAAAAGGGAGGTACCACACAGTTTAAACAATCAGATCTCATGAGAGCTGACTATCATGATGACACCACCAAGGGGGATGGTGTTAAACAGGGAAACCACCCCCATGACCCCATCCCCTCCCACTGAGGCAGGAAAATAGGGTCTGGAGGCAGGGAACTTAAGGTCAATTCAGCCTTCTGCTATGACAGGAGATATCCTCCCCACAGAGCCTACACTGTAAATGACTTTGTAATGAGAGGCGACAACGTGCTAGCAACCCTCCCTCCACTCTCGGCACCTCCTCAGCCTCAGTGTCCACTCTGGCCACACTTGAGGAACCCTTCAGCCTGCCGCTGCACTGTGGGAGCCCCTCTCTGGGCTGGCCGAGGCCGGAGCTGGCTCCCTCTGTTTGCAGGGAGGTGTGGAGGGAGAGGGGCGGGTGGGAAACTGGGCTGCGTGCTGCAGCGCGAGTTCCTGGTGGGCGTGTGGGCACAGGCTCAGCGGGCCCGGCACTCTGAGCGGCTGCCGGCTTTGCCAGCCCAGGGCAGTGAGGGGCTTAGCACCTGGGCCAGCAGCTGCAGAGGGTGCACCAGGTCACCCCCCACCACTGCCAGCCCGCCTGCACCGTGCTCAAATTCTTGCTGGGCGTCAGCCACCTCCCCATGGGGCAGGGCTCAGGACCTGCAGCCCACCATGCCCAACAACCACCCCCACCAGCGCCCCCCCCCAGTGCCCCCTCAGCACTCCCCCATCCCCCGTGGGCTCCCATGCAGCCCGAGCCTCAACAATAGGCACCGCCCCCTGCTCTGCGGCGCTGGGTGGCACAGGGTTCCATCGACCACCCAAGGGCTGAGAAGTGCAGGGGCAAAGGCAAAGCCAGCTGGGCTCCTGAGTGGGGTGGGGACTTGGAGAACTTTTATGTCTAGCTAGAGGATTGTATATGCACCAATCAGCACTCTGTGTCTAGCTCGGGGTTCATGGATGCACCCATAAGCACTCTGTATCTAGCTAATCTGGTGGGGACTTGGAAAACTTTTATGTCTAGCTAGAGGATTGTAAATGCACCAATCAGCACTCCGTGTCTAGCTCAGGGATTGTAAACGCACCCATCAGCACTCTGTGTCTAGCTAAAGGTTTGTAAAGGCACCAATCAGTGCTCTGTGTCTAGCTAATCTAGTGGGGACTTGGAGAACTTTTATGCCTAGCTAGGGATTGTAAATGCACCAATCAGCACTCTGTGTCTAGCTCAGGGATTGTAAACTCACCAATCAGCACCCTGTCAAAACGGACCTATCAGCTCTCTGTAAAATGGACTAATCATCTCTCTGTAAAATGGACCAATCAGCAGGACGTGGGTGGGGCCAGATAAGGGAATAAAAGCAGGCTGACTAAGCTAGCAACGGCAAACCGCTCGGTCCCTTTCCGTACTATGGAAGGTTTGTTCTTTCGGTCTTTGAAATAAATCTTGCTGCTGCTCATTTTTTGGGGCTGCACTGACTTTAAAAGCTGTAATACTCACCGAGAAGGTCTACAGCTTCACTGCTGAGGCCAGTGAGACCACGAACCCACCAGGAGGCATGAAGAACTCCAGACGCCCCTCTTTAAGGGCTGTAACACTCACCGTGAAGGTCTGCAGCTTCACTGCTGAAGCCAGCGAGACCACGAACCCACCAGAAGGAAGAAACCATGAACATGTCCGAACATCAGAAGGAACAAACTCTGGACACACTATCTTTAGGAATTATAATACTCACCGCGAGTGTCCACGGCTTCATTCTTGAAGTCAGTGAGACCGAGAACCCACCAATTCCGGACACACCACCAGGTCCCACCTTCAACACTGAGAATTGTAATTGAACATGAGATTCAGGTGAGGACACAGACCAAAACCATGGCAACAAAGTTGCTGGAGAGCCAGGGAGAATGGGTTCTGACGTCTGCCTCCTAAGGAGCAGGGCCTTTCATCCTGAACGCTCAGCACCCAATGGTCGGCAGACGGAGGGGCCTGTGTGGGAACTGGCTAGCTGTGGGCACTCCACGGGGTGGCTATGATGGGTGAATCCCCCCAGCCTGCTTGTCTTCAGAAGGCCAGGAGGCCCAGCAGTTTTCTTCCGTCTCTGTTCTAATTCATAAAACTACTTATACGTGTTTACGTTTTTTTCTTTAATGGTGAAGTTACATCTCAGTGTGTTCATTATATTGTTTCTGCATAAATAATAATGACCTTTATTGACAATAATTCCGTTTTGGACTAGAGGATTAATAATTGTCTGATGTTTAACGTATGAAAAATTGTATATGATAGTTTTAATTAATCATCTCTGACTTTGAAAATATTGTGCTTAGGATTGAAATTTGAGCACCTTAACCTGACTCCTCTGTGTAAACAATTCCAAAACAGAGTCACTGTGGCACAAACTTTTTTTTTTTTTTTTTGCTATTTGAAAAACACACACATACAGATTCTCAAATCTAAAAAAAGAAAAAAAAAGTTTACTATCTTGAGCATAAAAATGCATTGTGCCAGCTTTAGAATCTAATTGTTTCAATCTGTTTTTAAATGAACCTGATCTTTGACATTTAATTCTCCCTATTGACAGCAAGATTCAATGCCCTGATTTTTAGAGGCTTATGAAATGGGGATAAAAAGCTTTCTAAATATCAAGGAGTACTTACCAAAACCAGAATGTAATAAAAAGCTTTCTAAATATCAAGGAGTACTTACCAAAACCAGAATGTAAATGAAGTCGATGCACTGAAAGCTGCCTTTAATTTTATCTGACGTGTACTTGGGTTCTTTTTTTAAAAAATGGATCAAATATTTGGGACATGATTTGGGCTGCGCTTGGAACTGAAAGGCTTAGAAACGGCGAGGGCGTGCTCAGACGTGCACACACCATCAACACGCAAGCCGCTGATGCGAGCCCCGAGGGCTGTCCTTCATCCTGGAAAGCCTTTCCTAACCGGAGACTTTCAAATTCAAAATCGCAACGCTCTGTTGAAGAGAAGACAGAGCCCGTTCTTAGGCATTACAGAGATTACCCAACCTACTTTTAACATCAAACTTAGCGAACCAGCCCAGAAACGAAGTAGGCACCCGAGAAGCGGGCACACAGGAGGACAGGCTGTCCTCCCCGGAAACGTCCCCGCCTCTGCAGGTGCACTCGGGGCGCGAGGGAACAGCACCTCCCTCCAGAGCAGCCCCAGGCTCCCAGGTCTCACCCACAAGATTTCCTGCGTGCTCCTTGATTACCACCCCCGGCCCCAGCACACTCTTAACTTTCAGAAAATGGCTTTGTGACAATCCAGGCGCATCTGCTCTCACAGAAGAACCACTCGACAGCGCGATGCTTGCGGTATTTACTCAGCATCGCTCTGCCCCACCGCACATAGCCAGATAACACCAGACAAGATTAGAGATGAGTCACAAAAAACCCTGGAGGATAAATTAATTACACTTTCTGTGTAATTCCTTTTGGCAAAAGAGAGCTCTAAATGCTGTGACCGTTTCTAACATATAATAGTATCTCTAGCTGTGATGTTCCAATTAGCAAAAGTAGTGAGGAAGAATTGTTCTACAGCACCCAGACAGAATTTCTGTTTTCTTTTTTCTTTCTTTTTTGACACACTTCAAATCTCATTTAAAAGAGCCCACTCCCCATGTTCCAAACAAAAATCACTTACTAATTATTATAGTGATCTCTTATTCAAGTGACTTTTAAAGATGGGTCCAAAGGATAAACCTTTAGCATCAAAAAGTGATAATACAGAATTTCAGTGTTCTCAAGGACACGACTGAGTTTCTGCCCACATGTTTCTATGACAAGGACACGACTGAGTTTCTGCCCACAATGTTTCTATGACTAGGAGAGAAAGGAAGGAAAGGAGGGAGGAAGGAAGGGAAGGAAGGAAAGAAACAAGGAAAGAGGAAGGGAAAGAGGGAAGGAAGGAAGTACAGAAGGAAAGAAGAAAAAGGGAGAGGGAGGAAAGGAAGGAAAAACAGAGGGATGGAGGGGAGGAAGAATAAGGAGGGAGGGAGAAGGAAACTTTTCTAATTAGATATTAGAAAGCAGATTAGCACCAACTTAAATTATCTTGTCCAATAAAACTGATGTTTTATCTTATGGAACAAAAATATTTTTATTATATTTGCAAAAGACAATTATGAGTACATAAATATCCCATAACTTTGTAAAAACTAATTAGCAGTTTCTTGTTAATTGGGCATTTAAAGTATTTGAAATTGCTGAGTTTAGTTGTAATTAAATAATATTACATAGTTTTTAATTTCAGATTTGAGGTAAGCATCTATTATTACATTAGATTTTTTGGTTTTGGATTGTTTTTTATTTATTTATTTTTGTTTTTACAGAACCCCTTAGAACAATGCTTCTCTAGTGATCTCTGGGGAAGTGCCGGTTTGTTTTCTAACTTCAATCCATTGACGACCCTACATTGTAAGATGAAATAAAAATAAATTACTAGAAAAATGAAAAACAAAGAGAAAATACAAGCTGTAATCAAAATAAATGTAATATGACAAATCACTGAAAGGCTGTCTAAGCTTTCTCTCAATTTCTGCACTTGCTGTGGAGTGACCAACAATTCGGGTCCCAACCCATCTGAAAGCCACATGTTGAGCCGTGTAGCCTAGAGTTGAGGGTCCTAGAGTGTGTGTGGGGTGCCCAGGGTGTTCCCTGGCTCAGGAGAAGCGCAGGCGGGTCTACCTCTGCTCTGCCACAGGCTGAGCATCAGCTTTAGGTACTCACAGTTGTCGATATCAGATTGCACTCCCTTCCTCCCAATGCTGACAGTTTTGCAAAGCTGGCCTTTCAGCAATTGCTGTGATAAAAAGCAAGTACTGTACAAAAGTCAGGGTTGCACAGGAAGGGAATGTGGTAGTGCCAGGTTTGATCCCAGGTCCCAAGAGGCCGGTCAGTGCCCAGGAGACACACACCTCCCATTGGTAAGTGACTGTGGTCATTTGAAAGTAAAATCAAAGTATGGCTTATTCTTTCAGTTTCATGTATGCTTATTGTTTGGACCTAACTAGTTAATAAACAGACTGTTCCGTACTTCTTTTCGCCTGGAGCACTATGAAAAAAATTATTGCGTTGCTAACATCACCCCAAAAGATTAGAAATGAATCTTCTTTGTCTCTGAATCCTGAGATCCTGGCTTATATGAAGTGCTCGTTGTGAAGTCAACCAGTGAATTAATTAAGGAGGGGTCAAGCCATCCATCGATTCCCCCTCCACCTTTTAAATTTAGAGACATTGAAGTAATGTGGCACTTCCTTGCAATCCACCGGTTGACATTTCTGTTGAAATCGTGAAGATGTCATAAACGGTTCTCAGATAATATTCCTTCATCTTCTACCTAATGTTTGTTTCTGAGTCTTAAACTTCCAGTTGAGACCTTCTTTTCTTCTGAGACACCTCCCAACAACGATTTCAAGTACCATTTTGCTCAGAAAGGCAACCGGGGTCTGGGTGGAAGGCTGGAGTGAAAAGTGTGGTGCCCTGTTGCTGGAATCCTACTTCTGTGGAGAAGGAGCAGGGCAGGCTCACACTGGGCACAGCAGTTGCGCACTCAGAGCAGGGTGAGTACCATGAGTGTTTTAAAATAACGGAATTAAAACAGAAATGTTTAAATCTCGTTTGGATTTCTTCTTTCTCTAAATCATTCATTACTCCTGGATGTTTTAACTAATGTCTTCCTCCTGTGACATTTGGACCCACTAGACTTTTAAAGTCACAAATTGTCCCTAATAACAGCACAAATTATGTAGGCTGTTAACTATCATGGCATTTTTTAGCACTTTATCTTTTGCATGCTACAGTGCAATCATTTTCATTAACCATTCCTCATATCCAAACAAGGTGGCAGCTTAGCATAATAATAAAGCAATTTCCTGCTCTGTGATGTTGACATGGAAGGCCGAGGAAGTGACACTCTGTGGCTGAAGTCACAGAGTAGGAGAGTGCTCAGTCAGAGAAGAACTCGACCCCATGGGTGCCAGTGACTGCCCAGTGCATGCAGCTCTCCCACCGAGGTCTCCTGCTGGCCACCGGGCGTGGGCTGGGCTCACGGGACCGGGGTCTGCCACCTTTCCTCATTCTGCGGAAGAAGCACAACTAGATGGGACCGAATATTTATTTCTCTTCCAGCCACCAAGATGCATTTCTACTGGCCTTCTTAAAGACTATTAATTGCTTCTCTGGAAATTAACCTAAGACCACTCAAGAGCGAAATTGAGTAAGAGAAGTTTTTTACTTTCAAAAAAGAAGGAAAAGAACAAATGGTATAAGTTGGTAATTCAAAAGAGAAGAAGAAATCGATTAAAAACCAGTCATTGTGGCCATGTCCACAGAGACATCCACTGAGACTGGTGCCGTTCCCTGCTGTCCACGGAGGCATCCGCTGAGCCTGGTGCCATTCCCTGCTGTCCACGGAGGCATCCGCTGAGCCTGGTGCCGTTCCCTGCAGTCATGTGGACGATGCAGGTGACTCCTCCACAAGCCCAGGAGTGGGGCACATCCTCACAGCAGCACCACTGCCAGATGGGGGCCAAGCTGGGATTCACACCTCAACCCCCGACAACGGGAGCGGTGCCGACTGGACAGCCAGACCTGGCCTCCAGTCCCCCAAGGCCCTTAGACATAGCCGTCAAAAATGCCATCTTCCACCTGCTTTACTAAGTCACTGCAACCTGTGGCATCACAGAGTTTCCACAGACAGAGGCAGGAGCCGTGCAGTGACTGCCAAGGCCACTGGTCAGAACCATTCCTGCCTCTTTCCCTCTGTGCTTCAGTAAGCACAAGACGCTCACTGTGGCTGCAGAGTGGACATCTAAGTGCTAAGGAGGCGCAGGACCTGGGGTCAGCCACGTGTTCTCCCTTTTAGTGGTGTGTAAAGGAGGTGGCACCCTTGATAGGCTCAACCCCTGCCCCCCGCCCATGTCAGGAGGAATCTTTTCACTGAAATCTCTTTTCAAACCATCTGAGGGAGTCCAGACTTCTGCCAGGACGCCGACTGACCTGTGAGTATGATGATGACTTACATCAGCCATGATGACAATGCCAACTGATCCATGAGTATAATGGTGACTTACATCAGCCACGACGATGACGCCGACAGATCCGTGTGTATGATGGTGACTCACATCAGCCACGACGATGACGCCGACAGATCCGTGAGTATGATGGTGACTTACATCAGCCACGACGATGACGCCGACAGATCCGTGAGTATGATGGTGACTCACGTCAGCCATGACGCCGATGCCGACTGATCCGTGAGTGTGATGGTAACTTATGTCAGCCATGACAATGACGCTAACTGATCTGTGAGTATGACGATGACTTACATCAGCCACGATGACAATGCCAACTGATCCGTGAGTATGATGGTGACTTACATCAGCCACGATGACAATGCCAACTGATCCGTGAGTATGATGGTGACTTACATCAGCCACGATGATGACGCCAACTGATCCGTGAGTATGATGGTGACTTACATCAGCCACGATGATGACGCCAACTGATCCGTGAGTATGATGGTGACTCACATCAGCCACGACGATGACGCCAACAGATCCGTGAGTATGATGGTGACTCACATCAGCCACGACGATGACGCCAACAGATCCGTGAGTATGATGGTGACTTACATCAGCCATGACGACCACTGTGGCCCAGAGCCTTTGGGCAAAAGGGTCACCACAGAGCAGACGGGCCCCAAACACTGGGCAGGGCTAGAGACCGCTGCACACACCCATGCAGGCACAGGGCGCTGGCATTTCCCAGGAAGGCTGTTCTGCCTGGAGAAGCAGAAGGTGGTGACAGAGCCTGCATCGCTCATTTGGAGAACAAAGGCCTATGTCTGCACCAGCTCCAGGCAGCCTCCCTGTGCCCACAGCCCTTGTGTGCCCTGGACCTATGAGCTCTGGATCACACAGCCGGGCCTTGTGCTGGACACAGGATGAGGATTATGAGCACTTTGTTCACAGTTTGAAAGGGAAACAAGACTCAATTTTTATGTTTCTTCCTCCTCCAACTGCCACCTCTTATTTCTTCAGTTTCATGGAACAGGGATTCTACAGGGCAGTGGAAAGAGGAAGGGAAAGGAGGTGAAACTCATCAGCTAAGTCTGCACTGTATTCATAGTAGATCCAAACGGAAATTAGTCGGGAATCGTGCTCAGAATGAACGTTTGGGGATTCCATTTATCCATAGTCCCTTGTTTCTGATGACCACAGGTGGCATGTTGGCTGTGTGTGCTGGAGAACAGGGCTATGGACCTGGGCTCGTGGACACAGACAGCCCCGGCCTGCGTCCAACTGGACCTGAGGACACAATGCCCTGGCCAGCCTGCGGCCCCCACCCCCACCCCCCGCTGGGCTCTGGCAGGCGGCTCTCACTTCTCTGTTCCTCAGCGCCTCCTCTCAAGTCCCCTCAGTGCACCCCCGGGCCACGTTCAGCTTCCTCCCACACCCTCGCCCCACTCTGGAATCCCCAGCGTCCTCTCATCTGGGCCCACCCGCTTTTCCGGGGCCAGCTCAGACCCAGCATTGCCGGGCAACCCTCAACCCATTCCAGTCAGCCCCCTGGAGGTGCTCTCATCTCTTCTTTGCGGCTTCCTTCATGGGAGTGATTATGATTTCCCTTTGATGATTTTAAGTTTATGCAGAACAAGGCTTAGAGCTCCTATTTCTCTTTATCCCCTGTGGGGCCAACTCAGCATTGGGCCCACAATTGATCACATTGAAAGACGTCAAAACATCTAAACATCAACCTGTGGCCAACTTTAAAGATAATACCTTATTTTTATTTTCTTTGGTTTTATATTTTCGTACTTGTTCAACAGTCGATTTAAAAAAAAACACGTCTTTGCATTTCCTTTTTTTTACATTTTGCAATTCATTGCACGAGAGTTAACATCAAGGCTGGTGAGTGGTATTTTCCAATGCGTTTTTATAAGAATGCTCACAGGTGCTTAGAGGGCAGTATTCAGTTGCAGGTATTTAAATTATATAGCACTACTTATAATCTTATGTAATTCACATGCATTTCTTGAGCTCCATGAGCCCATTCTCAGGTCTTAGTGCTTCTGTGGACTCCAGGCGTGGCCACTGCTGTCGTGGGTGGCTCACATGGCTGCGTTGGATGTTGTTGAGCATGACGATGTCACCATAAAGCTGATGGTGGGAGGCCACAGGACCAGACACGCCTGGAGTGTGCGTGTCCAGGCCCATGCAGGCTCCCTCTTTGCTCCTGTCATTGGGACCCCACACATTTTATGCCCCAGCCTTCCTTTGACCGCAAACCCCAAGGTCTTTGTGTATGGAGCATCGTCTAATGCTGAACAGCCCCATGAGGGGAAAATTGTCACCACTCAGGTTCCGCGCAGCAGGAGGCTGGAAACTCAGGCAAGAGCTGGTGCTCCCATCATGGGGCAGAATTCCTTCCTCACTGGGGACCCCACTTGGCTCTTAAAGCCTTCAGCTGACAGACAAGGCCCATCCACACCAGGGAGGGTCCTCTGCTCACCTAAAGTGAGATGACTGCGGAGTCGGCCATGTCTACACTGCATTTGTGCAGCTGCAGCCAGCGTCTGGTGAGATCACCAGGCCCTGCAGCCAGGCCATGCTGCCCACTGGGAAAGCTCTACCCGGGCATGCCTGGCACCAGGGGCACAGGGCCAGGTGGACAGGCCTGTCTCACCCCCGGGGCACACACTCCTGCCCGGAGTGGGGAGGGGGCCTGTGGAGGCAAACTCACCAGTCCTGAGCCCTGTCCCAGGACAGGGAGGAAGCTGCTCCAAAGGCAGAGGGCAGTGGCCCCACATATCAGCAGCCCCTCATGTGAGGACCCCGGCACAACAGCGATGCCAGGTGGAGAGGACATGGGGCAAACACACGGCAGCCTGAGCAGGAGCACGGAGGCCTCAGGAGTACGGAAGCCCCAGGAACACAGAGCAGGTGGCAGCCTCAGAGTCCCGCTGCTCCAGTTCAGTGAAGTACTGCTGGGAAGGATGTTGTCCTGAAGACCGAGGACCCTGAATGGGGTGTGTTTAACGCCCTCCCTCAGCGCATGAAACAGGGGCTGGGGAGAGAGAGGAGTGTGGTGGCAGAGCCCAGGGATAACTGGAGCATGAAGGTGAAAGAAGGTAAAGTTTTCCTTAAGCCTTAAAAAATGGAGCTGTCAGAGTAAGAAGGCAAACACGAAGGGGCCTGGGGCAGGGTCTGTTGTTCACTAGGTGCCATGCGCCTTTGACTAGAACCTAGGAATCCTTTACAACACGTTTCTAGATCCCAAATACAGCACCAGGTACGTGGCATTCAGGAAATGCTGCTTACATGAGTCAGTGGACGCTATTTTTTTTTTTTTTTTTTTTTTTTTTTTTGTGAGATGGAGTCTCACTGTTGCCCAGGCTGGAGTGCAGTGGCACAATCTCAGTTCACTGCAACCTCTGCCTCCCAGGTTCAAGTGATTCTCCTGCCTCAGCCTCTCAAGTAGCTGGGATTACAGGCATGTGCCACCATACCCTGCTAATTTTTGTATGTTTAGTAGAGACGGGGTTTCACTATCTTGGCCAGGCTGGTCTCAAACTCCTGACCTCAGGTGATCTGTCTGCCTCAGCCTCCCCAAGTGCTGGGATTGCAGGCGTGAGCCACGGCACCCGGTCTGTGGACGCTGTTAAAAAGCACGTGTCTGGGGGAATTGGGAACTGCAGATGAAAGGGTAAGATGGGCAGTGCCAACAGCAGCTACAGATTCCCCTTGTTCGGGGCTTGATGGTTCCAGGTGCCATTGGTAGGAAACTGGAGAATCATCCAGACTGAAGTGGGTGGAGCCAGAACCCGAGGCTGGGCCCTTCCCCCAAACCTCAGAAAAAGCAGCTTCTCACTTGGGCCCCTGTGCAGTCTGCCCTGTGGGCATTGCCGGCTGTGCTGGGGTGACTATGGCTCCTCAGGGTACCTGCCCAGGGCCTCCTCCTACAGCTTGGAGACCACAGCCACCTGTCCTCCCTCCCAAACCTCACATCTGCAACAGCCAGTGTGGGCGGCAGGAGACCCCCACATCTCCTCTCCAACCCCACTGACACCCAGGCCGGGGATGCCCGAGGCCCCCGTGGGACCCTCCCGTGCCGTGGCTTTGAGCCACACAGTCTGGGCCCTGCGCAGCCATTAGAATGAAAGTCTATGAGCCATCAACAAATCCAACATATTTTAAATATCGGAAGACAAATACAAGATGGAATGCTGGTTGCTGCTGTATTTGCAGAATGCAGATCCCAAAAGAATGCTGCAAAGCTACAAGCGGGATCCACGGGAGAGGCACTGGAAGAGGGTAGCCCTGCTCCTGGAGATAAGACCAGAAAACCCACAGACAGTGTGTTCCTGCCTTGGCAGGTGCACCCTTCCCAGCGAGATCCTTCTGCTGTGTCCCCAGGGCTCTGGTCCAGGCGGTGGCCACACGGGATCCTTTTTTTCTCTTTCACGGGGCTTCCCCTGGAGGACCCTGGTTCAGCAGAGAAAGCCAGCAGGAGCGGCCTGGGACGGGGCAGGAGAGGGCAGGGAGGACGGAGCCTTCCCAGGCTGAGGACACATTTCCCACCCCGCTGCAACCTCTTGGTGCCGTGGCAGGCTCAAAGCACCGGCTTTCTGTCCCTGAGGGTTGTGGGTTTTTCCCTTCTGGCTCTGAGCCGGCTCCTGAGCCTGGGCCAGCAGGGACTGTGGCCCAGATGGGATTGGCCCCCTCTGCATGGCTCGTTCGCCGCAGGCCTTGGCATGGGGAGGAGGTGGACGCTGAGGCGCGACGCTCCTTGGCATCACTTGCAAATTGTACTCACGTGTAGCTCCCAAACCACCTCTCCGGGTGCTGTTGGTATTTCCCTCTTTTGTTCTCCTTCGTATTTAGAAACCAAATTAGGAAGTTAGTTCCTTCTGACCCAGGCGAGTGTTGGGGGGCGCGGGGCGTGGCTGTGGTGCTGGGGGTGGCAGCGGCCCTGACAGGGAGGACGTGCGTAGAGCCACACGGGTGCGGGAGGAACACTTGGACTGCAGGTGACAGCAGCCCTACCCGATGGCTGAGGCATGTTCCCATCCAGGGATACATTGGCACTGCTGCGTGGGTCTAGTGGCCAAGCCACGAGTGGACGCCTCTCAGTCTCCTCTGATTCATCAAGCCTCCCCTCGTTGTGTCTAGATGAGCCTGCAGCACAGGCTTGTGTGTCTGGCTGCCCAGGACACCAGGAGAAGAGAGAGTTTCCCCCTGCAGGCTGCAAAGACCTCCAGTGGCCCCTGAGGTCCCATGACCATAACCAGGCCAATCAGAGCTGCCCGGGAAGGCCCTGCCTGGCCCTGGCCCTGGCCCTGGCCCTCCCACCTGCTGCATCAGCCTCTCCAGAACTCATTGAGGAAGATTGGAGGAAGGAGGCCTCCAGGGACAGTCAGGACTGCCAGATCAGCACGTGGTCCCACAAGCCACCAGAACGGAGCCTGGACACAGAGCCAGCAGGCTGGGCAGCCACCCAGTCCCCAGGGCACTGAGCCGGGCCTGCGTCTGGACACCTGGAGGGTGTGAGCTGGGCCTTAATAAGGGAGGCTGCCCCCTCTGCCTTCATAGAGGGCTGGTTGTTCCAGGTTTCTTTGTTACTTGGCTACAAATCTCCCCTCTAGAGAAAAAGGCTAGAATGGGCACTAGGGCTTCAGTGCAACCACAAATATTGATTTTTCGAGAGCCAATGCAAATACAAGGCAAGAGCAAGCCCTTCACTGGGGCGGCCACCGGCCTGCCCTCTCCGGCCAGGGACAGGGGTTCCGCCGGGAGCAGCACGGTGTGCCACGCGGAGTACTCTTGAGCGCGCCCATCATGTTTCTGTCTTTCCACAAACCCGGGGGTTGCCAGCTTGTTGTAGGAGAGGAGGAGTGCTTTTTCATTTCTTTCTCCCTTCCCCTCCTTTTTTTTTTTCTTTTTGTGAAAAATGGAATTTTAAAACAGCCAGCAACTAAGGCAAACTCCCAGGATAACAGTCTTAACAATTTACATAATGCGAGCGTTGAAGAGGAGGACATAAAGCAGGCCTTTTAAATCGTGTGACACAGTTTAAAACAGTGAACCCTGGCTGGCATTAAACCGCAGTCCTCTGAAGCACAATTAGAAAGCACTTAAGGCTGCTCAGCCAATCGGGGGCCTTGATTGGCTGGGCGTCCCTAACCCTGTAATCTTCCATCCCGGGGGCCAGCGCGCCGCCGATAACTGCCGGTTGGACTGTTCCACTGGGCTGATTGTCAGGGGCAGCTAATGCTCGTTTTAGGAAATATTACTTTTTGTTGCTTTGGTCCATGTTCCCAAAATGTCAATCCTCCATAATGGGACCCTTTGTTCCTGACTAATCGCGCTGATTACCGCAGAGGATGCTGGTGGAGAAGGATGCTGGCGGAACCAGGGGTCTGAACACCAGGCCCAGCAGCAGCAGCTCCCAGACTCATGGCAGTTTTGTGGGGACATGTCTGCCAGCCCCTGTGTGGATCATACTTTTGCGGTGTTTGTTTCTTTATTGCAAAATGGGGATGGTGGCACACATCTGTCAGGCCAGCCAGGGTAAATGAATAATGACTTATATTTGGAAATCTGTGAACAACGCACACTCAAGCCAAATGTCTGTTGATATATTCATTCACCCATTCAGTTGGCACTTACTGAGCACCTATTTAGTGACAGCTCTGCGTCAACACTTGGCTTTTGGGTCTGGCTTCAGCACCTCCAGAGCTCATTGTTCTGTGTGGGAGACACACGTGTACACTACACACACACGTACACCACACACGTGTACACCACTCACATGTACCGTGTAACATCACACTGTGCTGCGATGTGGGCTCTACTGAAGTGATGTGAAAATGTGCTGGGGAGTCCGGGCATGGCTCCTGCACAAGAGGCCCTGTGAGTGTCACCCACCTCGCCGGTTCTGCATCCTGCCTCGTGTGACCTCAGGGCACTGCACTCACCCCACTGAAACTCAAGTTACTTGACCTGTGAGCTGGTGGTACAGGAATGCCTGCCTCAGAGAGTTGTGGGGGTTAACTGAGCTCATGCATGCAAAGTGCGTGGCCCACGGCAGTACCTAACCCAGCCGCGGAGGCTGTCCTTACGTCATCCTCGTGCCCTCTATTGGCGATGTTGTATCAGCAACACCCAGGGGACGCATGCATCACCCACCTCCATCCCAGGGTCTGCTGCTCCCAAACATAAGCCAGCACAAAATAGTGGTGTCAGAGGCACTGGTCGTGCCCTTAGCGTGTCTACACCAGAGCGCATGCTCACACAAGGATGGCCACTGATCAGTGAATGGTGTGTCTGCTCGTAGGACGGTTTGCTTGAATGATACTTGTGAGTGAAGGGTGCAACAGATGAAGAAAGGTCGTGTCCTGTCATGGTCCTGCAGGAAGGCAGAACCATTTCAAGACCTTAACACAGAGAGCATCTCAGTTAGGTGCAGGAGGCTGGGGAGTCGGCGGGCAGCTCGGTCAGGACTGGGTTTGGGGCAGTGGGATCAGCATGGGATCTGGACAGCAGAGGAGATGCAGCCCAGCTCAAAACGCTGCCCAGCGTGCAGAGGAACCTGGCTTCTCGTTCCTCCCTCCCCAGGCTTCCTCCAGGCAGAAGGCAGAAGGTCAGGCACCTGGAAACCAGCCCCTAAGGGTCAGCTCCTCTGCACACCCGAGCAACACAGAGCAGAGCAAGGCATGGACCCAGGGGCATGGGGCTCTAGACAGGCATGGCTCAAAGAACTTTTTAAGCTAGAAATTTACCGTGGAGATGACTTATTTCAACTTCCTCACGTTAAACCTGAGGACATTGAGCCTGAGATTCTTACGTGAGGTCCTTGTAGTCAGAGACTTTTTAATAGTTATGAACACTCGTACACATGCATGCAGCCCACACCCATAAACAGGTACACATATAGGTGGACACTCATATACACAGGCACACGCTTGTCAGCTCAGTGCATACACAAGAGCACACCTACACACGTACACATATACACACACAGATGCAGGGCCTACCCATACATGCATGCACACACGCATGTGCACTTGTGTGCTTGGCCTTCAGTTGCATTCTGCTCCTAACAGAAGGGGCACCCGAGGCTTTCCCAGTCCCTCAGGAGTCCCACTTTCTGCTTTCTTGTCCCGGCTGAGCCACTTCCCACCAGCGTTGGGCAGGCTTAGCCAGGTGCTTGACCTGCTTCCCCCATCTACACGATGCGGATGATCAGTGCTCACACGGGAGGCCACCAGCCATGTGCCTGGCACACGCTGGGCCACAAAGGGAGCAGCTTTTATTATTATTTTAAATAGAACATATCATTACTCCCGACCCTCACCCTGACTCCTTCACCAGCCCACACACAGCCCACCAAGGCCACACTGGGGGACAGGGCTAGCCAGCCGCCTAGTGCAGCCCTCTCCACCCAGCAGCATTCGGGGGCCCATGGTGCTATCTCCTGTGCCCATGCAATGGCTCCAGAGCTTCACCCCACACAGCTCTCGGTGTTGGTGACACATGCCAGCCCGCACGGGGAGTGAAATGTACGTCCCATCTTATGCGTTTAGGTAATCATTCGCCGAGGCCTGGCGAAAAGCACTTTCTTCAAAAGTTAGACTGGAGACAGACTGGGCTGTGTGGGCTATGCTTTTCCCTGTGGAACGGGGATCTCGCCTCCCGCTTATGTACGAAAGGTGCTGCATGGCCCCGTCTGCACCAGCTCCAGGATCCTCCATGGCACACCCTGGGGTCTGGGATTCTGATTTCAGTGCTAAGCTTGTGAGCACTAAACGCACTGTTCCCTGACAGCTTCATAATGTGAATGCTGCTGCCCTGTGCATCTTACTAGAGGCCCACACTGCCTGCCTGAGGTCGGAAGTGTCTTCTCCATGTGCCCTGACACATGGTCTCAGGTGCCAAGTTTCTGCATGCTAATGTCTATATATTGCAAAAATACAGTATAAACCCAAATTATAGACCTCTGCCCAAAAAACCGCAGCAAGCACAGCTTTGTGTCAGGTCTAATAGGCACCCAGTGAACACTTTCCAGAAAAGCTTCCATTCTTCGTTACTGCTCCCAAGGAGCTACCACAACGTTGGAGAAAAAAAGCAATCAGTGCGTCAGGATCTGCAAACCTGCATACACTGAGAGCATTTGGAATTTCACACTGTAGCATCGTCGGTGCACTTAGCAAGCTGGAGGCTGGGCATGTGGGAGCGGTGGAGCACGTGCGGGTGTGAGCCTTACCGTGGCTCCTGACACCATGGAACATCAAGTGAGCGTCTGCTTGCTTTCTGCAACCCAATGCAGAGAAATGAGTTAACTACTCTCACCCACAGAGTGGACAGAGACTAGACCGGGCATTAAGGAGCCCAGGATTTCAGGTCTGACTTCGCTGTTAACTCAAGTGGAGCCTGGCAAGCTGGGCTTCGGCCCGGGCTCTCATTCCGGTGACAGGCACTGCAACCTACCCAGGCCCACCCGGGCTCTCACTCCAGTGACGGGCACTGCAACCGACCCAGGCCCGCCCGGGCTCTCATTCCAGTGACGGGCACTGCAACGGACCCAGGCCCGCCCGGGCTCTCATTCCAGTGATGGGCACTGCAACCGACCCAGGCTCTCCACACTTTGCAGAGCAGACCCAGCCAGTGAGTTGCAAGCAGAATTTAAGGAAAAACCCATTTTAAAAATATTGAAAATAATTTTAAAATTCAATAGAAAGGATTAGAATAAAGTTGAAACTATTGATGTGCATCACATGTGAAGTTTTGATTTAGAAAACTTTCGTTTGGGCTGTGGGTGCGTAGTCCTGGGTGCTGCTGAAAAATGCTTTTCTTATTGTGAGTTACAGTTTAAAAGGTGAAAATACTATAAGACAAGGTGTGAAGTGCCCGTCCATGTTTCTCACAGAAAACAGCATTTAAAAAGTCGATTACCCCATTGGTTCACAGTCGCTTTACCATATACAGTCAGATCTGCAGGCCAGCCGTGTTCGGGACTGACTGCCGGAACTTTTGTCGACAACATGTCCCCAGTCCCCACTGGCCCCCTCATTGCCCAATTCGAGGCCGGCCTCCCGTCGTGAGTCCTGCAGCTCCCTGTTGCTGACCCCAGGTTGTGACTGCCCGGCATGGTGCTCCCACCCAGACATTGAGAACAGCGAGATCGGTGCCTGATGGCCTCGTTCCTGGCAGGCAGGGCCCCTCCCAGGGCCCCTGTGTTCCTGGCGTGAAGATCCTGATATGTTTCTTGCTCCTCAGACACTGGAGGTCCCTAGCCCCTCTTAGAGTCATCTGTAAGCATGTACGGTAGTGAAGGCAGGACTTCTCGTGGTGGGTGTACTCCAGCCGTTGCCCCCCTTGGCAGAAGCACAGCTGTGGGGCAGAACCCTGATATCCCTTTCCTGCAGAGACTGACAGCTGTCTTCAGCCTGGTATGTGCTCCACTTCTTTCCCAAGTGCAAGTTGCCCCCGTAAACCATGTTGTAGCTGCGCCTCAGGTGTTCCTGGTGTGTGAACGGTATCCTCGCGCCTGTGGTTGCAGCATCAGCAGAGCCAACCCCAGTCCCTGGTCTTGGTGAGGCACACTCTAAAGAAAAAGAAACGGCTAGCTGGTGGAATTGTCCTTTCTTATAGCTCTGGAACCAACAGCGTCTCAAGATCTTTCTTCAGGTCCACTGCCCTTTCCTGAACAGGACAGGACAGGTCCTTCAGGCATACACAGCCCATGTCGGGGTTTTGAACATGATTGGGTCCTTTGGAGTTCTTCTCTAACTGGACAGTCTCTTTCTAAACATGCCAAGGTAAAGAAAGTATCAGGAAGACTCAAGCTAAACTCACTTGGTAGCTACCAAAACCGACCACAGGCCACATGAGACGCCCTGGACTCAGATCATATATAACTGGCCCCATGAGGGAGAGTGAAGGCGTCATGAGAACTGGCCTGGCTGAAGCTGGCAGGACGGCCGGGCGCACAGTCTGACTCTGCAACCCTGGCACCGTGGGGCCCTGGTCGGGTCAGGCTGCATGCCTGCACTGACGCCAGTGAAAACGCAGACCCAGCACACACTCAGCTCCAGCCGGGCGACCTCCCACTGCAGCCAAGCACCGCAAAAGGATGCCAGAGAGTGATGCTCACTCATCCTGGTAATTTTTGTTTATTTGCTTTTTTGTTTTTGAAAATAGGTGATGGGAGAGAAATACACACAATGAATGAAATTTTGTGAGAAGTCCTGGAGGGCATTTCCACAGCACCCCGGTCCTGTGGGTAAGAAGCTGCTGCAGTTCCAAGCGTCCTGGAGGTCCCTCCAGCCTGAGAGATGCACGCACATCCATCCCATCTCCACTCCACAGAGGGAGATCAGCCCAGGGCAGGGCACCAGCTCAGGCACGGGGCACGGAGAATTCATCAGGCCAGTTCCTCCTGGGGTCTCCTGTGGCTGTGCTCAGAGTGTAGGGTCTGATGATAAAGACTGAAAAAGAAAAAAATGGCTAAAACTTGGCAGAGAGTTGTAAGGGGGAAGGATAAAGTACTGGCTTGACTACTTAAGATCAGGTGCCCTGAGAACACCACGTTCAAGCTGAGAGCCTTCCAGCCAGGGCCAGCCCGGGAGGGGAGGCGCTGAACGCTAAAGGAACCCACGGCCGGTGGTGTGGCTGCAGTTCGCAGGCTGAAGGGTGGGTCGGAGCGTCACAGCGGCTCGCATGAAGAGTGGGGTCTCAGCCCAAGAGAGATAGGAAGCGCAGAACAGTTTTAAGCTGGGGAGTCAGATGATAAGATTCACATATTTAAGAGATGGTTCTGGCCGGGTGCAGTGGCTCACGCCTGTAATCCCAACACTTTGAGAAGCCAAGGCAGGCAAATTGCCTGAAGTCAGGAGTTCAAGACCAGCCTGGCCAACATGGTGAAACCCCGTCTCTACTAAAAATGAAAAAATAAAAATTAGCTGGGTGTGGTGGTGGGCGCATGTAATCCCAGCTACTCGGGAGGCTGAGGCAGGAGAATCGCTTGAACCTAGGAGGCAGAGATTGCAGTGAGCCGAGATTGCGCCACTGTACTCCAGCCTGGGCAACAAGAGCAAAACTCCATCTCAAAAAAAAAAAAAGAGAGAGAAAGAGACAGTTCTGATGTGGCAGACAAGTGGCATGTGCACAAGGGTGGAGGCAGGTCAGCCCTAGGCCGACTCTGAGTGAGTGTCAAAGGCTTGGGCTGTGGGCCTGGTGGGGAGATGGGGAAAGTCGGGCTTGCTTGGGGTGCAGCTTGAATCTAGAGTTGATTGAATGTGTTGGTGGGTGAAACGTGGTGGAGAAAGAAAGAACGCTGCCATAGGTGACTTCTAGATTCGGGATGTGAACAGTTACAATGATGATGGAGCCATTTGCAGAGGCGAGGACTGCTGGGGCAGAGGATTGTTTCAGGGACAGATGGACAGACGGGAAGTAAAGGGTCCTGTTTTGGACAAATTAAGTGAGATGCCTACCGGCCATCAAGCACAGAGAACACTGGTGACAGCTCTGTGAGCCCAGAGTTCTGGAAGAGGCCCAGCTCCGAGAGCTGTGGTGGTGACCTCAGGGCGTGTGGCCTTGAACCAATGGTCTGTGATATCTAGGAATGGGCACCTCTCATCCAGCATGGTGTAGACTGTGGTCAGAAGTGTAGACCACAGCCTCCTCTTATTCTGGCTCCAGGCTCAGGACCAACCCACACATGTGCTTCCACATGTTAGTAGATCAAAGAACGGAGTGCCACGCACAGGCACAGGTATTCGATCGTGAAGGAAAATGGTGGCTGTCCCCGCTGCTCAGATGTGGGGGAGGATGGATCAGCTCCGTTTGATCACCCTTGAGTCCCCGTCACCCAACCCTGGAAAAGTCACCCCAGCATGAGCCCCGTGCCCATAGAGGATTCAGGTGCCCACAGGTGAGGCCAAAACGCCGAGGGTCCCTGGAATTAGCGGGCTGGACTACCACAAATGACCTGTTCCCATCCACGGGACCCACATACTCATCCATCCCCACCCACTGCTGAGGGCCAGTCCACAGCCCTCCTGTGCTTTCCATAAGGGGTTATACACTCTCACAGGCACCAAAGTGTTTGTTGAATCTACGAACATCTTGAAGTAAAATCACAACCAAATTTGTGGTTTCTCTTTTCCTCAACACATGATGATCCTGCCGTCTTTTGCTTTCTAGTCACAGTAAGAACATTTTTCACTTAGAAATGGGACAGATGAAGAAAGAATGAAGACAGCACGGTTATGATGGAGGCGAGTGGTAAGGAAGAAGGCGAGGCAGGTGCTCCTGGAGGGAAGAGAAGGTGCTCCACAGAGGTCGTCCCTCTGCAGGGCGAGAGGCAGGTGAAAAGGATGGACACCCAGGACACGCAGGTGGGATAAGCAGGAGAAGGCAGAATTTGGTTTGGCCTACCTCCTCTGGGCATGAAACCTCATTTGCAATGAGTCAAGTGAGGTTCAAATCCCTTTCTAGAGTTTTCCATAAAGAACCCAAACTCCATGTAATAAAAATAATGCATATTTTCCATTCTGGTTGACTCAAGCATAATAATACACCGACAACTATAAATGCTACTCTGTGAGGCTCTGATTTCAGCCACCAGCCTCATCCTCACCTTCTCACTGGGTGTCTGGGGAATCGCCTCTTTTCTGGTCTGTCCAGATTCCTTATCTTACCCTGTGCAGATCCTCTTGATCCTCCTGTGCTCCACACTAATCTTGTCTTAAGCTGGTCTGTGCAGGGATATTGCTTGCCTGTGTCAGGGACCTTGTTGCTATCTGCATAAAATTATTGGCCCCTCCAACTGCAATTACTCAAAGTTCACATTAAGTACCATGTCTCTATCAATTACTAAAGAGGCTTTGCTCTCCTCTAATAAATTCTGCAGCACAGAACGTGCTTCTTACTGCATTTGTGTGGTTCCGTAGCTTTCTCTTTCTTTTTGAGTCCTCTCTAATTTCTGGTCAAGGGTCTACATGTGATGATAATAATAATCACAATAATCACAATAACACTAAAGAGAAGTTAGCATTCATCTAATCTCATGTGCTGGACACTGCACTGGAACCTTATATACATCATCTCTAATTTTCACAACCTAATGAGACCTAATTTTACAGTTAAGGAAACTAAGCTCCCGGCACTGGCTGGCGGCAGGAGGGACGTAGGCGAAAGGCTCACCCCCAGGGCTCTCCCACACACTCCTACCCGTCCTCTGTGCCTGCAGCAGTGCAGGGGCCTCGGTTCTCGGCCATTTCACATCCGCTATCTCTCTGAGGTGGAGGAAAGGAGGTGGGAGAGAATTGCTGCAGGAAAAGGCGGCCGCCACCCACCACAGGGACGCGTGGCACTGCAGAGGAGCAAAGGCTCCAGAGCGCAGCTCCCAGCACTGAGCCCTCGCTGCTGGGGCACAGGGTGGTCTGGGCTCCCCTAGGAGCCACGGGAAGCATGAGCTGGTGGAGTCTGCATCATCCAAGGGCCGGAGCAGCTCTTACTTCATCTCCTTCGTGTCTGCACGTCTAAGCCCACTTGAAAATAGTGTCAGCAGGTGGGATGGTGGAGCCAGACGCGGGTTCTTGAAAGCAGATCCAAGACAGATGTGTGTGCAGGTGGTGTAGTGGGGAGTGCTGTCAGGAGTAGCACCTGGAAGGATTCAAGGAAGCAGCGTTGAAAGAGAGGAAGGTAAGCCAGGGTGCAAAAGCAAGAGGCCTCGGCAACCCCATGTGGAATCCCATGCCAGGACGGCCCTGTAGGCACATCCTGAATTGAGGAGTGAGAGCCGAGCCTGTGTGTCCTCCGAGCTGCTCCTGGGAGGGGCCACTTGGGTGAAGCAGTTTCTGTCAACCAAAGGCACCTCCGGGGGAGGTCTTGGCTGGGAGCTCTCAGCAAGCAGCACCCCAGACTCTTCCCCCATGGGGCCAAAGGTTGCAACCACTGAATCAGAGGGCAGAACTGTGATTCACCATACGCCCCAGGTACTTGTAAGTTTGGTGTTTATAGCTTCAAATCTTTAAAAATATATTTTTAATAGCAAGTGATGAAAAATGCACATTACATTTAAAACAGCAAAATATAAAATAAAGATTTTTTTCTGGCAAGAAAGTCCAGGGAGTCATCAATGCAGATCCCTCCGCTGCAGAGCACCCTGACGCCCCACCCAGCCCCCAGGTGCAAGGAGTCATCCATTCAGGTCTCCACTGCAGAGCACCCTGGCTCCTCACACAGCCCCCCACAGAGCAGGCCAGCACCTGCCAATTAGCAGTGTGCCTGCCCCTCATGAGCCAGGGACCAGGGTGGCGATCAAGCCCAGCTGAGATCAAGGATTAGCAAATCAGCATGGCCCCAGACTGCAGACACTACTGAAGCGCTGCAGGCACAAGCTCAGTAGCTGTGCTGTTTTCCTAGGTGAGTAGAGAGTGCAGACTCTCACTGCTGTTCACCCTTGCTCATCCATCAATATGGGCAATTAAGATGAGCGCTGATTTGCCATGCCGCCCCTATCAAACACCAACAAATCAACACTCACATATTACCTCTCTTAGGATCTTCATGACTGCCTCCTCTTCTCTTAGAATACACTGTGTTTCCTTACTGCTCTCCCAGAAGACTGGATTTTTTTCAAGTCAATCCAAACCCTGCCCTAAATGGACACCTGCTTGGAAACAGCCCTGAGGAGGCACTGGCTTGACCCCATCATCATCCCTGGAGCTGATTCTGCAGCTGCTGCCCTGGTTCCCAGTGCTCTGCATTGGAAATGCATTGTCAATGCTTTAACCAGCACTCCCAGAGTGCAGGCAAGAGGCTTCCTCCCTTGCCTGGCACCTGTCCTGTCTGCTCTCAGTCTTACCTGAAGAAGAGTCACTTCCTTCACCCCGATTGACTGGCATAGCAGAAGCTGAGACCTTTACTGCAAGAACAGCATCCTCGGCTCCCAATGGACCTTCCATGACCTGAGGGCCACCCGGGAAACAAGTCACCCCATGAGGACAAGATCACAGGCCTGAGGGCCACCTGGGAAACAAGTGACCCTATGAGGACAAAGCACAGAGGTCAGCACAGATGAAAACAGCCTGTGTTTACCTGTCTTGAAATGCCCAGAAAGCCAAGCTGAAGAGCCGTGAAGAGTCCAAGCTGCCCTGGCCCCTGCGGCCGGGACTGGGGATTCCTGTCTTGCGCTGGTGCAATCATGCATTTGTAGCTTGGGGAGGCTGAGCTTCAAGGCTTTTCTAATTCTGCTTCACCTGGGCAGGAGAATATGGGTTCACTTTTTTCTAAATTTCCCCCGTATTTGATTTCTAATGGACTCAAAGAGAAACGTGTAGCCTTTGGGTAGCTCTCCTGGGCTCCCGGGCCATCGACTTAACCAATATCTGTCTATTGGACACTCTGTGTGCAAGACACTAAAACCAGGTAAGAACAAACAGATGAGGAAAAATGAGTCACTACCACTTGGTCAAAACTCTTGGTTCTTCAGAGCCCTAGACTTCCACGTCTCCCTGTGAGATGCCAGGATTGGGTAGGGCTGAAGGACACAGGTGCAAACAGAAGGGAATGAGTGATTGAAGGGTGGTCTGGGAGGACCCTGGGAGCTGTGAGCACCTTAGCTGCCCAGCTCCCTTTGTGACCACCCCTGAAATGAAGACAGAATCGTCCCCACGCCTATTACCAATGCTGTCCTGGGGCCCCAGGGAGGTCTCAGAACTTTGATACAGTCCTTTCTTCATGTTGTTTATATCAATAACCACATCACAATAGTAAATAAATGACCTGGACAGAAAGGTAGAACAAGAAGATTAGAGTTTTCAAGTGGAATTGGTATCATTATCCAATGTTTAGAACAAATTAATTCAAAATTCAGTAGCTTAGACAAGAAACACCTATTACCTCACCTAGCTTCTGTGGGCCAAGAGTCCAGAGAGGCCTAGATGGGTAGTCCCAGCTTGGTGTCCTTCAGTCAGAATGTCAGCAGGCTGCATCATCTGAAAGCTTGACTGTGGCAGGAGGACCAGACCCCCATGACCCCTTCCCCCTCCGGTGCTTGCCATGTTGACCTCTCTGTGGGCTCCCTGGGCATCTTCGTGACAAGGTGAAAGTCTCAGTGCCTTTTAGGGCCTTGATTTGGAAGTAACACACCATCACTTCTGCTGTGTCTTATCAGTGCTGAAGAGGACTGTCAGGGAAGATTGCTGGGGCCATCCTGAAAGCCATCACAGTCTGGCCTCAGGCCCCAGTGATTCACGTTCTTCCTACTCACGGAATACATGTGTCCCCTTCCACACCCCAGAAAGCCTCATCCCTTCGCAGCTCAGCCCAAAGCCCAGAATTTCAGCACCTAGGTTAGGTCCGGCTGTGGGAGATGGGCCTGGTGTTGCTCTTTAATAAAGAGACAAGTTATCTGCTCAGCTTTAAACTCCCCAGCCACATCCAATATACAGTGGTGAGGTAAGCATAGGATGGCTCCTTAAGACATTCCTATTCTACAATCGATTTTGAGTTAATTTTTGTATGAGGTATGTAGGTCAGGGTTCTTGTCTCTTTTTTTCATGTTTGTTCAATTGTTTGAGCCTACAGTTTGAAATAACTATTCTTTTCTGTACTGAATTGCCTTTATGACTTTGTTTTAAAAAAGACAAAAAAAGCTGATCCTACTGTGTGAATCAATTGATCTATGTGTCTGATCTTTCACAGAACCATACTGTCTTGATTATTGTAGTATTATAATAAATATTAAAACCAGGTTGTGTAAGCCTTCAACTGTATTCTTTTTCAAAATTGTTTTGGATACTGTCATTCCTCTACCTTTCATATAAGTCTTAGAACCAACTTGCCAATATCTACAATATCTATCTCTATCTATCCATCTCTATCTCTCTATCCTTTATGTGTGTTCTCTCTATTAGTCGTCTGTCTCAACTTGGGCAGAACTGTTATTTTAGTAATATTGAAGCTTCCAATTCAGGAATACAATATATCTCTCCATTCTTTTAAGTTATCGTTGGTTTCATTCATTATCATTTTGTAGTTTTAAGCATACATGTCCTCCACATTTTTTGCTGTATATATATCTAAATATTTCTCTCTTTTTTGGTGCAATTGAAATAGTACTTTTAAAAAATCTCAATTCCAATTGTTCATTCAGAAATACAATTGATTTTTTTCATATTAAATCTGTATCCTGTGAACTTGCCAAACTCACTTATTAGTTATAGGAGCCACTAAGGTGCCTTTGGAGATATTCTGCATAGAAAATAATGTAAGTTGCAAGTGTTTCTTTCCAACTTATATGCCTTTTGTTTTTTGGGTTTTTTGTTTGTTTGTGGGGTTTGTGTGTGGTTTTTTGTTTGTTTGTTTTTTGCCTGATTGCACTGAGACTTTCTGCACCATGTGGACTGGGAGCAGTGAAACCTGACATTCTTGTCTTGCTTCCCACCTTAGGAAGAAAGCTCTATCTTCCACCACCAAGTGTGGGGTCCATTGCAGTTTCCTGTAGCTGCCCTTTATCGAGATAAGAGACTTTTCTTGTCTTCTAAGGTTTTTGAGCATCTTTATTATAAATGGACATTGAGACTTGTCACATGCTTTTTCTACATTAATTTTTAATGTTGAGATAGCCTTGCATTTCTGGGATAAACCCCACTAAGTCATGGTGTATTATCATTTTTACATATTGCTAGAGTTGATTTGCTAATGCTTTGTTGAGAACTTTTGCAACTATGTTCATGAAGGATATTTGTCTGTAAGAATCTCTTTTCTTAGAATATCTTTGTATAGTTTTTGTATACAGGTAATATTTATTGAGCAGTGTTTTCTCTTCTATTTTCTGGAAGAGATTTTGCAGAATTGGTATTATTTCTTTCTTAAATGCTGGTGGAATTCACCAGTAAAACAATCAAGGCCTGAAGTTTGCTAATTAGGAAGGTTGTAATTAAAAATTCAACTTCTTTAGTAGATATAGGACTATTCATGTTGCCTGTTTTTCTTGAATGGGTGTTAGTAATTTATGATTATCAAGAAATTAGTCCATTTTATCTAAACTGTCAACCCTACAGGCAGATAGTCATTTGTGGTGTTCCTTTATTACTCTTTTCATGTCTGTAGGGTCTACAGTGATGCCCACTCTTTTATTTCTAACATTGGAGAATTGTGTCTTCTTTCTTTTTCTCATGGTTATTCTCACTAGAGTTTTATCAGTTTTATTATCTTGTTAGAGAACCAGCCTTTGGATTCATTGATTTTCTCTACTGCTTTTCTCTTTTTGATTTGAATGCTTTAGTCTCTTACCTTTATTATTATATTCCTTTTACTTACTTTGGGTTTAATTTACTCTTCCTTAACTAGTTTCTATAGGGGAAAATGTGATTATTGATTTAGGAGCTTTGTTATATTCTAATAAAACATTCCATGTTCTAAATTTCTAACACAACGTTTTATGTCACAAATTTCCTTCTAAGCTCTGTTTTAGCTGCATCCTACAAAGTTTAATATGATGAATTTTTATTTTCATTCAGTTCACAATATTTTCACTACTTTCACTTGAGAATTATTAGTTGATCCATAAGTTATTTTAGAAGTGTGCTGTTTAATTTTCAAGTATTTGTGTATCATTCCAATAATATTCCATTATTAACTTTTATTTTATTTGTTATGTACCAAGAACATGCTTTGAATGATTTCTTTTTTACATTTAAGCTTTACTTTATGCTCCAGAACATGGCCTATCTTTCAGAATGTTCCATGTGCACTTGAAAAACCAATGTGTATTTTGCTCTTTTTGGGTGGAAAGTTCTATATATGACAATTAGATCAAGTTTTTTGTGTTGTTTGCATCTTCTATATCCTTCATTTTATGAAGCCAGCATCATCCTGATACCAAAACCAGGAGGAGACACAACAAAAAAAGAAAACTTCGAGCCAATATCCCTGATGAACATAGATATGAAAATTCTCAATAAAATACTGGCAACCCAAATCCACCAGCACATCAAAAAATTTGTCCACCATGATCAAATTGGCTTCATCCCTGGGATGCAAGGCAGGTTCAACATACACAAACCAATAAACGTAATCCATCACATAAACAGAACCAAAGATAAAAACCACATGATTATCTCAATAGATGCAGAAAAGGACTTTGATAAAATTCAATATCCCTTCATGTTAAAAACCTCAATAAACTAGGTATTGATGGAGCATATCTCAAAATAATAAGAGCTATTTATAACAAATCCACAGCCAATATCATACTGAATGGGCAAAAGCTGGAAACATTCCCTTTGAAAACCAGGACAAGACAAGGATGCCCTCTTTCTCCACTCCTATTCAAAATAGTATTGGAAGTTCTGGCCAGGGCAATCAGGCAAAAGAAAGAAATAAAGCATATTCAAATAGGAAGAGAGGAAGTCAAATTGTCTCTGTTTGCAAACAACATGATTTTATATTTAGTAAAACCCCATCATCTTAGCCCAAAAACTCCTTAAACCAATAAGCAACTTCAGCAAAGTATCAGGATACAAAATCAATGTGCAAAAATCACAAACATTCCTTTACACCAACAGTAGACAAGCAGAGAGCCAACTCATGAATGAATGCCCATTCACAATCACTACAAAGAGAATAAAATACCTAGGAATACAGCTAACAAGGGACGTGAAAGACCCTTTCAAGAAGAACTACAAACCACTGCTCAAGGAAATAAGAGAGGACACAAACAAATGGAAAAATATTACATCCTCGTGAATAGAAAGAATCAATATCATGAAAATGACCATACTGCCCAAAGTAATTTATAGATTCAATGCTATTCCCATCAAACTACCATTGACATTCTTCACAGAATTAGAAAAAAAAACTATTTTAAATTCCATAGGAATCAAAGAAGACCCCATATAGCCAAGACAATCTTAAGCAAAAAGAACAAAGCTGGAGGCATCACGCTACCTGATTTCAAACTATACAAGGCTACAGTAACCAAAACAGCATGGTACTGGTACCAACAGTTATGTAGACCAATGGAGCAGAACAGAGACCTCAGAAATAACACCACACATCTACAACCATCTGATCTTCGACAAACCTGACAAAAACAAGCAATGGGGAAAGGATCTCCTATTCAGCAAATGGTGCTGGGAAAACTGGCTAGCCATATGCGGACTACTGAAACTGGACCCCTTCCTTACACTTTATACAAATATTAACTCAAGATGGATTAAAGACTTAAATGTAAAACCCAAAACCATGAAAACCCTAGAAGAAAACCTAGGTAGTACCATTTAGGACATAGCATGGGCAAAGACTTCATAACAAAAAAGCCAAAAGCAATGGCAACAAAAGCCAAAATTGACAAATGGGATCTGATTAAAATAAAGAGCTTCTGCACAGCAAAAGAAACTATTATCAGAGTGAACAGGCAACCTACAGAATGGGAGAAAATTTTTGCAATCTACCCATCTGACAAAGGTCTAATATCTAGAATTTACAAGCAACTCCTTGCTGATTTTCACTCAAATCATTCTATCAGTTACGGAGACAGAAATAATGACATTTTCAAATATAACTGTGTATTTGTCTATTTCTGTATTCAGTTGTATTTCTTTTGCTTTATATATTTTGGAGCCTTCCTAGTTATTGACCCTGTTACCTTTATGCAATACCCCTCTTTATTTCTGGTAATTTTCCATGTTCTAAAGTCTACATTGTCTGATATTAATACAAGCAATCAAATTTCTTTTCAATAGTGTTTGCATTGTACATCTACTTTTATTCTACTTTTAACCTATGTCAGCATATTTAAAGTTATTTTCTTGTAAACAACATACAGCTGAGTCTTTGTTTTTAACCCAATCTGACATACTCCATCATTTAATAGGCGAGTTAAGACCATTTATATTTCATGTAATCATTGATTTGTTTGTATTTAGGTCTACTATATTAATATTTGTTTTTTATTTGTTCCCTCAGTTTTGATGTCTCTGTTCCTATTTTCTTGCTTTCTTCTCAATTATTTGGATTGCTTTAGTATTGTATTTTATCTGTTATCTTTTTTGTTATGGCTTCTTGTTTGTCTTTTGTTTGTTTGTTTTTCTTTGTTTTTTTAGTAATATCTCTTGTGATTACTTACTCTTGTGATTACAGACAAATATCTCTCATAAACGTAGTTGCAAAAGCCCTCAACAAAGCATTAGCAAATCAACTCTAGCAATATGTAAAAATGATAATACACCATGACTTAACACGTACCTAAAATTTTACAGTCTAATTATATTTAATATTTTAACACTTTATTCAAAATATAGAAGGCCTACCAACATGTAGCTCTGTTTGTCCTCCCCTTTTGTTTTATAGCTTCATAAATATTATCTATCATTATTGAATACCACCTAGTAAATGTTATAATTTTTGCTTTCAGAGTAATGTTTAAGAGGGAAAAAAGAATAGCTTGATATATTTACTCATATGTTTGCCTTCTCTCACTCTTCTTATTTTTTGAAGTTCCAGGATTCCTTTTGATATCATTTCTCCTCAGCTTCAATAATTTCATTTAGTATTTTCTCAAGAGCAGTTCTGCTTATAACTTCTTTTAGTTTTCATTTATCTGAGAATGTCCCTATTTTGCTACCATTCTTCTGCATATTTTCACTGGTATAGAATTTTTTGTTGGCCATCATCTTTCAGCATTTTAAGGATATCGTTCCACTGTCTTCCAGGTTCCATGGTTTCTGATAAGAAATTTAAGTTGTTCAAATTATTATTTCCTGCATGTAATGCAGTGCTTTTCTTTGCCTGCTTTCATGATGTGTATTTATCTTTTATTTTTAGTACTTTGACTATAATGTGCTTTGGTGTGATTTCCTTTGAGTTTATTCTGTATGGGGCTCTCTGATCTTCTTCAATCTGTACATCTGTCTTTCAGTTCAGCATGTCTGGCCATACTTTCTTCAAATTCCACCCCAATCTCTTTCTTCTGTCTCTTTAGGACTCTACTGTCATAAATGTTAAGCTTTTGATATTTCCCCACATGTCTATTTATTTTCTATTAAATCCTTTTTTCTCTGTTTTTTAGATTGAATAATTTCCATGACTTAATCTTCAAGTTCACAGACTGTAAGTTCCATGACCTCCATTGTGCTATTGAGCCCCTCCAGTGATTTTTTTTTTTTAATTTCAGAGATTGTATTTTTCAGTTCTAACATTTCCATTTGGTTGTATTTTATAGTTTCTATTTCTCTGATGAGGCTTTTCTGTCATATCAAGAATGTTTGCCTTTACCTCAGGATACATTACTAAAGTAGGTTCTTTCAGTTCTTTCCCTGATAATCTCAACATCTTCCTCATTCTGGCTTGAAAACTATCAACACTACATCTCCTTCAGAATTGCTTACATGTTACTGGTTCTATTCATGTTGAGTAATTTTTCATTGTATCATGAATGTTATGAATATTATGCTCTGAGAATCTGGGTCCTGGTAAAATTTTCTGGAGAATGTCATTGTGCTGTTGTTTTGTTTGTTTTGTTTTGTTTTAGCAGGCACCCAGCCAATCCGCATTCAGACCCCAAGTTTTTATCCCCTTCTGTAGACTGTGGTTCCAGTCGCCATTCAGTTTTCAAAGTCTTTGCTAGTTTGGTTTATTTCATGCACGCACCTCTGAGAGATTGGTCTAGGACTCAGGCACTGGTTTATATCAAGTTCAGCTCTCCACTTCTTTGCTTTGCTGCTTTGAGACTGTTCCTTGTACCACAGTTCAGTTGTGAGTCCAGGAATTGGGTTGTTTCATACAAAAGCTTAGGGAAATCCTTTTCTTCAGCTGTTTTCTTTCAAGACTTCCTGTCACTCTTTGGCTGCCAGGTGCCCTCTTTCTCAATCATTTAGCTTAAGAAATAGGGTTTTTCTCAGAATTTTGTTTAACCCTGCCACTTCATAATTCCACTCAACTGGAGTAGCCTCAGGGAGAAATGGTGAGGGAAATACCAGGGATTCCTTCATACTCTTCGGATCTTAGTGTCCCCTTTTCTTAACTCCTCTGTTGAGAAAAACAGGGTTTGTTGGGGTTTGTGTGCCTGTGGCACGGCGACTCTCCATACACTTCAACTCCTGCCCAGGGTGTCCCCAGGGTGGGGCCACAAGGACACAGAGAGGGATTTTTGCAGAGTGAATTCCCCTTGTACCCCAGCTTCCAGGGGCTCCTTCTCACAGGTATCCAGCCAGAAATACAGGTTTTTCCCTCAAAGTTTTTGCTGCTTTTACCAATATGCTGCTGCTCCACACTCTGGCCACTCTCATGTGTGACAATAAAAGAGGACAATAAAAGAGGGAAAAAAATGAAGAACCGCTCTGCTATTGCAGGGTATTCGTTATGTTGAGCTCTGTTTCCCAATGTGTCTGCCATGGTTAATTTTCAGAGTCTTCAAGCAGTTGATTTCAGTATTTTGTCTAGAGATTTTAGTTGTCATCAGTGAGAGAAAGAAATTGCAGCAGCTTACTCCATCTTGGCCAGTACCTTTACCTCAGGATACATGATTAAAGTAGGTTCTTTCAGTTCTTTCCCTGATAATCTCAACATCTTCCTCATTCTGGTCTGAAAACTATCGACACTACATTTCCTTCAGAATTGAGAGGTCCTATGGGGAGATAACTTACTACAAATCCAAATTTATAACTGACATAGAGATATGTAAGTATTCAATTTACCAATTTCACTTTTGGTAATTTGTGTCTTTGAAAAATGTGATTCATTTCATATAGATTACAAAATTTGTTGGCATAGAGTTGCTCATAATATTCGCTTATTGCCTTTTAACTGTCTGATCTATAGAGATGTTTTTTCTTTTGTTCCTGTTATTAGTAATTTGAGTTTCTTCTGTTTTTACCCCCTCCATTGACTAGCCTAACTGAAGGTTCATAAATTCTTAAAGAACCAGTTTTTGTTTCATTGATATTTATTTATTTTAGTTTTGATTTTAATAATTTCTATCCCTCTTTTTATTATTTTTTTCTTCTTACTTTTGGTTTAATTTTCTTTTCTTTTACTAATATCTTAAGTTGGTAACTCAGATTACTGGATGTAGACTTTTTTTTCTAAAATATGAATTTAAATCTACAAATTTCTCTCAGGTTACTGTGTTAGCTGCATCCCATAAATATTGAAATGTATTTTTATTATTTAGCTAAAAATATTTTCTGATTTTCTTTTTTATTTTACTCATGGATTATTTATAAATGTGTTGTTTAATTTCCAAATATCTGGGGGCGTCCCAGTTATATTTATGGTGAAGCTCTTTAACTTAACTTTGTTGTAGTCGAGAGCATACTCTATGTGACATCAATCTTCTTAAATCTGATGAGACTTGTTTTAGGCTACAGAATCTGGCACCTGCTGGAGTAGCACACACAGGTGAAAAGAATTTGTATTCTGCTGCCATAAGGTATAGTGCTCTACAAATATCAGTAAACTCAAGGTCAATAGTGGGGCTTTTTTGGTGGTTTTGTTTTGTTTTGAGACGGAGTTTCGCTCTTGTTGCCCAGGCTGGAGTGCAATGGCATGATCTCGGCTCACTGCAACCTCCGCCTCCCAGGTTCAAACGATTCTCCTGCCTCAGGCACCCAAGTAGCTGGGATTACAAGCACGCACCACCACACCCGGTTAATTTTTGTATTTTTAGTAGGGACAGGGTTTCACCATGTTGGCCAGGCTGGTCTCAAACTCCTTACCTCAGGTGATCCACCTGCCTTGGCCTCCCAAAGTGCTGGGATTACAGTCATGAGCCACCGCGCCTGGCCAATAGTGTTTTTTAGTTATTCTTTTTTTCTGATCTTTTGTCTAGTTCTTCTATAAATTGCTGATATGGGGTTTAAAGTATCCAACTCTGATTGTGGAATTTTCTATTTCTCCTATATTTCTATCCATTTTTCTTCATGTATTTAGAAGCTCTATTATTAGATACTACACATTTATAATTATTGTGTTTTCTGACTAAATGAGCCTTTTGTTATATGCTCTTTATCTCTGGTAATGTTTTTGTCTTAATATCTATTTTCTGATAGAAGGATACCCATTTGAGGCTGTTATGCTTTATGCTTGTGTGGTATATCTTTTCTTGAATCTATTCACATCAACCCATCTGTGACTTTATATTTAAAGTCAGATTTCTTGTAAAAAGCATAGAGTTGGGTGTTGCATTTGTATTCATTGGAGAATCTCTTCTCTTCATTGCAATGTTTAACATGATGTGAATTGATGTAATTCGATTTAACATTTGGTGTAATATGGTTACGTTTGACTCTACCGTTTGAGAACAGTAGTTCCCTCTTATTGGAAGTGTTGATTTCTCTGGTTTCAGTTCCCTGCAGTCAACCATGATCTGAAAATAGGTGCATACAGTACAATAAGACATTTTGAGAGAGAGAGAGAAATCACACACACATCACTTTTATTATAGTATATTGTTACGTGTTCTATTTTATTATTAGTCATTGTTGCTAATCTCTTACTGTGCCCAACTTATAAATTAAGCTTCATTATAGGTGTGTGTGTATACAGAAAAAATATCATATATCTAGGGCTTGGTACTATCCACTGGGGGTCTTAGAACGTCTTCCCCACGGGTAAGGGGAACCACTGCATTTGTTTCCTACCCATTCTTTCTGGGTTTTGTTATTGTTATTCCTGTCTTACGTGCTTTCTTTGGGTTGTTTAAACACTTCTCATGGGAACTTCAGCGAGGCTTTAAGTCATCTGGATAGCCCAGAAAATAAAATAATCTTGGATTGCTAACTCCGTTTGGTGCCTGGAAAAAGGAAGAGAAAATTATCTCTGGATGAAGATAACATTATATAAGGCCTCAAGGTATTTCTACAAATACATATATGGCATACACACACACACACAGAGATATATATATACATATATATGAAAATATATGCTAATCAACATCAGATAAGAGCAGTGAAAATAATATTCATGACACGAGCAGAATGGGCACCTCATCCCCCACCTTCCTTCTCGCTTAACTGGATTTCAAAGTCAGAGCCTCCTCAGGACCCCAGATTAGGGTCACCTAAACCACCTCAGGCACATCAACTGCAAGAAGACTCAGAGGATGGAATTTAGGTTTCACATCCCTGAGCTTCTGGACGGTTCCTGAAAAGGAGTTGGCATGGACACAGCACAGCCTCCTGTTGCCCCCAACACATCCCTCGTCTCCTAGCAGATGAGGCCTCCAGATAACCCCACTCTGCTCCCTGTAATGATGGAATGGTCCAGGGTGTATACTTTAAAACACACCTGGAGCAGATCAATACTTCCTCGTAGCCGGAAAATAAGGACGCAAATGCAATCCTGTGACCAGAAAGAGTGCACTCTATCTGGGAAAGATGCTAAGTTTAAAAAAGCTCCAGTTTACACAAAAGATCTGATTGTTATGATAAGCATGATGATGAAAAGTGGCTCACCCTAATAGAAAGTGGCTCAGTTTGAATTAACTCGTACAGCCGGGTCCCACGTCCCAATGGAGAGTTAGCTGGAGATGGAAGCTAGAAGTCAACATTTTCCATGCACGGAAGTCTCTTGGGCACCAAAGGTCTAGAACCCCTCCCCGCTGCCTCTAGTGCCCACAGGGCTCCCTACCATCATTGTGAAATCAGGAAGTTGATTGTGAGTGTGCCTGCAGGTCCTTTCTTATCTGGTGCAGGGATACTTTTTCTCGTGATGACAGAGAGCGAGCGCCTGCGGCTGCGTGTCCATCACACTCCTGGCCCGCCTCAGAGGCGTGGGCTGCAGGCACTTCACGGGCATTGCTTGTGTCATGGCAGCAACTTCAGATCAGGCTTTTGAACAGGAGTCTGTCATTCTGGTGGGCCATGGAGTGAGTCAGTAGCTGTTACTCATTAAACAAAAGTAATCTTCTGTGAGCTGGTGGCTTCTTCAGTGTCGGATGGAGGGGCTGCTGTGGAGACCAGGCGCATCCTGACAGGCTGGTTCTGGTAGGCACGAAAGGTTCAGAAGAAAGAATTTCAAAAGATAAAAATGGCCCCAGCAGAAACAGTGAATAGCAAGCACACGCGTGCCACCCCACATGCAGAAGTCACACAAAGCTGGTTGGGTTTCGTGTGCTCCTCGTGTTCCATGGAGCACCTCATCCGGAGTGGGCAGGATGCTCCCTCGGGTCCCTCTCCTTCTGATGATAAACCCCTCAGAGCAGGGGTACAGCTCTTTTCCCCTTCCTTTGCAAGTCTATGTGGCATTTATGAGCCAAGCCAGTCATAAAGTAAGTAAGTCTCTTACCTCCGGTGTCTAGTCACAGTTAACCGTTACAGCCTCTCTAGGCCGTAGCCATAGCCATGGGCTCACTGATGGGGGTTAATATTAACAACCCATATTTCCATAGAGGTTTGCAGGAGGTAAAGTCTCATCCTCATCTCCATGGTAGATTATTATTATCAATACAGGGAAACAGGCCCTGAGAGATTCAGTCAACTGCCCAAGTCAGTGGGCTGAATGAGTGGTAGCCGGTTTCTGTCTCTCTCAGTTCAGAGCTCTCAGCAGCACCCCACCAGGCCCCCTCCGTCCTGAGCAGAGGCCACACATCCCACATCTGTGGCCGTGTCATTCTTGGGGTGGAAATTTTGGAACTTGTAACACTACATGGTCACTTGGCTATATTTACTGAAACTGACTTTTGTTAAGTCTACTTCAATCCAGATCATAACTCAGATATATCAGAGGTATCATTCAGATATTATCCAAATTATAATATAATAATTATACCAAATTATAATTTTAATAAAATGGTAAAATCTTTACTAATAAAACATAAAGTCCAGTGCAGGAGACATTGCTGTGTCATGGTCCCTAAATATCAGAAATTTGGATGTCTTTTAAAGTCCTATTTTTATACAAAAATTACCTGGACATGGTGGCAGGCACCTGTAATCCCAGCTACACCCTGGAGGCGGAGGTTGCAGTGAGCTGAGATCACACCATGGCACTCCAGCCTGGGCAACAAGAGCAAAACCTCGAAAAAAAAAAAAATCCTATTTTTACTTAAGAGTGCCTGCGTTTTATATGTGTGTATGTATTCATCTTGCTCTCGATGAGAAAACATATTGGAACTTATATCAGTTCATGTTTTCCCTGCTGAAATATAGTTGAAGTTAGTTTATTCTCTACTGAAAAGGAAAATAATGCTTAACATAAAAGCATGGATCAATTTAAATATCAATGCATCACAACCAAGACCACACTGAAAGAAAATATCTGAATACACATATTTTTATTATTAAGGTATTTTATGTTTATTTAATACATTTTCAAATGATTAAAGTATATGACGTAGAAAACTCATATGCTTTAATGACTTAGTCAAGTTCCCCACATATATCCTTGGCTGGCTGCCTGGGGTCAAACCCTTCCTCGACAAATTGTGATCTTTGTGACCTCTGGCAAGTTACGGAACTGTCTGTGCCCCTTCTGTACAATGGGGAGAAAAATGGAATCTGGCTGTTGCTAGGAGATGAGGATGGAAGCATCTTTGTGCCCCACGCACATCTCCTCATCCCACCTCGGATTTCGCCTGCAGAGCTGAGACGATGGCCATGAGTGCTGCCACAATCCCACCTCATGTGTGCACCTCATAGTCACTACTTTTCCTCCGGACATTTTCTAAAGCCACAAGAACGAACACAGCCCACACCTGAAGCAGCCTGAGAGGCTGGGCCTGCAAAGGAGATACTGGCCCTATGGAAGGCAGTTGGTGGGCAAAAGCCCGGCTTCTACGCTTTGAGGAGACGCCTGTGGGGCACCCTGAGGCCCAGCCCTGATGGGTGAGTATGGCCTGGCTGTGCGTCTTCACAGCTCCTATCGCGACTTCAAATTATCTTCCACGTTTGTCTCCAGGTGACTAATTACCGAGGTGAGGCCTGCAGTAGTCAGAAGAATTTCCTCCTAATTTTGTTATGAATGTGTGTGCGTATTATATAGCAAATATCTTTGTTTTCTTCCCTCTCTTATCCTGTTATATAACATAAGTTATATTTAAGTTATAACATTGTATTCAAGAATTGTGAATTTTACATCATAGAATCTAAGTTGCAAAATATCAGAAGAAGAGTAAACCTCACTCAAGGCCTTTATTTCCTTTTCTGGGGAAGAGATTGCGTGTTTTCAGCTGTATGCGGGATTAGCTGTATCACGTTAGACGGAATGATGACCTTGGTATCTTCTTTATTTGAGGATAAAGTGTGGTTTTAAGGAGACCCATCAGTGCCAAGGTGACAAGGGGTGACGTGATGGTGAATTTTACGTGTCAACTTGATGAGGACACAGGGTGTCCAGATATTTAGTCAGACATTCTGGGTGTGTCTGTGGGGTGTTTCTGGTTGAGATTAACATTTTAATTGTCAGACTGAGTAAAGCAGACTGCCATCCCTAATGGGGGTGGACCTCATCCACCCACAAGAAGCCTGGAATAGAATGAAAGAGCCGTCCCTCCTCTGAGAAAGGGGGGACTCTGCTGGCTGATGGCCCCCACTTGGAATGCTGGCTCTTCCTGCCCAGCTGCCTTCAAGCTGGGACATTAGCTTTCTCCTGCCTTCAGACTCTAACTGGAATATCTCTTCCTGGGTCTCCAGCCTGCTGGCCTTTGGACTGGAGCTACACCATCAGCTCTCGGAGGTCTCCACTCACCAACTCACGCTGCAGATCACAGAACTTGTCAGCCTCCATAACTGCAGGACCGAATGCCTTATAATAAAATCTCTTTCTCTTGTCTTTTCTCTCTCTCTCTTTAGATAGATAGATAGATAGATGTATGAAAGAAGGAAGCAGAAAAGAAAGAATGATAGATGATAGATAGATAGATAGATAGATAGATAGATAGATAGATAGATAGATAGAAAAAGGAGAAAGAAAAAAAAAGGAAGGAAAGAAAGAAAACAAAGAACCAGTATCCTATTGTTTCTGTTTCTCTGGAGAACCCCAGTGAACACAGATTGTGATCCCTCATTAGAATCTAAGTACCAGGAGAACAGAAACCTTGTCTTTCATGATCATAATCCTATAAACAACAAAAAAATTAACACCTGGGTCGTTAGCTCAGAGGAATCCAAGATGGAAATGGCCAGAGGATGGAACAGGTTGTTTTCCCAGATGAAGCCTCCAGGTAAGCATGGACCATTCTTTCAGGATGCAGCCAGGTAAGCGTGGACAATTCCTTCAGGATAGAGGCTGGTAAGTATGAACCATTCCTCCACAGTGTATCCAGGTAAGCAGGAAGCATTCCTTCAGGATGCAGCCAGGTAAGTATGAAGCATTCCTTCAGGATGCAGCTAGGCAAACATGGATCATTTCTTCAGGATGGAGCCAGATAAATGTGAACCATTTCTTCAGGATGCAGCCAGGGAAGTGTGGACCATTCCTTCAGTGTAAAGCCAGGGAAGCGAGGACCATTACTTCAGGATGGAGCCAGGTATGTATAGACCATTCCCTCAGGATGGAGCCAAGTAAGCATGAACAATTCCTTCAGGATGCAGCCAGGTAAGCACAGACCTTTCCTTCAGGATGCAGCCAGGTAACTGTGGACCATTTCTTCAGGATGCAGCCAGGTAAGCATGAAACATTTCTTCAGGATGCAGCCAGGTAAGCATGAACCTTTCTTCTGAATGGAGCAAGGTAAGCATTAATCATTTCTTCTGGATGGAGCCAGCTAAGCATGGACCATTCCCTTAGGATAAAGCCAGGTAAGCTTGGACCATTTTCTCAGTATGCAGCCAGGTAACCGAGGACCATTCTTTCAGGATACAGCCAGGTAAGTGTGGACCATTCCTTCAGGATGCAGCCAGGTAAGCACAGATCAATCCTTCAGGATGGAGCCAGGTAAGCGTGGAGCATTCCTTCAGATGGAGCAAGGTAAGCACGGACCATTTTTTCAAGATAAAGCCAGGTAAGCATGGATCATTCCTTCCAAATGGAGCCAGGTAAGCATGGGCCATTCACTCAGGGTGGAGTGAGGTAAGTATGGGCCATTCATTCAACATGGAGCCAGGTAAGCATGGACCATTCCTTTAGGGTACATACAGGTAAATATGAGCCATTATTTCAGGATGGAGTCAGGTAAACATAGAACATTCCTTCAGGATGCAGCCAGGTAAGCATGAACCATTTGTTCAGGATGCAGCCAGGTAAGTATGAACCATTGCTTCAGGATGGAGCCAGGTAAGTGTGGAATATTCTTCAGGATGGAGCCAGGTAAGCATGGGACATTCCTTCAGAATAGAGCCAGGTAAGCATGGACCATTCCTTCTGGATGCAGCCAGGTAAACATAAACCAATTTTTCAGGATGGAGCCAGGTAACCCTGGACCATTTCTTCAGGATGCAGACAGGTAAGCATGAACCATTCCTTCAGGATGCAGCTATAAAAGTGTGGACAATTCCTTCAGAATGGAGCCAGGTAAGTGTAGACCATTTGTTCAGGATGCAGCCAGGTAAGCAGGGACCATTCTTCAGGATGCAGGCAGGTAAGTATGAACCATTTCTTTAGGATGCTGCCAGGATAGCATGGATCATTCCTTCAGGATGCAGCCATGTACACATGGATCATTCCTTCAAAATGGAGCCAGGTAAGCACTGACCGTTCCTTCAAGATTCAGTGAGTTAAGTGTGGATCATTCGCTCAGGATGCAGCCAGGTAATCAGGGACCATTCCTTCAGAATACAGCCAGGTAAGCATGGACTGTTTCTTCAGGATGGGCCCAGGTAAGCATGGACCATTCCTTCAGGATGGAGCCAGGTAAGTGTGGACCATTCCTTCAGGATGGAGCAAGGTAAGCATGCATGATTCCCTCGGGATGGAGCCAGATAAGTATGGACCATTCATTCAGGATGCAGCCAGGTCAGAATGAACCATTATTTCAGGATAAAGCCAGGTGAGCATGGACCATTTCTTCATGAGGCAGCCAGGTAAGCACAGACTTTTCCTTCAGGATACAGCCAGGTAAATGTGAACAATTCCTTTAGGTTGGAGCTGGATAAGCATTAACAATATTTTTCAGAATGCTGCCAGGTAAGCATGAACCATTCCTTCAGGATGAAGCCAGGTAAGTGTGGACCATTTTTTGAGGATACAGCCAGGTAAGTATGATACATATCTTCAGGATACAGCCAGGTAAGCATAGACCATTCCCTCAGCATGAATCCAGATAAGCATAGACCATTCCTTCAGGATGTAGCTAGGTAAGCGTGAACCATTCTTTCAGGATGGTGCTGTGTGATTGTGGACAATTCCTTCAGAATGGAGTCAGGTAAGCATGGACCATTTTTTCAGGATGCAGCAAGATAAGTGCGGCCATTCCTTCAGGATGCAGCCATGTGAGCAGGGAACATTTCTTCAGGATGGACTCAGGTAAGCATGGACCATTCTATCAGGATGCAGCCGGGTAAGCATGGACCATTTCTTCAGGATGCAGGAAGGTAAGCATGGACCATTCTATCAGGATGCAGCCGGGTAAGCGTGGACCATTTCTTCAGGATGCAGCCAGGTAAGCATGGACCATTCCATCAGTATGTAGCCACATAAGCATGGACCACTCCTTCAAGATGGAGCCAGGTAAGAGTGGACCATTCCTTCAGGATGCAGTCAGGTAAGCAGGGACCATTTTTTTCAGGATGCAGGCGGGAAAGTATGAACCATTCCTTTAGGATGCAGCCAGGTAAGTTTGCACAATTCCTTCAGGATGGAGCCAGGTAAGTGTGCACAATTCCTTCAGGATGGAGCCAGGTAAGTGTGCACAATTCCTTCAGGATGCAGCCAGGTAAGTGTGCACAATTCCTTCGGGATGGAGCCACGTTAGCATGAACCACGTTTTCCAGACTGTAGCCAGGTAAGCATGTACCATTATTTCAGGATGCAGCCAGGTAAGTATGAACCATGTTTTTCAGACTCTAGCCAGATAAGTATGGACCATTCTTTCAGGATGCAGCCAGGTAAGCATGGACCATGCTTTCAGATGGAGTCAGGTAAGCATGTACCATTCCTTTACAATGCAGCCAGGTAAGTGCGGACTATTCCCTCAGGATGGAGCCAGGTAAGTGTGAACCATTCTGTCAGGATGCAGCCAGGTAAGCATGGACCATTCTGTCAGGATGTAGCCTGGTAAGCATGAATCATTCTTAAGGATGGAGTCAGATAAGCACACCCCATTCCTTCAGAATGCAGCTAGGTAAGCGTGGACCATTCCTTCAAGATGGTGCCAGGTAAGTGTGGACCATTCCTTCAGAATGCAGCCAGGTATGCAGAGACCATTTTTTCAGGATGCAGGCAAGAAAGTACAAACCATTCCTTCAGGATGCAGCCAGGTAAGTGTGCACAGTTTCTTCAGGATGGAGCCAGGTTAGCATGAACCATATTTTTCAAATGTGGCCAGGTAAGCATGAACATTCCCTTTAGGATGCAGCCAAGTAAGTATGAACCATTTCTTCAGTATGGAGCCAGGTAAGCATAGACTATTCTTTCAGGATGCAGCCAGGAAAGCATGGACCAGTTTTTAAGGATACAGCCAGGTAATTATGATACATACCTTCAGGATGCAGCCAGGTAAGCATGAACCATTTTTTCAGGATGTATCCAGGTGTGCATAGACCACTCCTTCAGGATGTGGCCAGGTAGGCATGGACCATTCCTTCAGGATGAAGCCAGGCAAGCAGGAATCATTCTTTAAGAATGCAGCAAGGTAAGTATGGACCATTCCTTCAGAATGCAGACAGGTAGGAGTAGATCATTTATTGAGGATGCAGCCAGGTAATCAGGGACCATTTCTTCAGGATCCAACCAGGTAAGCATGACCCATTCCTTCAAGATGGAGCCAGGTAACTGTCAACCATTCCTTCAGGTTGCAACTAGGTAAGCATAGACCATTCCTTCAGGATGGAGCCTACCAAGTGTGGACCATTCCTTCAGGATGCAGCCAGGTAAGCATCAGCCATTCCTTCATAATGCAGCCAGGAAAGCATGGACCATTCTTTCAGGATGGAGCCCGCCAAGTGTGGACCATTCCTTCCTAATGCAGCCAGGTAAGCATGGACCATTCCTTCAGGATGCCACCAGGTAAGCATGAACCATTCCTTCAGAATGCATCCAGGTAAGCATGGACCAGTTTTTAAGGATACAGTCAGGTAAGTATGATACATACCTTCAGGATACAGCCAGGTAAGCATGAACAATTCCTTCAGGATGCCACCAGGTAAGCATGACCCATTTCATCAGGATGGAGCCAGATAAGCATGAACAATTCCATCAGGATGGAGCAAGGTAAATGTGGACTAATCTGTCAGGATGCAGTCAGGTAAGCATGAACCATTTCTTAATAATGGAGTCAGGTAAGCACATACCATTCCTTCAGAATGCAGCCAGTTAAGCATGGATCATTCCTTTAGGATGTAGCCAGGTAAGCATGGACCATTCTTTTAGCATGGAACCAGGTAAGCACGGACCATGGACCATTCCTTCAAGATGCAGCCAGATAAGCACGGACCATTCTTTCAGGATGGAGCCAGGTAAGCATGGACCCTTTCCTCAGGATGGAGCAAGGTAAGCATTGACCATTCCTTCAGGATTCAGCCAGTTAAGCAGGGACCATTCCTTCAGAATGAAGCTAGGTAATAATGGACCATTCATTCAGGATGCATCCTGGTAAGCATGAATTATTCCTTCAGGATGCAACCAGGTAAGTATGGCCATTCCTTCAGGAAGGAGCCAGGTAAGCAGGAACCATTCTTTCAGGATGGAACAAGGTAAGCATGTACTATTCCTTCAGAAAGCAGTGAGGTTAGCATGGATCATTCCTTCAGGATGCAACCAGGTAAGTATGGCCATTCCTTCAGGATGTAGCCAGGTAAGCAGGAACCATTTTTTCAGGATGCAGGCAGGAAAGTATGAACCATTCCTCTGGATGCAGCCAGGTAAGTCTGGACACTTCCTTCAGGATGGAGCCAGGTAAGCATGAACCATTTTTTCAGAATGTGGCCAGGTAAGCATGAACTTTTCCTTCACGGTGGAGCCTGGTAAGCATGGACCACTCCTTCAGGATTTGTCCAGGTAAGCCTGGACCATTCCTTCAGGATGGTGTGAGGTAAGCATGGACCGTTCCTTCAAGATGCAGGCACGTAAGCATGGACCATTCCTCCTGGATATACAGCCAGGCAAGTATGAACCATTCCTTCAAGATGGAGGCAGGTAGGCATGGACCACTACTTCAGGATGCAGGCAGGTAAGGTGGACCATTCCTTCAGTGTGGAGCCAGGTAAGTGTGGACCATTTCTTCAGGATGGTGCCAGGTAACCATGGACCATTCTTTCAGGATACAGCCAGGAAAGGATGGACCACTTTTTAAGGATACAGCCACGTAAATACGATACATACTTTCAGGATAAAGCTAGGTAAGCATGAACCATTCCTTCAGAATGCAGACATGTAGGCAGAGACCAACCCTTCAGGTTGGAGCCAGGTAAACATGAACCATTCCTCCATGATGAAGCCAGTTAAGCATAGGCAATTCCTTTAAGATGGAGCCAGGTAAGCATGGGCCATTCTTTCAGGATGCAGTCAGGTAAGCATGAACCATTCCTTCAGGATCCTGCCAGGTAAGCGTGGACCATTATTTCAGGATGCAGTCAGGTAAGCATGAACCATTCCTTCAAGATGGAGCCAGGTAGGCATGGACCATTCCTTCATGATGCAGCCAGGTAAGCATGAACCATTACTTCACCATGGAGTGAGGTAAACACGAACCATTCCTTCAGGATGAATCCTGATAAGTATGGACCTTTCTTTTAGTGTGTAGCCTCATAAGAGTGGACCACTCCTTCAGGATGGACCCAGGTAAGTGTCAACCATTCCTTCCTAATGCAGCATGGTAAGCATGGATCACTCATTCAGGATGCAGCCAGGTAAGCACAAAACATTCTTTCTGGACGGAGACAGGTAAGCGTGGACCATTCTGTCAGGATGCAGCCAGGTAAGCATGGACCATTCCGTCAGGATGCAGCCAGGTAAGCATGAACCATTTCTTCAGGATGGAGTCAGATAAGCATGTACCATTTTTTCAGAATGCAGCCAGGTAACTGTGGACGATTCCCTCAGGATGGGCCCAGGTAAGCATGGACCATTCCCTCAGCATGGAGCCAGGTAAGCTTGCACCATTCCTTAAGAATGGATCCATGTAAGCATGAACCATTTCATCAGGATGCAGCCAGGTAAGCATGAACCATTCTGTCAGGATACAGCCAGGTAAGAGTGGACCATTCTGTCAGGATACAGCCAGGTAAGCATGGACCATTCTTTCAGATGGTGTCGGGTAAGCATGAACCATTCTGTCAGGATGCAGCCAGGTAAACGTGGGTCATTCCATCAGGATGCAGCCCTGTAAGTGTAAGTATGAACCATTTCTTAAGAATGGAGCCAGGTAAGCAGGGACCATTTTTTCAGGATGCAGTCAGAAACTATGAACCATCCCCTCAGGATGGAGCCAGGTAAGCATGGACCATTCCTTCAGGATGCAGCCAGGTAAGTAAGAACCATTCTTTCAGTATGGAAGCAAGCAAGCACGGACCATTCCTTCAGGATGCACCCAGGTAAACATGGACTATTCCTTCAGGATAGTGCCAGGTAGATGTGGATCTTTCCCACAGGACGGAGCCAGGTAAGCATGGACCATTCCTTCAGGATGCAGCCAGGTAAGCATGGACCATTCCTTCAGGATAGTGTGAGGTAGGTGTGGACCTTTCCTTCAGGATGGAGCCAGGTAAGTGTAGACCATTCCATCAGGATGCAACTTGGTAAGCATGAGCCATTTCTTAAGGATGGAGTCAGATAAGCATGTACCATTCCTTCTGAATGCAGCCAGATAAGTGTGGGCCATTCCTTCAGGATGCAGCCAGGTAACCATGGACCATTCCTTCTGGATGGAGGTAGGTATGTATGCACCTTTTTCTCAGGGTGGAGTCAGGTAAGCATGGACCATTCCTTCAGGATGGAGCCAGGTAAGCATGGACTACTTCCTCAGGATGGAGTCGGATAAGCATGGCCCTCTCCTGGATGCAGCCAGGTAAGCGTGGACCGTTCCTTCAAGATGGAGCCATCAAACATGCAGATAACCCCACAGCACCCTTGCTCCAGTTGACTGGGTTTGGTAACATGGTGGCAAAACCAAAAACTTGTAAACCAGTAGAAAAATGTTTTTTAGCTCATGAGTCCTCTTCGGGCCAAGCTCAGAAGCTGGTGCCATTGGTCAGCCTCCCTTCGTGGTTGGAGTTCTTCTCCCACATCAGCTTCTGCCAGGGCGTGTGCCTGTGCGGCCCGAGTCCCGTGTTCCTGTGAGCTGAACTTGGCAGGGAAGGCTGCTCTGAGGCAGACACCACAGCAACATCGGTGCCTGGGGAACTTCAGATCCAAGGGCACCTGAAGACCTGGTTCCCACCCGGCTCCCTTCTCCTGTAACCCACCACGATGTGGGCGGCCTCGAAGAAGGCCCACGAGCAACACACCGAGTGCTCCAGGGAAGCAAGAGCACACACCAGGTAAGGGCTCAAGGCAGAGGTGAGCGAGTCAGGGCTGGAAAACTAAAGGTGACGTGAGCACAAGATAATGACAGTGCAGTTTCCAGAACAGCATGGAAGACACTGCCTCAAGACAAATATTTTTTGAATTCCTAATGGAAAAATGGCATTTCTTTTATTTATTTTTATGTATTTTTGAGTGTTAACAAATAGTTCTAGTGATAATTAGCATCTTTGTATATTTATTGAAAACCAGCACTAAATCTGTATATTTACAGAAAAATGCCTTAGACATAGATAATAGCACAATTCCATGTTTGTGAATTGACAGCTTCCTCTAAACATAGAGTAGAAATTCAGCAATTATCACTACAGCTGTTTGTTAAAATTTGACAATAGATAAATAATGACTAGAAATCAATCTTTTCATTAAAATTCAAGAAACAAAAAGTATCTAAAGGAATTTCATTATTCCTTTGAAAAGTCCAGGCTAGTCTTGAGGAGGCTCCTCTACATACATTATGGTGTTTCCATGTTCATGGGCCCAAAGTGGTCTTTTTTCCTACAAATGTGTAGCAAAATAAAAGTGAAGATCGGAGATCATATCAGAGCGGGTAGAGGTGATGTGGGCCTTCCAGCCTCAACTCACCTACCCGCCTGCTTTCATTCAATTGAAGGCTCAGGCAGCACACACACATGCACACACACAGATGCACATGTACACACATGTGCACACACACACACACGTATACAAATGCAATGCACATACACACACAAATGCACACACGCACACAATTCCCATACACACGGACACACACACATATGCACACACTCATGCACATGCACACAGATTTGCACACATGCATACATGTACACACATTCATACACACATACATGTGCATGCACTCACATGCACAATACAAGCACACACTTGCACACTGTCACACACACATGCACAATCAGTACTTGTGTCAAAATCCTCACATGGCTGTTCTTTCTACCCATTGGACCATCAAATGTGTTCTTGTCTCAAGTAACCTGAGCCCCTCCAAAAAAACAACAAAAAAGAAACACCACTGATTTATGTTTTAGATCTTAATTCATCGAAAACACTGAGCTAGGCCAGGCATGGTAGTGGGCTTCGGTAGTCCCAGCTACTCAGGAGGCTGAGCCACAAGAATCACTTGAACCCAGGAAGCAGAGGTTGCAGTGAGCCAAGATCACGCCACTGCACTCCAGCCTGGGTAACAGAGCAAGACACAAGGAAATGAGAGGAAAGGACAGGAAAGGGGAAAGAAATGGAAAGGGAAGGATCGGAGAGGGGAGGAGAGGAGAGGTGAGGCGAGGGGAGTTAGATATGATCTGTGCCTGAGAATTAATTTGGTTTTCTTACAAACCAAAAGGCAGGATTCACAATCAAGACAAGGTGATGACGGACAGGCATGCACACACGAGCACGTGGAACACACAGTGTGTCTGGCTGCAGGAGAAGAATCCAGTTTTCAGCAGGTGAATGCAGAGAAGCCCTGCTGCTCAGGACAAAGAATGTTTCCGGAATGAACCATGTTTGCAGCCCTCCATTGCCCAGGATGAACGGCGTCCCCAGGTGCCTGGCCCTTTTATCACCCAGGCCGATGGTACATCCAGAGGGAGCCGTGGCTCAGCCCCCAAGTGAGGCCAGCAATGGCCAGGAAGAAGCTTATTCAACGGGATTCTCTGCAGAGTTTTTCTGACTTTCAGCTTGCAGGGATGTGGGTATAGAAAACAAGAGGCTGACTTCTCAATCAATCATCACTTAAGGATGCAGAGCCAGTGGAAGCCCTTCTTTCATGACTTTTAGCATTTTTTCTTCATTTTCAGAAAATCCACACCATCTCCGTATATGCGTGCATGCATGAGTGTCCGTCCGCCCCTTAACTGTGGGGTTAAGAATAATGTGATTACTCATGCTGGAAAAACAAGACAATTACCATCATAAAAGCCCACATAATTTACAGATCTTGGAACTTGAACTTTCTTTAAAAGATAAATATAGTAGTTTACATTTTGGAGCTGGAGACATTGTCTTCCTTTCTCTTTTCCCCTTCCACCCTTCTCAAGTATACTTGCCTTTATTTTGAATGAGAAATAGGCAATGGGGGGGTGCCACCTCACACCAAGAAAAAGGCAATTATTTAGAAACTGTGCAGTCAAAAAGTCAGAAGTGTCTAAAAGCACAGTGAGTCCCCCTGGTTCATGACATGGATGCCCTGTCCACTGATGGCACAGCCACACTGCTGGTGCCTGGGAACCACCTGCCTCCTTGAGCGATGGTCACTGAAGCAAACCCCACTGTCTGTAGATGCCATTAGCATCCCCCGCATGAGGTCAGCGCTATGAGAAGGCCGGTCAGTGAGTGGCAGCGCTGGGCAGTGATGAGGAGGACCCTGAGTGGGTGTGGGGCGTCCCCTGGACATTAGCTGTGGGTCAGGTAGACACAGAGAAGGTGCCGGTGGGCTAGGCACATGTATCCACCCAGAAAATGAATCTGGTTTTGATTGAAAGTCTTCATAGAGAGAGGAACACTTGGATTTATTTTGGGGAAGTCTTCCCTGTTACGATGTAGACGGGGACAGATGTACTGTGACTGCTAGTCCAGGAGAGAGATGCTGAGTGAATGAGGTTTGGATGTCTCGCGTGCCCTGGGCTGGAGGCTGGGATTTCCACGTTGGGTAGGACGTGTGTCGGCCGCAGGGACTCACCGGCAGTAGGAGTTTATAGAGAGGGATTTCTGTTGAAGTCATTCACTTCCTCATTTACCTCCGTCCCCATATTTGCAATCTTGACTGGGTCCCTGATGACTGCATCCTAGAGTCCCAATTTCCTGAGTTAGAGGACTTCATTTGTAAGCAAAAGTAACCCAGTTCAAGCTGGCGTAGGAAAGAAGCAGAAGGCATTCAACGTGGCTGCAGGCATGGATGGCTCCAAGCGTGTAGCAGTGGCGACGCCTTCAGTGGTCCTTGGCTGTGTGTTGGCTGGGCTGGCTTCCTCAGGCGGGAGCATTGCACACTGTGAAGGTGACCACAGCAAGCCCTGTGCTGGGGGTGGGCAGCAGGAAGCATCCACCACAGGCACTGAACCTGTATGGTGCCCAAACCAACAGCCAGCCCCATGGTGGCACTCCACGCTTGGGGGGCCAGGAAGCCTTTAAAATCTTGTTCCAAAGCTGACTTAATGACCCAGAAAGCACAAGTTGGTAAATAGCAATGAAAAAGCAGGCACAACTATTGACAATTGCAAAGACATGGAATCAGCCTACGTGCCCATCAATGGTAGGCTGGATAAAGAAAATGTGGTACATATACAGCATGGAATACTATGCAGCCATAGCAAGGAATGAGATCATGTCCTTTTCGGGAACATGGATGGAGCTGGAAGTCATTACCCTCAGCAAACTAACGCAGGAACAGAAAATCAAACACCGCATGTTCTCACTTATAAGTGGGAGCTGAATGATGAGAACACATGGGCGCACTATGGGGAACAACACACAGGCCTGTCGGAGGGTGGGGCGTGGAGGGACAGAGACCATCAGGAAGAATAGCTAAGGGATGCTGGCTTCCTACCTAGGTGATGGGATGGTCTGTGCAGCAAACCACCATGGCACGCGTTTACCTGTGCAACAGACCTGCACACCCTGCACGTGTACCCTGGACTTAAAAGTTGGAGGAAAAAAAAGAAAAGTAAAAGCAGGCACAAATATTTCTCTCTCTATGCCACACACATGCAAACACACACACACAGAGATTTATAAAAGCAAGTACAAATTGGACGTGCGTGGACCCTGCACTGCAGCCATGAGGTGGGATTCTCTCTGCAGAAGAACAGAGAATTCTCTCCGGGTGTGGTCTGGCCTTAGATTCTGTGTGTGCCATCATCCCTCCCTCTGCTTCCTGCCCCTGCAGATTCCTGCGGGCACTGGGGAGTGACTTCTCTGAGAAGTCTTGGGATCATGAAACCTGTCGTCTTGCCCAACACAGTTCCCAAACTCACTCGTGCCCAAGCCTTTATTTTGAAAGATGCCTGTTTGATCTCCCAGAGCTCTAGCTCTGTGGAAAACCCTTTGGGAAGGCTGATCTAACCCAATCTCCCCACTCTACAGATGAGGACATTGAGGTCCCGAAGCATGGAGAGGCCTCTCCACGGATGCAGAGTGAGTGACTGGAGCTCTGGCTGGGTGTGTGTTCATCGCCCGACCCATCTTCCTGAGACCCACGGCTGCTGTCGTGGGTTGAATTGTGACCCCCAAAAAGATGTGTTCGAGTCTCAACCCATGGCACCCGGGACTTTATATGGAAACAGGATCTTTGCAGATGTAGCTGGTTAAGATGAGGTCACACTGAGTAGGGAGGGCCCTAATTCAATGGCCGATGTCTTTATTAAATGGGAAAACATGGACACAGACATGGGCAGAGGGAAAACAGCCACGCAGCAGCAGGGGCAAAGACCGGAGTGATGGGTTTACGAGCCAGGAGCGGCAAGGAGCTGGAAGAGGCAGGGAAGGGCTCCTCCCTGCAGAGCTCAGAGGGGCAGGGTCTCAGGCTTCCAGCCTCCTCCGGAGCTGGAGGTAAGAAACTCAGGCTGTCATATGCCACCTGGCCTGTGGCACTTTGTTACGACAGTCACAGGTGGGGGGCGAGGACCACCTGCTGAGGAAGCTTCGTTTATACAGGGAGGGATGCGTGGAAACTGAACAGCCCCACATCGTCCCCCTGCCGCCCCCACCCCCTTTCTAGCCCCAGTCAGTCTAGGGAATAACAAAAACCTGTGATTCTAAAACATCTTCCAAACCAGTAACGGGCCTCATAGAGACAGATGGGGACAGTCAGGAAACTTAGTCATATTAGTCATATAACTTAGTCATATTAGTCATAATTCTAAAGAAAATTATCTTCCTATTTGTTTTCAAAAATACCAATTTTCTTCAAATATGAATATAAGCCTGATCAATTGGTTCATTATATTGAAATGTTCAGTTACGTACAATAATTATAATTAAGCACTGAAATCCGACTCAAACCAATCTATTTAAATGAACCCGAACCTATAAGAAAACATCAAACTCATGTAAAAAAAAATGTGGGGTTAGAATATTCCACAATCCTTCGAAGATATTATTTATAATCGTGCTTGGTAAATCAGAGAAACCCCTTAGAGCCCAAAGACAATGTCTAAGATAAAGCACTGTAGAAATAAAACCCTTTATACATTTTTTATAAAGCCTAAAATCAATCCTGACCCAGGCAGCAGTTTCTACATATTTAGATTTTGTTTGTTGCACCTTTAATGGAATGCTATCAATTTTCTGCCTTCTAGATGCTTGGGCAATTGAAGCATTTTAACACTGCTCTAGAATAAGTGCTTTCTGTGAGTTTATCCTCCAGTTCAAACAGAACTGCATTTCCTGGTAAAATTTTACCTCGTAATTATTACATTTTTTTTATCATCTTCATGCCACAAGATGTGAAGTCCAAAATATTTATGTTCCCGATTGTCAGTCTTTCCTTCTTAGAAATGTCGAAGTGAAAACAAAATAGACAACTCATTTTGTTGAATCAATACAGGCGCATTATCACAGCAAGATTATAATTCAGGTGCACAAAACCTGCATTTTCAGAGTACAGCAAGGAAGTCGGGAGGTGCTGAGAGGCACAGCAGGTAACTAATATCAATAAAGTGGCCCAGATCTGTGTTCAAACAACAGAGTAGGGGTCTAACTTCAACCCACAAAAGTGACGAAAATCAGAGCGAAGCGCAGAGTCCGTCCCTGAAACCGCCCTGCCACGAGGCAGCCAGGAGGGTGACCTGCTGTTGTCTGGGGTGGTGCCGCTGCTTGGTGACCTTGCCACACGGAAGGACCATGATTCCTGCAGGGCGGAAGAAAACCGATGAACAGTGACAGCTCTTCACGGGGGCACAGACAGGTAACCGGGGCACAGGTGTCCTGAACACCGCGAGGCAGCCCCCTCCTCCGAGCTCCCTCTCTCTCTCCTCTCTCCCGCCGTGGCTCCCACACTTCCTTCCTCCGTCGCAGCCACGGCCTCCGCATCTTGATGATCTCTTTTACAGAAACAACGTTATAACGAAATAGATGAAACCTCAATCATCCACGGGGAAAGCAGTGCTTTCCAGCATTTAAGCGCATTTCTGAATGCACTGAGATACACAGCATTTGAATGTAAACTTTATGTCTATTTTGGCTTCCAGAGATCACTCTCTCTAGAGCTTAAACTACACAGAGAGTCTCCTACAATGAGTGAAGAGCAGACCCCAAAACACAGAGCATTTTCCTGGCTGCCTACCCACCAAGCCTTCAGCATGCATAGCTGACTCTCAGGCCAAGAAACAGCACAGGCGTGCAGACCCCAGCCTCGTTCCCTGCACGACCCAGCGGCACCTCTCCGTGAGCCGGACCGAAGAGGGACCCGGTAGCCCATCGCGGCCTCTGATGGTGCTCAGGAGCAGACCACAGCCAAACGTCCCAGTCACCCGTGGAATGTGGAGGAGGTTAGAAATGTTTCTGTTGTATGATTTCAGGACATCAGGACGCTATTTTTAGGCGTGTGAGTCATCACAGTGTTCCCTGACAAGAGCCAGCCCGAGTGTGTGCACGACACCCACAGCGATGGGCTGGTGGAAAACAAGCTCAGCCCGGCTCACGGTGCCTGGAGATCCACCGTGGCACCCACCAGTGACCACAGTTCAGGGCGTCGGGTCTTGGCCTTAGCAAGGCGAGCGACAAAGTAGCCCCAGGCAGCGGGCAGGAAGAAGACGTGTCCTCTGCCCTGGGAGCAGCAGCTCCGCCCTGTGAGGGCTATGTGGGGCCAGTGCCTCCTGCTCTGCCCAGGACACCCACAGCCGGGCACACGGAGGGCACGTGCTCACTCCCCATCTCCTGGAGGCCTGGAGTCAGCGGGGCCCGGGGAGGCAGGGCAGTTAGATAAGGCAGCCGCCCCGAGGGAACGGCCTCCCTAGAGCATCACACTCACCCCAACAGCACACACGAGCACACACATGAGCACAAAGGAGAGCACGCACAAGCACAGAAGGGCACACGGGAATATACGAGAGCACAGAAATGCATACAGAGCATATGCAAGCACATGCAAGAACACCCCCATCATATTCCTTAGCAGCTGGACACCCTGATACCCTCCTTGATGAAGCTTCGTGCCCGTAGCCTGGGCCCTGGCTCTAAGGTGGCTTCGAGGACTGACTGGAAGCTCGCATGCAGCACTGAGCTTTGCCTGGCACCACAGGTCCCTGAATAGCATCACTACGTTCAGCGTCCTTTCCTTAGAACACTGATGAAAAGAAATCTGGATTTGGGCAGGGCGCTGACTGTGCTCAGGGGCGTGTCCCCCACATCTGCATGGTTCTCACCAGTTCACTGTACAGACAGCAGCCGCAGCCACAGACAGCACCATGCCCTCCCACTGCTGCGTGTTCCCCCAGGAGCCAGCCGCACAGCCAGCCCCTGCCTTCCGCCCCGCCCTGTGTCCCTGAGAGGGTTGCTCACCTTTTCTCATCCTGTGGCTTGGGGAGGTTAGAAAATCTGATAGAAGGTTAGAAAACCTTCACGCACAGGTGCGATGGCTCATGTCTGTAATCCCAGAGGCCGAGGCAGGCGGCCTCTTGAGGTCAGGAGTTCGAGACCACCCTGGCCAACATGGCAAAACCCTGTCTCTATTAAAAATACAAAATTAGCTGGGCATGGTGATGGGCATCTGTAATCCCAGCTACTGGTGAGGCTGAGGCAGGAGAATCAGTTGAACCCAGGAGGCAGAGGTTGCAGTGAGCCAAGATCAGAGTGAGACTCTGTCTCAAAAAAAAGAAAAAAGAAAAGAAAATTTAGAAAAGCACACTTCCACAGCACGTGGCTTTAGTAGGGCTCTTGTACTGAAGGAGCACCCAGTGGCCAGGGCTGGAAATTCTAAACTAAGAACAATACTAGTAATAATAATAAATTCTATTCCATAGAATAAATATCCATGAGCTTAAGCTGATACAAATAGGTAATCAAATAAGTACATAGGATGGAGAGAGACAGCCCTTTCTCACAGGAGACTCCCAGTTACTCAGTGTGGAAGGAAAGAAGAAATGGGAAAAGCAGGAACACCACCATTTGGCAAGCAGCACGAGAAGAAGTGTAGAAGGCAGTGTTCTCAAGGGAGCTGAGATCGGCAGGCAAAAATATGAGAAACTGGCTATTTCCGTAGTCCTCAGATACCTTTTCATCAGACACTGAATCATGGCAAAGGGGAAAATCCCAAGCTGACAGGGGAGATGCCCGGCAGATGCCACCTACCTGTGTGGTCAAAGTTGCACCACCAGGAGTGAGGCTGGGGGACGTCACGTACCTGCCGGGAGGGCCCAGAAGGACGTTTGGCATTCTGGCCAAAAACACATAATTTTAATTTATTCATGAAGAAACATCAGACGAACCCAAACAGAGGGGCATCCTATAAAATCAGCTCTCCAGACCTGCCATGATCATTGAAGAGGAATCCACAGGGATGAATTCCCCGAGCTGGGCAGAGACGAATGACACAGCAGCTAGAAGCAACCTGGGCCCCGAAATGAGTCTGGGACCAGAAAAGAGGCAATCACAGGGAAATTGGTAGCGTTCATATAAGGCCTGTAGACCGGCTGGTAATAGTGTCATCTGCTATGTGACTGTAAGTTTAACACAATGGATTACGTAACCACAGCCTTCAGGAAGCTGGGTGGAGGGTAGGGCAGACACTTTATACTAGTTTTGCTATTTTTGCAACTCTTTTATAAGCATGAGATTATTTCCAAGGTGTATTAGTCTTTTTTCACACTGCTATGAAGAAATACCCGAGACTGGGTACTTTATAAAGGAAAGAGGTTTAATTGACTCACAGTTCCACATGGCTGGGGAGGCCTCAGGAAACTTACAATCACGGTGGAAGGCAAAGGGGAAGAAAGCACCTTCTTCACAAGGTGGCAGGAGAGAGAAGCCCGAAGGAGGAACTTCCAGACACTTATAAAACCATCAGCTCTCATGAGAACTCACTATCATGAGAACAGCGTGGGGGAACTGCCTGTACGATCCAATCACCTCTCTCCCGGGACACATAGGAATTACAGGTCAAGATGAGATTTGGGTGGGGACACAGAGCCAAACCATATCACAAGGGAAAAGCTAAGAGATAAAGGAAGGACACTGACTAATTGGCATTCTTCACCATCCTTGCTCTGGATTTGTCTAACCAAGGGCGTTGCCCAAGCCAAACCCCCAAGTTGAGAAGCCGGAGTTTCCATGGTTTTATTCGCAGATGGAGTCCTTTCTCAGCCCTTGGCCTTGCCTCCATTCACTGGGGACCTCACAGGGACCTGGCTGGGCCCTCCTCCTGGGACTTACTCTGCTTCAGGGCCCCATTAACTAAGGGCATCAGCAACCTGCCCTACACCAGCCCCTGGGTCCTTCTGTCCGCCCTGCTCCACACAGGAGCATGACCTTCCCAGAAAACTATGATAGTGACCACCCTGCACATCTGATTGGCCTGCCTCCTCCAAGTGGATCCCATCCTCTGCCTGCAGCCTCCACCAAACAGCCTGGTGGGAGCTCCCAAGTCCTGAGTTCTGAGCCAGGTGTTTTGATGTTTTTGCAGACTAGTTTTAAAGATTACGGGGTGAAAGCATAACAAGAAGGAAGGAATATTCTCTATGGACTTGCCTATAGTCACTCAACAGAGGTGATGAACCCCAGGAGCTACCCTCAGCTGCCCTCAGCTGCCCTGGGTGCAGAGGATCCCGCTCCCGCTCTCAGGCACAGAGTCTCAAGGCTAAAGGGCTGAAGGCAGAGCTCACTTTGTTCTGCCAGGGCTCAGAGTCTCCTGGGCGCACTCCCCCAGCTCCGTGCTCCCACTCAAGAGACCATCAGGGGATGAGGGGCCGGGGCAGGTCATGTACACAGCCACCTGGGGCACGGTGGCCGGTGCTCCCCAGAGGTATGAGGGACATCAGAAAACGACTATAGGTGAATCAGGTGTGGGGAGAAGGTATTATTGTAAACATGTATACAATAATTTTTTTAGTTTTGTTGTCGCTGTTTGGAGACGGAGTCTCACTGTGTCTCCCAGGCTGGAGTGCAGTGGCATGACCTCAGCTCACTGCAGCCTCTGCCTCCTGGGTTCAAGTGATTCTCCTGCCTCAGCCTCCCAAGTAGCTGGGATTATAGGTGCACGCCACCACGCCCGGCTAATTTTTGTACTTTTAGTAGAGATGGGGTTTCGCCATGTTGGCCAGGCTGGTCTCGAACTCCTGGCCACAGGTGATCCGCCCACCTCAGCCTCCCAAAGTGCTGAGATTATAGACATGAGCCACTGCACCGGGCCAAAACATGCTTTTAAAATCACAAAGGAAAGCGGTCAGGGATGCATGTTAGATGCCCCATGTTTGCATACTTACCCGAGCAGCCTCCGACAGCACATCCTGCAGCCCTCTTCAGTCTCACGCATGGCCGAGGACCTCACCCTCTGCCTGCCCCCCCGCCCCGAGATGCAGCCTCCCACCGGCTCACCCTCAGTCACACTCCGCTCCATGTGAGTGACGCCCCTTGGCCGGAAGCTTCCTTGGGTCACTGTCCCCATGCCACGAGGCCCCATCCCCCCACCCCACCCCACGGGGCCACCCTCTTCGAAGCTCCTTCAAACACATACCCGCACCCCCATCTGCTCTTTCTGGAAATGCACAGAACCCTCTGCGGGAACTCAGAATGGAGCACTCGGTTCTCCCATCATGAACGAATTATTCCTATTGGCGCTTAGAGCGAGGGTCTGTATCGTGGGCAAAGAGCATTAGAAATGTGCCGTGGAAAGAAAAGGCTTCTAATCAAAGCTTCTAACAACAGCGCCCAGAAACCGAAGGTCGTGGGCGAGGTTCTCACATCCCCGCCTTCTGCATCTCTACACAGAGCCAGGCACAGCCCTGGGACCTCAGGGACCGAGGACGAGGCTCTGTCATCGCCTCTGCTCTCACTCTGAACTCGCTGCCTGTGGGTGCCTCCTCTTCTCCCCATACCCCTCCTCCGAGTCCGACACGAGGCCCGTGTTCCTGGCTGCTTGCGTCCCACCTCCTGAGTGTGTGAGCTAAGCTATTCCCTGTCGCCACGCTCGATGTGGCAGCGTGACAGTGTCAGTGTTCGCCTGCCTTTAAGTCGGCCCGGGCTGCATGCAGCCTCCCGCGTGCCTAGAGAGGCGAGTGCTGCAGGCACCACCCCTGGGCCCTGAGACCCCAGGAAACTCCTGCCACGCCCTCTTCTTGCACTTACTCAGAGACTGTGAAGTGTATTCGCGGGCTTTCTGGTCTCTGTGGAAGGAACTGGGGGGACATTGATCAATTTCAAATACACGCCTGTATCCGTGAGAGTCCGAGAGGCAGAGTTGGAGCGTCGCCGGGAAGCTGTCCTCTGTGGCCATGAGTGTGTGTCCAGCCCCTTCCAAGGCTGCACCAGGGAGACACTGGTTTTCTGCTCATTGTGACCGAACAAAGCCCCTAAGAGTCAGTGCGCAGAACAGAAGAGCCGGACCCCCGACAGGCTGAGTCCCAACATGAGGCACCCAGCAGAGAAAAAAACGTTCAGGGCCCCAGCCTTCCGCAGCCACAGAAGAACACGCACAGGGGCACGCGGTGTTCACAAGGGATTCATGGCTGTGTTTGAAGATTTTTTTTTTCTTTTTTTTTCCAGTGAGACAAGTTTTACTGAAAACTTTTCCCATCTGGCTCATCAGATCTCAGGCCTTCTCTGGTGGTTTTAGCTTCTTTAATTTAATTAACTTTAAAGGACCTAGAGAGTATTAGTAAAATATACTCCCCGGTCACAACTCCATGGATGTTAACAACCTGTCCAATTACAGCGAAGGGGGTCCCGACCCCTCGCACCTGCTAATTAAAATTGCTAATCACCAGCAATTATCTGGCTGAGCTTTAGAAACCATTTGACCCTTCGCCCACCAAGGGAGCGATGTTTGCGGCCCCTCCCCGGAGCCGAGCCAAGCTGTCCCCAGCGCCTGCCTATTAAGTGTCACTAATAGGAAATCAACAAAAGCGCCGTGACATCTGTGTAGACGTCCCAGGCCCCAGGTCTGAGTGCACAGGTGCTGGCCATGAGGCTGCCAAAGAAAGTGCCAAGAGCAGGAAATTCACCAACAATGAGGCGGACTGTGCTTGCTGCGGAGTCGGCAGCCCCATCACCCGCAGCCGCGCCTTGGCCTCCGGATAATTAGGTCCCCAAACCAGGCAGCCCTTTGTCCTGAGCGGCTGGCTGGCCAAAAGCATTGGACAGGGATTTTAAAAATCTCTTCTTTTTAATGACTCTTCTCCCTGCTCAAGCATAAATGGAAGATGTTATTTTTTTTTAAAGTCCACTGAGAGGATCTCAAATGTGTAGACTTTATGTTGGAGGGAGAGTGGGATTTCCTACTCTTATTGCTGGAGTGTAGAAGTGTCCTATCATTGCCGGGTTGAAGCGGGCTCACAGAAGAGACCCTCATTGTGATCTGCTACTAGGAAAAGGTTCTGGGATAGTTCAGACTCCCAAAAGGCAGCTTCCTGGGAAGCTCGTAGGTTTTAGCACCCCAATCCATAGGTTTCTGCAGTGCCTGCTTTTTCCCTGCAATATGATCTTTTAAAAACACCCCTCGGCCCATTCAGCAGATTCACAGACACATCACACTTTCTTTCTTGCCGTTTGAGGATGAGATGGTCTAAGTTTAGAAATTCATCCTAGGAGTGGTTTCAACAGCTCTGGATATAAAAACAGCGCAAGAAGGAAATGTAAATGTAGCTGAGTGGGACGCGGGTGATTTCAGACCCAATTACCGGCAGACTGCAAAGGAGACAGATGCAGATGGCTCCAGATGCGGGAAGTGCGCTCCGGTCGAGGGCCGTGATCCGGGATAATCATCGCCTACAGCGGCCTTTGGTCCTTCATGAAAAAATAAAGTGAATAAAATAAATTGTTTTACCCCATGGGTTTCAATTCCCTGCTCACCCTCTCTTGGCCTTCCCTCCATCTCCCTGCAGCCTGGGTGTGACCTTCAGTCGGCAGGTGGGCATTGAGGCCTTGGCACAGTCTGGCCTTATTTCTACAAGGGGAGAAGGAGCCTGGCACGGTCAGAGTTTTGCCAAAGCCACGGCCATTGCCAAAGTCCACTCTCCACATGTGTCTTGGCTGGAGCGGCTGGTTTCTGGAATTTACCATGCAAAGGCACCAATGACCCCTCTGGGAAGCCAGACAAAGGCAGGTTGGAGGGTACTGCCGTGTTCCACCTGGCCTCTGTCCGCATGCCACAGCTGGGCACCTCCACCCTCTCCCCGCACAGAAAGGGGACTGCCGGACGCAGGCTCCAGAGAACAGGGCTGCCAAGACCCACGGAGGCCTCCCCATCCCTGTACTGGGGAACTGAGATGAAAGCCACCCCAGCATTTGTCCAGAATGAGTGGAGACTGGACTTCAGGGCTGGACCCGCCTGCAGGGCTGAGTAGGGGTCGGTAGGCATTTGTTGAAGGTGCTTCCTGTCCCTCCCAGCGCCTGCCTGGCTTCCGCATTAGCCCCGACACCTGGGATCCTGCATTTTCTTATTAATCCTTTATCCAAGGCCGAACTTGATAGTTCTGTCTATTCTCCTTCCCCCCGTTTTCCTCCCCTCTACCTAACAGGTTTCTGGGCTTCTGACCCATACCCCTGACCTCACTACAACCTTTGTTTTCAGTGTAGCAAATACATAAACCAGGACCATAATCATTGATGATCATTCTCAAGTACTGTGTACTGTACACAGCTGTCTGTGCTAGACTCTTACATGCTGGCCACGCAGCAGGTTTGTTCATACCAGCATTACTGCACCCACGTGAGTGATGCACTGTGTGACCCCAAGATGGCTGTGATGTGACAAAGCCCAACACACACAATTAGCTATAGCGGTCATATTTGATAATGGTAACAAATGATCATGTCACAGGTTGGTGTATTTATTATGCTTTACTTCTTATCATTGTTTTGGAGTACTGGTCTTTCTATATATGTGTAAGTTAACTGCAGAACAGCCTCAGACAGGTCCTTCAGGAGGTGTCCAGAAGAAGGCATTGTCATAGTGTGTGTCACTGCCCCTGAAGACCTTCCAGTGGGACAAGATGTGGGGGTGGAAGACAGTGATGTTGACGGTCCTGACCCCAGGACCAGGCCGAGGCAAATGTGTGTGTTTGTATTTTTGTTTTTAACAAAAAAAAAAAAATTTTTAAGTAAAAAATTAAAAATAGAAGAAAAGCATATAAAGATACAAAGAAAATATTTTTGTACAGCTGTACAATGTGTGTTTTAAGCTGAGTGTTATTAAAAGAGTCAAAAAATTAAAAGTTTATAAAAGTAAAAAAAGTTATAGTAAGCTAAGGTTAATGTATTATTGAAAGAAGAAAACTATTTTTGATCAGTGTAGTGCACCGAAGTGTACAGCGTTTGTGAGTCGCCAGTAGAGCGCAGTCATGTCCAAGGCCTTCACAGCCAGTCCCCACCCACACCCTGACTCACCCAGAGCAACTTCCAGTCCTGCAAGCTCCATTCGTGGGAGGTGCCCTGTGTAGGTGTGCCCATTTTTATCTTTTGTACTGTATTTTCACTGTATTTTTTCTATGTTTAGATATATTTAGACACATAAATGCTTACCATTGTGTTGGAGTTGCCTACAGTGTTGAGTAGAGTCACGCACTGGGCAGGTTTGCAGCCTAGGAGTCAGAGGCTGCACCATGGAGCCGAGGTGTGCTGCAGGCACTACCATCTAGGTTTGAGTCAGCACACTCTACATCGGGGTATTCAATCTCTTGGCTTCCTTGGGCCACATTGCAAGAATTGTCTTGGGCCACACTTAAAATACACCAACACTAATGATAGCTGATGAGCTAAAAAAAAAAAAAAAAAAAAAAAAACGCATACTGTTTTAGGAAAGTTTACGAATTTGTGTCGGGCCACATTCAAAGCCGTCCTGGGCCACATGTGGCCCATGGGCCATGGGTTGGACAAGCTTGCTCCAGATGTCCACACAGTGATGAAATTGCCTAACAACACATTTCTCAGAAAGCGCCCCGCAGTTAAGCGATGCATGGCTATAGCTTTGGACTCCCATGTCATAACTAACCTTAAAGAAACTGCCTAATGGGTGTATCATCGAAGAAGGTCCACATGTAACTGAAAAGGCCATTAAAAGACTCCTCTTACCAGCTGTGTATCTGAGCGAATGGAATTATCTTCATCCACTTCCACCAGAAAGAGATGTGAGAATCCACTGATTCCTGCTAAGCCAGGCATGAAAGAGATTGGCAAAGGCACACACACCAAGACCACGCTTCTCATTAAATATTTTTTTATTTAGAAAATATCACTTTTAATAAAAATATGCTAGGTTTACACAGAATGTATTTAATATTTTAAATTTCTCAGTTTTCGTAGTTATTATTGTAAGTACATTAAGAGCGCAAAGTTGCCCAGAGACTAGGCCACTTGAGAACAGCGGCTCCACCCTCCCACATCCGTGCTGTGAAGCCACCCCACGCCAGAGGCAGGCCAGGATTCAGGCAGCTCCTGCTGCACGCGTTGGAGAATTACTTCCCCTGGAAGCTGGAGAGCGTTTGGAATGAGATCCAGAAAAGCTGCCACCATCAAGATCACCGCCTCCTCTGTGTGCCTGTTTCAACCCAGCACCGAAACACCAGCATCCTGTTGGCCCAGAAGCTTTGGCCTGGCTCTCAGAAGGATGCTCGAGCAGCTCCTTGGTGAGAACCACAACAGAGAATGGCACCGGGGCCTCCGAGGTGGTGCAGGTGAGCTGCACACAGCTGAAGGAGATAAATGGTATTTTGCACATCAGCCACAAAACCAGATTAAGGAACTTCCGGTTCCAGACAACATGAAGTAGGTCCATTTCTCTCTATTCCCCTCACTAAGAACAGCTAGAACTGTATGTATTATACATCAAACACTCAAGAAAAAGCTGTGAAAATTAGAGAAGGCAGATGGGCTAGAGACAGCAGGACCTGAGGAAACATGTAGCATTTTCTTTATCCTCACTGAGGCCTGGAGAGTCCAGCCACCCAGAAACACTAACAGACACAGACCCAACAAAAGGTCAAAGAAAAGCCAGCTCTCTCTCTAGGTCAAAGGAATGGAGCAACTTAGCAGGAAGGAAAACTTTTCAACAACAATGGCCTCCTCCAGCCAAGTACCAGAGGAGAGGTTGTGGCCCTGCCCACCTTCCTGATGGGTGGATCAGCAGAGACCTGATGGAGAGTCTGACCTCCACCCCCTGCACTCAGAAGGCACCTCCCAACACCCCAGGTGTCAGGGCACCTGGTGAGGAACACAGACTTCTACTGCTAATTGACAGTAATGAGGCAACAGCCTCCTTTCCTGATGGTGTGCTGTCAGAGGAGACCTGCTAAAGAAGAAGGTGAACATAAGAACGTGGTGTAATACTGAAGGTGTTGAGATACAATTAAAAATCACTCATCTGATGATTCCTCAAAGGCCCAGAACCAGAAATACCTTTTGACCCAGCAATCTCATTACTGGGTATATACTCAAAGGAATATAAATCAGTCTGTTATAAAGACATATGCATGTGTATGTTCATTGCAGCACTATTCACAATAGCAAAGACATGAAATCAATCCAAGTGCCCATCAATGATAGATTAGACAAAGAAAATGTGGTACATACACACCGTGGAATACTACACAGCCATAAAAAGGTTGGGTTCATGTCCTTTGCAGGAACATGGATGAAGCTGGAAGCCATTATCTTCAGCAAACTAACACAGGAACAGAAAACCAAACACCACATGTTCTCACTTACAAGTGGGAGCTGAACAATGAGATCACATGGACACAGAGAGAGGAACAACGCACACAGGGGCCTGTGGTGGGGACAGAGGGAGGGAGAGCATGAAGAAAAATAGCTAACACATGCTGGGCTTAATATCTAGACGATGGGTTGATAGTTGCAACAAACCACCATGGCACACATTTACCTATGTAACAAACCTGCACACCCTACACATTGCACCCCAGAACTAAAAATAAAATAAAATGAAAACCACTCATCGTACTAAGAATCTGGAAAACTTCAACTTAAATGAGAAAAGACAAGCAACAAACACCAACTCTGACATGGCACAGATGTTGGAACTATCAAACAAGCAATTGTCACAATTACAAACCTGCTGGAAACACATGTGAAAATAGAAAGCATCAGCAAAGAAACAGAAGATACAGCAAAGAACAAAATGGAAATGTTAGAACTGAAAAATATGATAATGCAAATAAAATAACCTGCTGGATGGGCTCAACACAAGAATGTAGAAGACAGAGGAAATAGCCAATGAACTTGAGGATGGAACAGTAGAAATTGCCCAATCTGACCAGCAGAGAGAAGACAGGTTAAAAAAAAAGAATAAATGCCTCCGGTATCTTGGAAGTAAAACAACAACCTAACATTCGTGTTGTTGGAATCCCAGAAGAAGAGGAGAATGAGGACAAGGCTGGAAAAGCATCTAAAAAAATAATGGAAGAAAATTTCCCAAATTTGGCAAAAATAATACACTTCAGAATCAAGAACCTGAGCAAAGCACAGACAGGATAAAGCCAAGGCAGAGCCCATATCCCAGTCAAACTTCAGAAGCTGCAGGCAATGAAAAACTCCCAAAAGCAGCCAGAGAGACAGGAGGCATCACTCATAGGGAAAAAAAATACAAAAGATAGCAAATTTCTCATCAGAAACCCTAGAGACCAGTCCCAATAGGGCACAAATTCTTCAAGGGCTGAAAGAAAAGAACTATCAGCCCAAAATACTATATGCAGCAAAGATTTCCTCAAGACTTAAGGGAAAATGACATTCTCAGATGAAGAAAAATGGAGAAAATTTATCACAATCAGACCTGCCTTAAAACAATGGAGAGAGGAAGTTCTCTAAACAGAAGGGAAATGATGGAAAAGGGAATCTCTAAAGGCAAGAAAGGAAGGAACAGCGACAGAAAGAAAGGAAATGCTGGTGGAGACAATAGACCTTCCTCCTCCTCCTGAGGTTTTGGGGGTTTGTTGTTGTTGTTGTTGTTTTTTGAGATGGAGTTTCACTCTTGTTGCCCAGGCTGGAGTGCAATGGTGTGATCTCAGCTCAGTGCAACCTCTGCCTCCCAGATTCAAGCAATTCTCCTGCCTCAGCCTCCCAGGTAGCTGGGATTACAGGCGCCCATCACCATGCCCAGCTAATTTTTATATTTTTAGTGGAGACGGGATTTAGCCATGTTGGCTTGGCTGGTCTCAAACTCCTGACCTCAAGCGGTCCACCCACCTCGGCCTCCCAAAGTGCTGGGATTACAGGCATGAGCCACTGCCCCCAGCCTCCTCCTGAGCTTTCTAAATTTTGTTTGAAAGTTTGAGCAAAAATAATCATGTTGTGATTCCCAATGTATGTGTAGGAAATTGCAAAACAATGATTTTTCAAAGGCAGGGGGTAATAATGAACTTACAGAAATGTAAGATTTCTGCAGTTCACTCAAACGGATAAAATGTCAACACTAAAATAAAATAAAAATAGTTTAAAATTAAAAAAAAATCCAAAGACTAGACAATTTTAGAAGAGAAATCCCACTGAGGATGAGCGCAGTCCCTGAAATGAAGAATGTGTGATGGGCACCACTGGTGGGGCCTGGGGGCATGTGCCAGGGCAGTGCTCAGTCCCTGGAGTGAAGAATGTGTGATGGGCATTACCGGTGGGGGCTGGGGGCATGTGCCAGGGCAGTGTTCAGTCCCTGGAGCGAAGAATGTGTGATGGAATCACCGGTGGGGGCTGAGGGCATGTGCCAGGGCAGTGCTCAGTCCCTGGAGTGAAGAATGTGTGATGAGCATCACCAGTGGGGGCTGGGGGCATGTGCCAGGGCAGTGCTGGTGGCATCTCTCTGCCACCACAGAGACTCATCAAGAAAATTGGTGCTGTCTCCAATTTACAGGTCAAGACAGATCTGGTGACTTGCAAAGTCCAGCATCCAAAAGCCAGAAAGTGACTGAGTGAGAATTCAAACCCAAAACCCACCTTATCTTCTCCCAGTGCTGCATGGCTCCATGGCACCTGTCTGTGTCCAGCATCCCCACTTATTCATGGGGACTCACTGCAAGACCCCAGTGGATGCCTGAAGCCGAAGCTCCTTCAGAACCCTGTGCAGGCACACCTCATTTTATTGTATCTCACTTTATTGTGCTTTCCAGATACTGTGGGGTTTTGTTTATTTGTTTTTTACAGATTGAAGATTTGTGACAACCTTGCAGTGAACAAGACTGACAACACGATTTTTCCAACAGCGGGTGCTCACTTCATGACCTTGTGGCACATTTTTGTATTTTCACAATATTTAAAACTTTTTCATCATTATTCCATCTGTTATGGTAATCTGTGATCAGTGATCTTTGATGTTACTATTGTAATTGTTTTAAGGTGCCACAAACCATGCCCATATAAGACAGTGAACTTCACGGAGAAATGTTGTGTGTTCTGACTGTTCCATCAACCAATCGTCTCCCCACCTCCCCCCTTCTCTTCAGTCCTCTCTATTCCCTGAGACACAACAATGTTGAAATTAGGCCAGTTAAGAACCTTACAATGGCCTCTAAGTGTTCCAGTAAAAGAAAGAGTCATGCATATCTCACTTTAATCAAAAGCCAGAAATGATTAGCTGAGGGAGGAAGGCATGTCAAATGCTGAGATGCCAAAAACTAGGCATCTTGCACCAAATAGCCAAGTTGTACATGCAAAGAAAAAATTATTGAACAGAATTAAAAGTGCTACTCCAGTGAGTACACAAATTATGAGAAAGTGAAACAGCCTTATTGCTGATGTGAAGAAAGTATGAGTAGTCTGGACAGGAAATCAAACCAGCACAATATTCCCTTAAGCCACAGCCTCATCCAGAGCAAGCCCCCAACTCTCTTCAGTGAAGAGAGTTATGAAGGCTGAGAGAGAGTTGTGAAGGCTGAGAGAGGTGAGGAAGCTGCAGAAGAAAAGTTGGAAGTTAGCAGGAGTTTAGTTCCTGAGGTTGAAAGAAAGAAGCTGTCTCCATAACATAAAAGTGCAAGGTGAAGCAGCAAGTCCTGATGGAGAAGCTGCAGCAAGTTCTCCAGAAGACCCAGCTGAGGTCATTGATGAAGGTGGCCACGCTAACAACAGATTTTCAATGTAGAAGAAACAGCCTTCTGTTGCAAGAAGATGCCATCTAGGACTTTCATAGCTAGAGAGGAGACGTCAGTGCCTTCCTTCAACGCTACAAAACACAAGCTGACTCTCTTGTAAGGAGCTAATGCAACCAGTGACTGTAATGCAACTGGTGACTTTAAGTTGAAGCTAATGCTCATTGACCACTCCAAAAATCCTAAGGCCCTTAAAAATTATGCTAAATCTACTCTACCTATGCTCTATCAATGGAATAACAAAGCCTGGATAACAGCATATCTGTTTACAGCATGGTTTACTGAATATTTTAAGCCCACTGTAGAGACCTACTGCTCAGACAAAAAAAAAGACTTATTTTAAAATATTACTGCTCATTGATAGTGCACTTGATCACCCAAGAGCGCCAATGGAGATGTATAAGGAGATGAATATTGTTTTCATGAATGCTAACACAACATCCTTTCTGCAGCCCATGGATCAAGGAGTCATTTTGACTTTCAGGTCTTATTTTTTTGGAAATACATTTTGTAAGGCTATAGCTGCCAGAGAGAGTGATTCCTCTGATGGATCTGCATAAAGTAAATTGAAAACCTTCTGGAAAGGTTGCACCATTCTAGATGCTACTAAGAACACTGGTTAAGTGAAATTTGAAACCAAAATGTCAGCATTAACAGGAGTTTGGAAGAAGTTGATTCTAACCTTCATAGGTGACTTTGAGGGGTTAATGACATCATTGGAAGAAGGAACTGCAGATGAGGTGGGAACAGCAAGAGAACTAGGATTGGAAGTGGGGCCTGGAGATGCAGCTGAATTGCTGCACCTTCATGAGAAAACGTAAATGGATGAGGAGTTGTTCCTTATGATAAGCAAAGAAAGTGGGTTCTTGAGATGAACTGGTGAAGATGCTGTGAACATTGTTGAAATGACAACAAAGAATTTAGAATATTACATAAACTTAGTTGATAAAGCATTGGCAAGATTTGAGAGGACTGACTCCAATTTTGAAAGTTCTACTGTGGGTAAAATGCTATCAAATAGCATTACATGCTACAGAGAAAACTTTGATGAAAGGAGGAGTCCATCAATGTGGCAACCTTCACTGTCTTATTTTAAGAAATTGTCACAGCTACCCCGTCCTTTGGCAATCACCACCCTGGCCAGTCAGCAGCCATCCATATTGAGGCACGACCCTCCAACAGCAAAGATTACAACTTGCTGAAGGTCCGGATGATTGTTAGCATTTTTTAGCAGTATTTTTCAATTAAGGATTGCACATTGTTTTAGACAGAATGCTACTGCACACTTCATAGGCTACAGTACAGTGTAAATTTTATATGCACCAGGAAACCAAAATGTTTGTGTGAGTCACTTTATTGCAATATTCTCTTTATTGCAGTGGTCTAGAACTGAACCTGCAATATCTCTGAGGTATGCCTGTATGTACTGTTTTTTCCTATACCTGTATACTCACAATAAAGTTTAATGTATACATTAGGCACAGTAAGAGATTAACAACAATGACTAATAACAAACTAGAACAGTTATAGCAATCTACTGTAATAAAAGTTATGTGAATATGCATGTTCTCTCTCTCTCCCCCCTCCCCCTCTCTCTCCCTCTCTCTCCCCCTCCTCCCCCCTCTCTCTCTCTCCCGTTTCTTTCTTTCCCCCCTCTCTCTCCATCTCTCTCCCTCTCGCTCTCCTTTTCTCTGTCCCTCTCTTTCCCTCTCTCTCTCCCTCTCTCTCTCCCTCTCTCTGTCCCTCTCTTTCCCTCTCTCTCCCTCTCTCTCTCCCTCTCTCTCCCCCTTCCTCTCTCTCTGTCTCCCCATCTCTCTCCCTCTCTCTCTCCTTCCCCCTCTGTCTCTCTCCCTCTCTCTCTCCCTCTCTCTCTCTCTCTGGCTCTCTCTCTCCCTCTCTATCTCTCTCCCTCTGTCTCTTTCCCTCTCTCTCTCTCTATTTCCCTCTCCCTCTCCCTCTCTCTCTCTCCCTCTCTCCCTTTCTTTCCCTCTCCCTCTCCCTCTCTCTCTCTCTCTCTCTCTGTTTCTCTCCCCAATATCTTATTGCACTATAGTCACCGGTTTTCAGACCACACTTGGCCTTGGGTAAATGAAACACAGAAAGCAAAACCGCAGATGAGAAGGACTATGGCTTAAGTGTAAGAAACTCTCAAAGCCTATGTATGTTTTCTTGTACCAAAATCTGAGAACGGTTTCACGATTGTTAAAGAACCATAGTGATTAGAAGGAAAATAAGTGGGAAATCAACTGATTTCTGTTTATTTTGTAATTTCTAGGACAACGGTGCTCAGGGTGCTGCTCATTCAGGAGCCACTGAAACCCTGCTGCTCAGAGCCCAGCCCAGAGCCTGGACCCAGCTCTCAGGCCGCCCAGTCAGCCTGTGTGAAATCTAATGTCACAGTTGTGTCCAGTGTGCGGCCAGGGGCGGCCAGGATTGAGAATGCCGCTCCAGGGTGATGCCAGACCTTCACCTGAATTCAAAACCCATTTGAACTGTTACTGTGAAAACCAAAAGAAAAGCAAGGGATAGAGCCCCACGGCGCCATGCTGGCCCCTGCCACAGACCCAGCCCTGTCCTCATCAATTCTCGCTACCACGGAAGTGTCCTGACCTCATGAGGTCTCCCTTTCCTCATTGCAAAATGGGAACAGTCCCACCCTTTCCTGGTGTGATCAGGATTAAACTAGTGGAGGGGGTTGGACAGTGGTCCTAACCCCCAGACCCTATGAAGGAGACCGTGTCTGGGGAAGGCTTCTCTGCAGATGTAGCTAAGGACCTGGAAAGGAGATTGTCCTAGATTAGGGTGGGCCCTGCATCCAACGCCAGCTGTCCTTCTAAGGGACACGGCAAGTGAAAGCACAGCACAGTGTGGCCGCGAGAAGACCGAGGCAGAGACCAGCGCGATGCAGAGCAAGCCAAGGAGCTCCTGCACCATAGGAGGCTGGAAGGGGCAGAAAGGACCCCCACCCCCGGCTCCCTGGAGGGAGTGGGGCCCTGAGACGCCTGGATTTCTGACTTCTGACCCCAGAACTTTGAGAGAAGGAATTTCAGTTTTAAGCCAATCACCGGGGCAGTCTCCAACAGCAGCCACGGGCGGCTCCAGGCACTGGCTCATGTCTGGTGGGGGTCTCTGCATAAGCGGCTGTGGATGCCTAGTAGCCATGCTCTCAGAGACTTATTCCGAAGCTCCCCCTCCACCTGCCCTCGGTGTGAGAAGCAGCCTTCGGGCCTAGGTTGGGACTAATGAAAACGCAGATTAAACAGCGTCCTCCCTTCGGGCGAGCCTGAAGACCACCCTCCCTTCCAGGCGGGCAGCGATGCCCGAGAGCCCAAGGTCCCGGGACCTGGTGCAGAAAGAGCCGCCTGTGCGGGGGAGACGCAGGGATCATCGGCCACATCCCGGACGCTCAGTCGGGGCCTTACTCGGGGGCGGGCAGCCCCAGCCTCCTGGGAATCCAGGGACGTCGCGGCGTGGCCCGGGTTTGCCTCCAAGACGCTGCGTCCTAGGCCCTGCCCAGGGCGGATGGGATCCGCGTGAGTGAGGCGAGTCCACAAGTGAGGCGAGTCCACGGGGCAGGCCAGGGTCTGAGGGCGAGGAAGCCGACGGCGGCGCCCCTGGGCCCGCTGGGCCAGGCCGGGGAGGGACGCGGAGGGGACCCGAGCCCACCGCGCGCCCTCCGGGGACTCCCCACGCAAGGGGCAGGCGCCAGCCAGGCGCCCACGGGAGACGCCCCTTCTGCCGCCCAGAAAGTGGGAATAAAACAGACAGGACAAACAGGCCAAACGCTTCACGTGCAGCTTTGGGAGTGGAAAGAAATCATTCATTTTCCCTCTTCTTAACAGAGGGTGTTTCCAAGTAAGGATGTATCACTTCAAAAGCTTGTATTACTTTCGTAATTAAAAAATACATTTGGTAAAAGACTGAGTACTTTTCTATCTAACCGGTCCGGGGAACGGGATGAAGTCGACCTTATATCCCAGTGGTCTCTGAGCCAGCCCTGGGCAGGCGCCTCCGCAGCCACACCCATCCTCATCTCAGGATCCTTCTGCAGGATGGTTGTGAAAATCATAAAGGACCAAACACAGGGCCTCATCTCCAAATGCGCTCAGTAAATGGTGGCTGCCGCATGCTGGCCGCCCACCAAACAGCCCCAGCGCGGCGTGTCCTCGCCGTCACCCACCTCTCCGTCCAGGGCTCGGGGGAGCTTATTAATAAATGCATAGCTGTCCCCTAGGGGTGCACACGGCGAGGGCTGCGGCCCTTCAGCGCCTCCGCCAGTTTCTCAGATGCCACAGCCCACGCCCATGCTTCTCTCTGTGGAGACCACGTCCCTGTCCCGAAAGCAGGGGGAATTCGCACATGGGCTGGCAAAGGAATCACCTCCTCACCCCATGCCAGACCATCGTTTTCATCCTGCGTTTTTGCACGTTTTTCTAGGGATTTCTCTCGTTGACAATTCAGAGAGAATGTGACCTCCGTGGCCATGGAGGCCCCTGCGAAGCATGCCTTTCCTTTTTCTAGCTCTTAGGTGCTCAGACTTCCACAATATGGGCTAGAACAAGCGCGCATACTCATCTCTCTGCTTCTAGTGACGAGATCCCTGCATCAGGGCTCAGTGAGGCTCAGAGAGTTCTTCTCTGCCTTTTCCCTCTGCTATCCCAAAAACGCCAACGTGCAGAGGAGAGAGCATTTCTCAGCCTCACGTTAGAGAAAGCACAAGATGACACCCCCTGCGTGTACCTAGGATTCTGACATAAGCAAAAATCTCACTGAATTAACTCTCCAGGAATGAGTTGGTAATCCCGTAATCTGAAGAACAATCAGATTCTGCCACTACTGGCTGCGAACCAAGAGAAAACGTTGTACGGGCAAGCTGCTCTGGAGGGTCGTCCTTACATTATGGAATCCCAAAAGATGGTAAACAGATTTGGGAAAGTACCAGCGATGTGTCTGGTTACCGGCTCTGAAAGGGACTGGACCCTGGATAATCATCCAGGAAGTAAACCAGAAGGGAAATAGCTGTTACCACGGTGAGTTCTTAGCTCCTGCCTCTTCCTTGTGTGTCGCTCTGAAGAACGTGGCAAAATTGGCCTAGTAGCCCCTGTCTTCTGAACCAATGGTACAAGAAAAAAAATGTTTAAATTCTTCCAGCTTCTGAGTAAAAAGACTTATGTAAAAAGTCTTTTCTGTTGTTCACGACGCATGCCCCTCACCTCCCCTGACAGGCTGTCAACATATGAGCTTTGCTTTACTGTGAGGAGATTTGAACCCCCAGCCCTGAGAGAGTCCACGGGTTCCACTTGTTTCCAGGAGATGGTTGCAATGACATCATAAACAGTATCCTGTGAGTTGGTCGTCTAGAATTCTGGGTTTTTTTTTTTTAAATAATGGTAAAAAACACATACATTAAAACTTACCATTTTAACCATTTTTCAGGGTCCAGTGCCACGGTGTTAAGTACGTGCACATTGTTGTGTAAGATCTCTAGGACTCTTTCATTTCCCAAAATTGAAACTCTGCACCCAGTAAAGGACATCTCCTCACTTCCCCCGCCCCCTACCACCTCACCCTCCGCAGCCTCTGGCTTCAGTTCTTGTTGTTAACTATCAGTAAGGATCTAATTAAAGAATGCAGAAAGACAGAAAATTCTGACCCAAGGAATTGGGGGCTGTGAAAATGAACAGAGGTCCCTCATCTGGAGGGAATGTACATAGGCCACATCAGGCCTGCCCAGGGTCTCTGTGGTGAAATTAGTAGCAAATTCTACAAAGACACTGAAATCACGGCCCCTGTGCTGGAAGCAGGTGCATCTCCCTTTGACTCGAAAGCCTCTTTTCCCAGTGAGTTCGTCTTTCATGACAACTGCTGCTGGCCTCCCATACAAAAGTTCATGTTTTCATTCAATCAAGTTGCTGTCTCCCCAGTAAGTTTAGGACTTGCTAGAACCATTTGCTTCTGTGTGTGGGATCAATCCCATGTCACTCATAGGCTAGACTTTTCAGTTTTGACATTTGGATAATGCAGCTACACAAACCTCTGTTCCCTGCCTGGGACCCCCAAGGCTGCAGTCGAGGGGCAGGAGTTCAGAGCACGGTTCAGAGTCAATACCTATCAGGGACACTAAAGGTCCCACATGCTCCGTAGCTAACACTGTGATGTTTCTAGAATATCAGCTTCGGAGATACACAACACAGTTTTGTATTCTTTTCACATGCCGAGAACTAAACAACCATATTCATTATGTAGTTCTCCTATCAAGCAGTGGCTACTTTTCATCAAGAAATTCACAAGGTGATCAAACATTTGAGCAAGGTTGCTCCTCAAGGGAGAAAGAGAGGGGCCCAGGAGAACTGTGCTCTGGGCGGGTACCCGGCACTTAGCTTACATGGAAGGTGTTCAGCAGAGGGCTGGGCGTGCAGCTGCGAGGTGGACCAGGCAAAGCCCCACACACTGAAGCTTAGAAACTCGACTGCACCAGGCCTTTCTCATGTCCCTGCGCTGTGATGTGTCTGATGAGGGTAATGAGGGCAGCATTTGCCTGAGCCCATGAACACCTCCTCCACCAGACATCGGTGTGGTGGTGTCAGGCCATTCAGGCAGGGCTACGAGTTGCCTCCACTGGATGCCCCTGAGGCTCCCCAGATCACATCTGCCAGCTCCCCAGAGAGAGGACGCTGGCAAGACAGGTTCAGAGCAGTTGCCAAGCCTCGAACAGCCTCTGCTGGACGGTTGCCGCTCCAGGGAGGCTTCAAGCAACGCCCTCCCCTGGCCAAGCCGCCCTCTCATCAGTCATCGGGAGCCGTGGGGAAATCACTCTGAGCCCTGAGGCGGGAGCTGCCGACAATTGCCTGTGATTGATAGCACTAAATATGAAACCGCATGTACCTCATCCATGCAGCATGGAATCAGAGGCATATTGTTAGTGGGGGAGATGAATAGAACTTGAGATAACCTCGGCAAATTAGGCATATGTTAGCGTTAAGCTTTGTCAGTAAGCAGGCTATAAATTACAGACAGATTGTAACTCCATAAACTCTCCTAATGAATTGGATGACAGTGGTAATTCAATGCGAACACAGCAGCTTAACCCTTTTAAGAAGTCAGCCCTAGGCCTCCAGGATGCACCTAGCCAAAAGGCCCTGTCAAAGTCTGTCTTTAATATCTCCCTAGAGAGCATCTGCGGCAAGATAAAATAACTTCTTAACATTTTCTGTATATCAAAAACAAAAGTTCGAGACCCTATAGACAATTATATTATTTCATAGTTCGTTCCTTTTTGCGTTTTTCTCCCCAGCACATAATTTTTATTATAGTTCTTTTTTCCTTAAAACGATCACACTAAATGCTAGGAAGGCAGAAGCCCCAGCGTGCCCTGCAGCTCTGGGCGATTACTGAGCACATCGGGGGGTATCCTGCACTCTCAGGCGAAAGGCTCAGAGACTTTTACCAGAAGGAGAGGCGGTCTTTCCATACAAATGCACTACCTGCGGTGTCTTGTTGCAATAATGAAGTGGAATTTATAAATAAAAATAAGGTGCCGAGACAGACCCTGTGTGATTTGCGGTCATTACTGACAGAGGAACGACATCAGTGACAGCTAAACTGAGGCTGTGAGGCTGTTTCATAATTTGCTGTATATTTTAGTAAAAGTTGCATGTAGAAATAACTGACAAATCAATGTTGATCAAAAGAAAACCTTAAATTCAAATGGGAAAATTAAAGGTAATATGTCATTATTTAAAATGTGTTGACATAGTAAAAAGCATTCTTTAGTTCCTATTCAAAAGGAAGTAACACGAAATAGCACCAATGGGTATAATTATTGTATATCAGGTACAGCTACTGGTACTCATGTTACAAAACTAAGAATTTTAAAAATAAATTACCGTTATCTAGGTGTATTTTCTCTTCTACAGAACACAATTCTCTTTTACTATAGATGTTAAAGGAAACATGTTCTTTACTTCTTTTATCATGGTGTTAACCGTAGCCATCTCTTTCTTCATAGACCCACAGCACGTAATTCCAACCAGACATTCAACCCCTGCAGATTTTATGTGAGCAGATCCACAGTATCATTTTCTATGGCTCTAGTAGAAGGTGTTTGTTCACAGAGCATTTCTACAGAGCCCAAGGGTCACATTTACAGTAGCGGGGGAAATGAATAACAACTGTAACTATTTTACATATTCTGTTTCATAATTTGCTGTATATTTTAGTAAAAGTTGCAGGTAGAAATAACTTGGAAATATACAGCAAATTATGAAACAATGTAACTATTTTACATATTCAAGTTAACACCTGTAGTCTGATGATCTTCCAGGACTTCAGAGGACAATGTTAGAATATTGTCTGTTTCAGTGACTCATGCACTGCAATCATTAAGGAATCTGAATAATGCACCTTAAAAAATCTAATCTGGAAAACAATCTATGTACTTGTCCTTTGCCACTCAGACAGGAAACAGATAAATTCTGAACCATCAAACTTCCATCGCTTTTGTGAGGCTGAATGCATTCTTTTGTTAAGGTCAAGTGCACAGCCATCATCTCACCTTTCTGGGATTCACTAGGAATCACTTTGCCTTCTTGGAGGCATCAGGCACAGCTCAGCTGGCCCTGTGTGACAGGGACGGGAGGTTTTCAAATGTAGGAAAAAGTGACCCTGCTTCCGGGGCCCCTTTCCCTGTCCCCACGCCAGGGACACTCCTGGTCTCAGCCTCCCCCATGTCGGCCTCCTTGGCTATTTGTCCCCTGAGGCTCCGTGCATGCACTGGGTCTCAGGCAGACATTCTGTGTTTCTGGTGACAGACACAAACACAGCCACTGATGCTCAAAATTTTGCAAATATTCTCAGCCCGTAAGGGTGGCCCCCAGGATCTGAGCAGGCCCATCGGCCTGTTTTATTTGGCTTGCCTACTACTCAGAAAAGACAAGATTTCACATAAAAATCCAGCTTCCCATCCATTCTCAAAAAATCTGAAGAGCAACCGTGCAGAGCCCGCTCACCAGGGAGCAATGCCTGGAGCCCCATCTCTGTGATTCCTTCTGTAGCCACAGGCCTGGCAGCCAGTGCAGCCCCCACCTAGCCTGGCCGGAGCCTTCCCCTCTGTCCCTCTCACCCCTGGGCCACCCACAAGGACGTCAGTGTGTGAGCCCCGGATGAGAACACCTGGGGCAGGTGCCACCGGCTGGCCTTAAGTGTGACTGTCCCCTGCTGGGAATTCTTCTTCTGTGTGTCTCTTTTCAAGTCCTGGTTTCCCAGTGAGCTTCAGTGAGGAAGAGACATGACTTTCATCGTTCTGACCTTTAAGGCAAATCCTGGACCAGCAGCCTCACACCCATCTGGGAGCCTGTTAGGGATACAGAGTCTCAGGCCTGCCCGGGTCCTGCTGAATGTGAAGCTGTGATTTCACAAGATGCCCAGGTGGTGCTGTGCTCATTAACCTGTCCTCGAAGGCACCTCCAGCAGGACTTGGAGCAGGTGCACAGTCAGCACTGGCCGACGGCTGGCAAGAGGGTGGTGCTGGAGAGTGGAAAACCTGGACCCGATCCTGAAACCAACAAAGAAGCCAACAGAAACCGCACGTGGGCCAATCAGCAGTGGGGAGCCTCCGCACCAGAATTCTAAGACCTTCAGGGAGTAACATGAAGAAAATTGTGGCCAAATTATGCAACCCCATTTTTTAGACAGCCTCTGTGCCAGAGAGTTGAATGATGCCTGTGAGTTTTATTGATAAGATTTCAAGAAGACTCTGAGAACTTGCCTTCCTTCTCAGGTGAGTGGGCTCTGCACGATTGCTCTTCAGATTTTTTGAGAATGGATGGGAAGTTGGATTTTTACGTGAAATCTTGTCTTTTTTGAGTAATAGGCAAGCCAAACAAATAAGCTAATGGGCCTGCTCAGATCCCGGGGCCACCTTTAAGAGCCAGAACTCAGCAGTGTTTAGTGATGATCTTCCACGAGCCCACAGCTCTGCTGGAAGGTGTGCTCCAGTGCAAAGAGGAATAGAAGGTGACTCCATTTCCTACATTTCCTACATTCCTCTCCAGTGCAAAGAGGAATAGAAGGTGACTCCATTTCCTACATTTCCTACATTCCTCTCCAGTGCAAAGAGGAATAGAAGGTGACTTTTGTCCTCAAGGAGCTTAGAGTCTAGTGAGGGCGTTCGCAAATTTCTGTTTGTGGTGGGAAAATAACAAAGAAGAGGCCGTGAACCCTGAGGTCCTCACAAGCCTACCAGCTTGCTAGTGATGCGGGTTCCCGGGCTGTAGCCCCGAAGACTCGAGCCCAGTAGCACAGTGGTAAGACAGGCATCCGCCTTGGTACGAGCACCTGTAGACTCCCCTAGATGTGGTCAGCACCCTTCTCTGAGGCCCCCGCAGGTGTTTGTCTCCCTCACACATATGCAAGCATGAGTGCATTTTTTAAATGAATGGAGAATACGGTACTCACTTCCGGCTCTGGAACAAGGGAGGCTTCATGAAAGAGGTGGCCCTGGAGCCACCCTGCCTGATGGCAGGACTGGCCTTGCCTTCTCACTGACACTTGCTCTGGTTGTCTTTCTAACTTCACCAAATTCAAGACTACATGGGAGAAACTTCTTCTGCTCAGGCCCCACATGAGAACAAACCAGAGGCAGATTTGGGTTCATTCAGATAAGTGAAGTCTTTGTACTTTCCCTTGGTCCCGACCTTCTGGCTGCAGCCTCTCCCATGAAGGGACTCAACTCTCCTCCCTTCCTCTGCATGCCGCAAGGAGCCATATGCGCTGGGGTTCGGGGGAGGAGGAAGCCTGTGGCTGTCACGGCCCCTCTGTCTCAAGTGCCTCTTGGGTGTCTCTCACGCGTGTCACCATCCACTCAGCATGTCTTCGCAGAACTCCTGAGAGCAGGGCCTGACCTCCTGCCACCTCCCAGGCAGGCTCCCCAGCGCCCTGGGCCCCGGCTCCAGCCCACGAGATGTGCTGAAGCAGCCCGCACAGCAGTGAGCCACTGCTCTGGTTACCCCATGATGGCCTGCTGTGCAGATGAGGCAGCAGCAACTCCACTGAGCAAGCCAGCACCAGCTCCTGTACCACCACAAATACACAGATTCTCAGAAACAATCTAGTTTTCTCATCTGTAAATGAAGAGCTGAGGAAAAAAACCTCTTCCAGCCCTTAAATTCTATAATCAGAAACTGTCACTACCTTAAACCATCTCCCAAGTACTGTTCACCATGAGTAGCACCTTTGTGTTCCATTTGCTGGTAGCTCTCTTTGCAGATCTGTGTCAGATGTTGTGCACAGCTGTGCATGGCTGTATGTGGTTGTGCATGTCTAAACGGTTGTGAATGTCTGCATTTGGCTGTGCCTGGCTTCTGGCGATTGTGAATGTGCATGGTTGTGCATGTCTGTGAATGGCTGTGCACAGCTGTGCATGGCTGGGAGTGGCTGTACATGATTGTGCATGGTTGTGTATTACTGTGAATGATTGTGAATGTGCTTGGGTGTGCATGTCCGTGCATGGCTGGGAATGATTGTACATAGTTGTGCATGGTTCCACATGGCTGTGCATTCCATGTGCATGACTGTGAATATTGTAAATGTGCATAGTTGCACATGACTGTGCCTAGTTGTGCATGACTTTGCATGGTTTTGCATGACTGTGAATGGTTGCGAATGTGCATGGTTGTGCATGGCTATGCACAGCTGGGAGTGGTTGCACATGATTGTGCATGATTGTGCATGACTGTGAATGGTTGTGAATGTGCATGGTTGCACATGGCTGTGCATGGCTGTAAGGTTGTGAATGTGCACAACTGCGCATGTCTGCACATGGATGGGAATGGTTATGAATATCTGTGAATGGTTGTGCATGGTTGATTATGCAGCTTTGAATGACTGTGTATGGCTGTGAGTGGTTGTACATGGTTGTGCATGGTTGTGTGTGGCTGTGAACTGTCTTAACACTTCTCATGTGAGCAGGGTTTATGAGTTTCTACAGACACTATATTTTCTCACATCCTCCATAATATATGCCACATCTTCATCACAAACCTTACACTCTCTGTCTCTCTCTCCTCCTTTTCTCACTCACTCTTTCTCTCTCCCTCTTCTTTCTGCCCCTCCACAGAAGACAGAAAGCATGTGTACCTTGGTCTGTAACTTAATGAAAGCTCAGTCTCAGAGGCTGTAGGTTTCTGCCAGGTTGCAGAGATGTTGTGGGATCCAGTTCAATTGAAACAAAACAAACTTTTGCTAAAAGCTCTGCTAGAGATGCTTTCTGTATTAGATACATGTTGTCAACAACTCAGAGGAAATAAACACGTTTGGTTATAACTAACATGTACTGAACACTCCGGGGAGCAGGTGCCATGCTAAGCCCTTTACTCAGGTTCTCTCATCTAATCCCAAGAACGCGGTCAGATGGATACTGTTGTGATTCTATAGATGGGTTTGCATAGCCAGTAAGCAGTCCAGCAGGAATTTGAGAAAAAGGCACCTGGCTGCAGAGCTGCCGGTTGAACCACTGTATCGTGGCCCTCTTAAATTACACCCTCACGTCCATGAAGCATTTGAATTTCTCAAGATTCAAGGTATTTTTCAAATATGTTTTAATAGTGCAAAAAAATCCAGTGAATGTTGAGAAATATTTGGAGAATGGGAGCAATGTTTGTGAGGCTCCTGCCAAGCTGGCTGCGACTTAGGGCCTCTGAGTCTTGCTCAAGAAGGGAGTATTTGGGACACTCATAGTGCAAGGGTGGGGCCTTTCCAGCACCTGGGGGTGAGGACAAAGGGCATCAGGACCCCAGGCTACAGGGAAGACCTCACCATGGCAAACTTCCATTCAGAACAATCCTGTAGGTGAAAAGCCTGTTTCTGTCTACCAAGGCCAACTCTGTTTTCTTCTGTAAACACGATAATATTTGTTGTGTGGTTTTAGTATATACTGAATTCTCCAGTAATGCAACTACTTTGAAAATCAAGAGAAGTCAGTACTTTATTTTGTCAGAACGTTATCAAGTGTTGTTTATCATTGAGGAAAATCATGCCACAGACAGGAAAATCCTGTCATTACTGGCGTCTATGATGCAAAGATAGAATTGTTGGTGTATTGGTCTGTATTTGTAACCATTGCATTCATGAAAATCCTCTCTATTAGGATGTGTAAATCCAAATATTTTAGATAGCTTTTATTTCAAAATACTGAACATAAAGTCTTCATAACCGGCAGCCGAATGTTGCTTCACTTCTCTGAAACCTGACTGGCTCATGTGAAGAAGAGGCACGTGTTTGTCTACTTCATTATGTTTGTTCACACTGTCATGCCCAGGTGTTTACATATCGAAATATAGGCCATTGTAAATTAACGTCCTTTGATGACAGTTTATTTTAATTAATTTCCTATCTATAATATTATTTCTCAGGGATGTGGATTACTCATACTAGCTGTGACTTTCATTCCAAGTAAAGGAAAGTGACAACGTGTTTGTCATGAAAGCAGGTGGCATTGGTTTTCGATGGGGTTGGAAACCACAGCTCTGGGGGACACTGCCCTGCTTTGCCGCATGTTCAGATGATAGCGAATGGCTGTGTGTTCAATGAGGCAGCTCTCTGTGCACGCGGTGGAAAACACACGTGTGTTCTGGGATAAATAAATAAATAATCCCTTTGATAAAGCAGGAAGGCTCTCTACAGCTTTCTCACTGTGCCACTGAAAAGCTGCTAGCTTAATAAAGCCATCAAAGTTTTCGCATTCTGACCCCACAAAGGCAGTGAATAGCTACAACTTTGACTTTTAATCTAAGCTGCAGCATTTGAAGAACAAGGAGCTCTTGAAGGCCTCGAAGCCCAGCACCCCTGGCCGCTCTCGTCCTTGGGGCTACGCGCCCGCCAGACGCTCATGAACACAGCACGAGGACAACTTGCTTTTTGAAAGGAGGCCTCAGTCTTGTCGCTTAACCCCCAGAACATTCATTATTTTCAGCCAAAGGATAACAAAAGTTATTTCAGAAATTTTTTTCAGCCTTATCTCTGGAGCACACTTCACCTCCTAACTTCCATTGACTTCGTCTCTCCCAGACGCTCAGGAGGAGCTGGAGGACCTGGCCCAGCGATCAGAGCCTCACGGGGAAACAAGGCAGACTGTCTGCTGAGTCTCAAGAGAAAAACATCTTAAAACACTTTCAGATGTCAAATTGGTGGGCAGCAGAATTAAGAATGAGGGGGACAGGAAAGAATGGCAAGGGTGGCGAGGAAACAAGGCCTTCAGTGACAGGTGGGTGGGATGGCGAGCTTAGAAAACATCAGCAGCTGCTAGAAATCTCCCTGGAGATGATGATTCCCAGGCCCACTGGAAGGCAGCAGGAGGGTGCATTGTGAGCCGGGAGCAACCGAGGATCCGGGACCCACTGAGGATCCGGGACCCTGGGACCTCCCTGGACGTGCACCCAGGAGCTGAGCCACCCAGAAAACACCCAGCCCAGACACCCAGGGAAGGCCAGACTCAGCAAAGGAGCCCCCCAGCCCCATCCAGGTGGGGTCCTGGAAAGTGGGGCCCCAAGGCCTGGAGGTCAGGGAACTGCGTCGGGGGAGATGGTGGCGAATGGAGACTGGGCCCTGGCCCAAGAGCCCCAGAGACTGTGCCAGGCCTGCAGCCTCAGAGGGGCTTTGGGGAAGCAGCTTTCACTCTCTGAGCTGCCAAAGAGGCGTCTGGTGATGTGACCGTGACCTCTGAGCTGCTAGACCCACCATTGACCCTTCTGTGGCCACCCCAGGCCTCACCTGCCAATAGGGCCCCCGCCCATGGCTACCCAGGGACAATCCTCTTGTGTCACCTTTAGGGACTCTCCAAGCTCAGCTTCCTCCGACCCGGCCTCCCTCCCTGGGGCCAGCGCAGAACTGTGGAGGGGCAGGGGGTGCTGAGTGCCCGCACCCCTGTCTCACCTCCGTCTCCCCGAGGGGGTTGCAGGCTCCTCACTAGCCAGGAGGGTTCAGATCCATCAGAAGGGCCTAGCACAGGGTGAAGCTGTGAGGGCAGAAGCCAGAGTCCCAGGGCACAGGGTGACCCAACACCCAGCACTCAACGCAGAGCGCCACTCACCTGATCCTCCCCGCTTCCGGGGACCGCGCTTTACAGATGAGAAAACGGAGGCTTTGGAGCTTAGGTGGCCTCTGAGGGCACAGGGACGCCGGGACCACCCCCTGCACCCCAAGGCAGGGCGCTCTCCTGCCTCTCATGTGCAGGCAGACCCTGTGTGTGTGATCGTCCCAGTGCAGCCATGCAGGAGCTCAAGCCCAGGGCAAGGCCTCAGGGGAGGGAAGGGAGACGGAAGGGGGAGGGCCACCTGTCTGGCCATGGGGGTCACATGTGGTGGTGCCCTCAGAAGCCACAGGTGTTTTTATTCAAATCAAATCAATGTTACATTTAAATTAACTTTAATCAGGTGTGTCATTCAAGGCTAAGCCGGCGATGGGGGAAGGGGGCGTCTGTGGAAAGGTCCAGGTGGAAGTGAGAAAGGGAAGCAGGCACCAGGCCCGTGGCCCCAGTTGGAACACCAGGTGTGAGCGGGGCCCACTGGGGGCTCTGTCTGCTGGAGACGGCCACTCACCCCTTTGGCCTCCATCTCAGTCCATTTAGGCTGCTGTCAAAATACTATAAACTGGGTGGCTTGGAACAAAAATGTATTTCTCACAGTTTTGGAGGCTGCAAGTCTGACATAAAGGCACCGGCGGATTTGGCGTCTAAAGAGGGCTTCCTAGTTTGTGGACGGAGCCTTCTCACTGATTCCTCACATGGTGGAGTGGGTGAGGGAGCTCTCTGGGCCTCTTTTGCAAGGGCACAAATCACATTCGTGGGGACCCACCTTCATGACCATCTGAACTGATCCCTTCCCAAAGGCCCCACCTCCCAACACCATCACCGTGGGGCTGAGCATTTCGATACACGAGTTTCCTGGGGGACATGAACTAAGAGCATGGTGGCCCCCACCATGCCCGCTGCGGCCCCCTGGGGGTCTCCTCCTCCCGTCCTCAGCTTGCTCTATGCTCCTTGCCCTCCTGGAGCCCCTCCTGCCTCCTCTCCCTTTCTCTACTCTGCACACGCAGGCAGAGAAGAGCTGGCAGTGTGGAGGTGGGGCGGGCACCCACGCAGGGGCACAGGAGCCCACCCCAAACTGGGCACAGCAACGCCGTGGTCCTGCAGAGCAGGCAGCCCTGGGAGGGTTCATGAGGGCCTAGCACACAGGGCACCTTAGAGCCTCCCCTAATGTGAAGTCCTTCCGTGAAGTTCACAGAGCAGGGAAATACATCTGAAAACAAAACCAAACTTGGATGAGACATCACCTCCAAGGTGAAACAAATTTGGAAAACTTTCCAATGAAAGTACCTTGAAGAGACTTTAGGTTTGTATTAATTTAGATATTGCATGATTATGCTGGTGTCTCACCCCCAGGAGGGAGCAGTGGGGCCCCCTCCTGCTCCAGCAACGGCCTTTCTCCATCGCCATCTCATTTCCGAGCCAGGCAACGGATGACCAGGGGCAGAGCGTCCCTGCTGTGGGGGCCAGATTGGGGTTCACCTCCACTCCTAAACTGAGGAAAGGACACCTTTTTTAAGATCAAAATTAATTTTTAAATTGCATCAAATTATCTCAAATAAAAACATGTAGGGACATGCACATGGTCCCCTGGCTGTTTCTCAGCACGTGTTAGAGAAGGAGGGCGTTTTCAGCCCAGCCACTGGGATGCCTGTTTCCCGCGGTCTCCAGAATGGTGCCTCCGTGTGGGGCATGGACAGAGACCCAGAGTGTGTTACCTGCTCACACTCCAAACGCCAGGCTCCTTATGCTGAAATGATGGCTCTGGCCTGTGCCCTGCTAAGCGCTTGGCACGACTTCGATCTCAGAATAAAATTAGTCTTTGATTCTTCATCCCCGTGGAAATTGCACGGCTCCAGCCTCTCCACTTTCTTAATGGTTTCTTCATTACAAAGACTCAATTGAATGACCCTGTCAGCCATCTCCAATGTTTGGAATTAAATATACCTAAGTGTAAATCAATAGAAAGGGAATCAAAAACTAAAATGCTGGATTATTTTTACAGATCTCTTTGTGCAAAACAAGTTTTCATTGAACCCGGGACCACCTGTGACCCCAGAACAGCTCCGCCTTCCAGTTTCAGGTACATGAATATAATGGAGGAGCTTTGATGAGCAAAGATTAATCACAAGATCTATCAAAATGGAATTATGATTTTGACACACTCACCTCCAAGAGCTGCTGGATAGCAAAATTAGAAAATTCGGAACTATAAGTGTTCCATTTTAAACTGCAAGAGATGCTGCGCTGGCAAGCATCTCCTCAGCCCCTCCTCATTCCGGACTCAGGTGACCCCAGTCCTTCATGCAGACATGGATTTTGAATGCATTGCATTCTCAAACAGTGGGATATGCAAGAAAGATCCACAGGCATATATAGAACCCAGTGGAAGGCAGCTCTCAGCGCCACCAGCACCTCCCCCCTCCCTCTAAGTACAGTAGCTCCAAAAACTCTGGTTCCTCTGGTCTCTTACCTCTGGCAGGGACCAATCTGCCACCTTTGCCAGTCTGTGCATGTGCTAAACCTCAGACTTGCCAACTCGCTACCTTGTCTACAAAACCGGTTTTTAATTTCCTCTTAGACACCAATGCCTGGTAAATTATTAGCACATCGTTTCTTCCAAGAGTGTTTCACGTTTCAATGGTAGCCCCCATAACACAACATGTTAAGCAAAGGAAGAACTTTCTGACAGTAAAAATGCAGCCACCTGAGCTAATCAGAAGGCTTCTTTGTGCCTCAGGTTGTAAGAAGCTGCACCTGGATGGACACCTCTGGTTGGTTCTATGGACCACTGCCAAATTTCCAGTGGTCAGCAGAAGCCCATACAAGATGGCAGAACTAATATTCTATTCCAAACATTCACAAATCAAAGTGCCAGAGCTGTAGGCTTTTATTCATTCTGCATTGCTGTAGTAAATAAGAGTTTTGCCTTCAGCTTCAGTAAAGCTGAAGCCTGGGTGAGTGGGCGCTGGATGCTTAATTTCAGGGTTGAAGGAAACAGCAGCTCAGAAATTGTTTTAAGGCTACAGGTGGGCTGTTCAGAAAGTCAGCAAGTGAGAAAAAGTTTTCACTCATCCATCACAAAATTTAAGAGTAGTCAGAGTGAACCTTTTTTGCTAAGTTGACCTTATCTGTAAAACATGTGAATGATAGAGATCTTTGAACGTTAAAAAAACAACAACAAAAACAAACAAACAAAAAAACTGACACGTTCTACATCTTATCTGGAACCTCGGAGTTCTGGAATGCATCTGTCTAAATGAAGGCTAGAAAAGAGCTTGGGAGATGTGGGGGAGTGAAAGAAAGTAAACGGAGAATTTGGGGTCAAAAAGAAAAAAGTGTGTATGTGTGTCTTGTGGGTGTGTTGTGGTTTTGTGTATGTTAGTGTATGTGTATATGTATGTGGTGTGTGTATATTTTCTGTTTGTGGTGTGTGTATGTGTATGTGGGATGTGTATGCATGTTGTATGTGTGTGGTGAGTATGAATGCATGTGTATGTGTATGTGTGATTATGTATGTGTGTGTAGGATGTGCATGTGTACGTGTTGTGTATAGTGAGTGTACATGCATGTGTATGTGCGATGTATATATGTGTGTATGTGTGTAGAATGTGCATGTGTGTATTGTGTGTGTGGTGAGTGTGGATCCGTGTGTGTGTATGTATGTGGAATGTGCATGTGTGTTGTGGGGGAGTATACATGCATGCATATGTGTTGTGTGTATATATGTGTGTAGAATGTGCATGTGTGTTGTGGGGGAGTGTACATGCATGCATATGTGTGATGTGTGCATGTGTGGGTATGCGTGTATATGTGTGTAGACTGTGCATGTGGGTGTTGTGTGTGAGTGTACATGCATCCACATGTGTTGTGTGTGTGTAGAATGTGCATGTGTGTTGGGGGTGTGTACATGCATGTGTATGTGTGATGTGTGATGTATGTATGTATAGTGTGTATGTAGGGGAGGATGTTTATGTGTTGTGTGTGTGGTGTGTGTGTGCATGTGTATGTATGATGTATGTGTGGGTATATATGTGTGTATGTGTGTAGGATGTGCATGTGTGTTGGGGAAGCGTATATGCATGTGTATGTGTGATGTGTGACGTGTGTGTGTGTGTAGTGTGTATGTAGGGGACGATGTTTATGTGTTGTGTGTGGCGTATATGCATGTGTATGTGTGACCTGTGTATGTGTGTAAGATGTGCATGTGTGTTGGGGGAGTATATATGCATGTGTATGTGTGATGTGTGACGTGTGTGTGTGTAGTGTGTATGTAGGGGAGGATGTTTATATGTTGTGTGTGGTGTGTATATGCATGTGTATGTGTACGTGTGATGTGTATATGCATGTGTGTTGTGGTGTGTATGTGTGTATGGTCTGTGTGTGTCTATAACAAATAACCAAATGACTGGATCTCTATGTTTTGAAACAGAACCCCTTAATTCTGTTTGGAAAATGATGTTCTTCCTGTGGACATCAGGATTTCTGTGCCCCAGGAAGAGTGATGGGTCTGCCACAACCTGATATTTCTCCAAGAATAATTTCAGATTAAAAAACATCCATAGTAAGGTGGAGGTCTCAGCAAATGTGAAATAACAGCTCACTGCCAGTTCCCACGTCCCAGGCAAAAATTCCTTTAAGTTAATTATACATTATCTGAACCAGTGTGTACATGTTCAGTCTCTTCATATCTGTACACATCTTCTAGCACTTTTGTTCTGATTTCTAAAGAACCTTGACTAATTCACTTTAGCAAGAAGCTAATCCCGCACTGTAGGGCTAAGTATAAAACAAGTGACATTCTCAAATGGGTGACAGAAACATTCAGGCGAGGGATCATTAAGTGCTCATTAGCCACGTGCCGTCACGTTAACCATGGGGTGTCGCACCAATTTTCTCTTCTTTGTCATGAGCCAGCACTATCCCCCTTTCATGAAGCAAACCACCAGGGCGAATGGTGCCCACACCTCCCGCCTTCCGCTCTGCTTGTCACACAGTGGTCCCTGAGCTGCATTTCCATGGCCACAGTCTTAGAAGTCCACTCAGAAAAGGCTGTTACCCGGGCCTGTTGGTAACAGTGGTGAGTAATTGAAATAGTCAAGTACCAGAAAAAATATATTTTTTCAGACTATTCAATATATACAACTGTTAGAGCCATGTGTGATTATAGTCATTTTATTTCAAATCATGATTTTACAATATTAAAGACGGCCATGCAACCCAGACATTTAGGATTCCCAGGTTTGTTTTTATTTTATTTTCATTTTTAAATAATTTCCATTTTATTTTAGATTTGGGGGTACATGTGCAAGATTGTCACATGGGTATATTGTGTGATGCCCACGGACTGAGGATAGAACCCAACAGTTACTTTTTCAGCCCTTGCCCCACTTTCTCCCTCCCACTTCTAGTCCTCCCAGTGTCTATTGTTGCCATCTTTATGTCTATGAGTACCCAAAGTTTAGCTCCCACTCATAAGTGAGAACACATGGTATTTGGTTTTCTGTTCCTGCATTAATTTGCTTAGGGTGATGACTCGTAGCTGCATCCATGTTGTTGCAAAGATGTGATTTTGTTTTTTTATGGCTGTTTAGTATTCCATTATGTAAATGTACCACATTTTCTTTATCCAATCCACCACTGATGGGCATCTAGGTTGATTCCATGTCTCTGCTATGGTGAATAATGCTACGATGAGCCCACGCATACATGTGTCTCTTTGGTAGAATCATTGTTTTCCTTTGGCTATATACCCAGTAATGGGATTGCTGGGTCAAATGATAGTTCTGTTCTAAGTTAAGAAATCTCCAAACTGCCTTCCACAGTGGCTGAACAATTTACATTTCCACCAACAGTGCATGAGCATTCCCTTTTCTCTGCATCCTCACCAACATGTGGTTTTTTTTGTTTGTTTGTTTTTGTTGTTGTTGATTTTTACTTTAATAATGGCCATTCTCATGTCCACCTACACTGAAAATGGCCCTAAAATAAATCGGTTGAAGAAATTAGATCCCAAAGATTCTTGATTTTTTCCTAGGTGAATTTTGAAGTCTTCATCAGTCTATCCATATTAAAAGGAGATGACAGAAGCCAAAATAAAAGAATTATGGGCTGACAGGACAACTGGATTAAATAAGCATCAGTTTCATTAAAAAGGGCTAACTTGAAAATAAATCTTTTGAAGACAAATTGTTACTCCAGCTCTCTAAATAAAGTGATCTTGATGGACAGTGAAAGAAATCACACCATGGAATTCCTTGAGTAAATTTATTGACTTTAAAAATAATAATAATAATAATGGCCATTCTGACTGGTGTGCAATGGCATCTCATTGTGGTTTTGACTTGCATTTCTCTGATGATCAGTGATGTTGAGCATTTTTTCACATGTTTGTGGGCCACTGGCTTGTTTTCTTTTGAGAAATGTCTATTCATGTCTTTGGCCCACTTTTTAATGGAGTTATTTGGTTTTTGCTTGTTTAATTCATTAAGTTTCATATAGATTCTGGATATTAGACCTCTGTTGGATGCATAGTTTGCAAATATTTTCTCCTATTCTGTAGGCTGTCTATTTACTCTGTTGATAATTTCTTTTTCTATGAAGAAGCTTTTCAGTTTAATTAGGTCTCACTTCTCAATTTTTGTTTCTGTTGCAATTGCTTTTGAGGACCTAGTCATAAATTATTTACCATAAATAAGGCTAATGTCCAGAATGGCGTTTCCTAGGTTTTTTTCTAGGATTCTTATGGTTTGTGGTCTTATATTTAAGTCTTTAATCTGTCTTGCATTGACTTTTGTATACAGTGAAAAGTAGGGGTACAGTTGCACTCTTCTGCATATAGATAGCCAGCTATCCTAGGACCATTTATTGAATGGGGTATCCTTTCCCTGTTGCTTATTTTTGTCAACTTTGTTGAAGATCAGGTGGCTCTAGGCGTGCAGCTTTATTTCTGGGTTATCTGTTCATTCTTTTGGTCCATACGTCTGTTTTTGTACCAGTACCATTCTGTTTTGGTTACTGTAGCTTTATAGCATAGTTTGAAGTCAGGTAATGTGATGTTTCCAGCTTTGTTCTTTTTGCTTAGGATTGCTTTGGATGTTTGGGCTCTTTTTTGTTCCATGTGAATTCTAGAATAGTTTTTTTTTTCTAATTCTGTGAAAAATGACATTGCTAGTTTAAGATAGGAATAGTGTTGAATCTGCACATTGCTTTGGGCATCATGGCCATTTTAATGATACTGATTCTTCCAAGCCATAAGCATATTTTTCCATTTGTTTGTGTTATCTATGATTTCCTTCAGCAGCGTTTTGTAGTTATCTTTGTAGAGATCCTTCACCTCCTTGGTCAGATGTATTCCTCAGTATTTTATTTCTTGTGGCTATTGTGAATGGGATTATGTTCTTGATTTGCTAGCAGTTCAAATGTTACTGGAAATGCTACTGAATTTTGTATATTGACTTTGTATCCTGAAACTTTTTACTGAGGTCATGTATGAGTTCTGGAGCCTTTTGACAGAGTCTTTGGGGTTTTCCAGGTATCAAATCGCATTAGTGAGGAGAGATAATTTGACTTCCCCTTTCCCTGCTAGGATGCCTTTTATTTCTCTCTCTTGCCTGATTTCTCTGGTCAGGACTTCCGGGATTCCCAGTTTTAATTCTTAGTCACTCTTAGTTCCAACAGTTGTAGCACCGACAACTGTGAATTTATGACTGTACTCCACAAACAATGTCTAGGCATTTAACCATGCTGTCTGCATTCAGTAGCTATCGGGAATAACAGCTATTAGACTTGAGCAAACATATTGGTGGGAACATGGCTAGGAAACATCTTTAAAGTTTCTTTAACCCTGTTTCCCTGTTTGTCCTGCCAGCTAATGATATTCTTTGAAAGAAAAACTGAATTTAAACTCTGCTAACAGAGGCCTAACTCCATAGCTATGTGTTTTACAAATAGTAGGTCTTGATAAACATTTCTAGCACAGTTTTACATCAAACTCATGATCAACACTTTTCTCCTAGTTTTCCAATTAATAATTCTATGTAATCAAATCTTTTTTTCTTTCACTGTGATGTAACTCCATCCTCATACAATGTATTTTGTATTTGATTTTGCCAAAATTATTTCTTAAAGCAACATTGGATTCTTTATTTGAATTCAAGAAACTAATACAAAATGGAGCCTGAATATATGGAAATGGTCTCAGTGAACACACTTGCCCGGATTTTCCAGGCCAGTCTTGGCCATCCTGGGAAACTCTGCCGTTTTGTGCTACTGGTTTCACAGCCAGTCGTGGCCAATATACTGGATTTTATCACATGTAGAAATCTACAATTAATCTGATTCCATGTAACCTGATCTTCTCAGCAAACATACTCCATAAGAAGACAAGAAAAAGGAAAAAGGAAAGGAAAGGGAAGGGAAAGGAAGGGAAGGGAAGGGAAGGGAAGATGGATAGATGGATAGATGGATGGATGGTTGGATGGATGGATGGATGGATGGATGGTATAGAAAGCTTTTAGGAGATTTTCTTTCTCAGGTAAATATTTTGCTTTCCCAGAGGAGACAGCACTCGCCCTTGGCATTTTACTTTTGTCACCAACACTTAGAATTTCTAGTAGAGGGACCTCTGGACTGCAGAGCTATTATGGACCATTGAGGTCAAGGTTGATGCATCCAAGAAGGTGCCCTGCATTTTCTTGCTAGTCTTCAAAGACTCCTCCTGTGGACACTTCCTGGGCAGGAAGTGTCATTGGCCACGATCCTGCTGTGACCCTCCATTCTGCATCCAGGTTCTTTCTGCCTTTTAAAGCATCGGCATAATGTCTCTACAATTAATCTGTAAAGCAGCAGAACTTTGTGATTCTGACACAGTTAATCGTTCCCAGTATCTCTATTTAAAGCTTTCTAAAGACAAAAGTAAAGAAGACAATTATACAGATTGCAGAGACCAGAGTAAGATGAGCTTGGAGAGAAAGAGAAACTCAGAGAGCCAACAACAATATAGCATAAACAGCTCAGCAAATAATAGTGCAATTTCCCAGCTAATAGAATGGTTTAACACCTGAATACATTCACATGCCTGATTAAGCACTAACAACATACACCCATAAAGGAAGATTATAAGTTGTAATATGCCTTTGCAAGAAGCAGCATATTAACCACTATTTGTATACTTCTCCAATTACATTCCTTTAATTCTTTCATTTAGAAAACAGTTTACATTATAATAGCCAGCATCACTTCTGTTTTTAAAACAATTGGTTATATGTATATTGCCAAATTATGGGTCTACGGGATATTTTCATAAGAGAAAACAATTGCCAACGTGCCTGGAAAAGGATCTTTAACTGGGGAGTCTGGTGACATACGGATGCATGGCCATTCCTTCTCGCTATGCACAACGCTTCCCAGTGGGTTGAACAGCCCATTTTTTCTTCTCAAGTTTTCTGTGAGCAGAGATTTGTCTTGCAGACATGAAACCCGGACAGTGTGGGCCTGTCCAGCTCCCTCCTTGCTCCCTGTGTGCTCCGTCCAGGAGCCCAGCCCTCCCAGGCCACTGCATCCACCGGGGTCTGCATGCTGGTTTGTCGCAGCTATTCTGTGGCAACGGCCTCCAACACACCTTCCCTACCCAAATCCCAGCACCCTGCTGGTCCCACCCAGCTCAGTATCTGGCCTGCACAGGGTTTCCCCTGGGACCCAAACATGTCAGAAACCAAGATGCAGTCAGCAACAGCAACAGAGCCTTGGAGACAAAATCCAAACCAGCGAAAAGCACCACCATTCGGACCAGAGCAAGCCAGGCACTGCCTCCTTGTGATGAGCAACAGGAAACTCCAGGTGGAGGCAGGAGGAGCCTGGGCAGTGTTGGGGCTCAGAAGGCCACACCCCAAAGCCTGGCTGGGACCTGCTGAGAGGCCCAGGGAGCTGTCTCCAAATCAGGGCCCCCTGGCCTGGATGCCAGCCCCCTCAGGTGCTGAGAGGGGCTCTCTGTGGAATTCCTTGTCTGCCTACCAAAGCAGCTTCAATGAAGTTGTCTTATATCTCCCTCCCTGGGAATCTCATCAATGGCCAAGAAAGCTCAACCATCTGCGAAGGGAGGGAACAGGGGTTCCCCACACCCGGACTTCTCATCTGTTCTTCCAAGGGCAACTTCAAGGGAGGTTTTGGGGGACTTGACCTGCATAGTGAGGCGACCTTTATTCCGGTGCAGCTCCATCCCCCACCTTCCTGCCTCCACCTCCCGGGGCCATTCGCTTTTCCCTGATGATTTATTGTCCCTCAGAAGAACTTCCCACCCTCGCCAACCCCCCGCTCCCCTGTGGAAAAGGACACATCAGCCTCTGTACTGTGCAACACATTTGGGAAATCACTGCAATTTCCCCCAGGCACAGTCATGAACTGCATGTGCCTTTTCTCAGGTCAATCCGCCTTTTATCAGTTGATTTTGAACCAAACCTTCAGAGGGCGGGTAAAGGGGAAGTGAGCCCACAGAGAAGCAGGCACAGCCAGGGAGCCAGCCTGGGCAGGTGCAGCCTAAGCTTTGGCTCTAAGTGGAGAAGGTGAGCCTGAGAAGTGAGGTCTGGCAGGGCAGGTTGAGTCAGCGTGGACCTAGGGAGGGTCCTGCCCCATGGCCACACACCAGCAATGCTGCTACCAGGGAGGCCACAGAGTGGGGGCTGGGCCCAAAGAGGGTTGAAGGGTTGTGCTTTGAAAGCCAAGTTCGAGATCAGGGACCATTGGCACTGGGGGATCCCAGGGCTTCACAGACCTGCTCAAAGGAACACAATTTTTCCCAAAGTCCTAGGAAAGTATGACAGCAGAGGGAGGAGCTTAGCCCCAGTCTAACAGCTTAGAAAGAATGCCAAGACAATAAACAAGCAAGCCACCCTTCCATGCATTAACTTACTGCTATCAACTGGATTCTGTGCCCCCAAACACGTGTGTTGGCGCGCTAACCCCCAATGAGATGGTATTTGGAGCTGGTACTTTAGGAGCTAATTAGGTTTAGATGAGGTCAGGAGGGTGGGCTCCCCATGATGGGATTCCTGTCTCCATAAGAAGAGGAACAGGTCAGGTCCTCTCTCTGCCACGTGAGGACACAGCAAGGGGGCTGCTGTCTGCACATCAGAGAGAGAGCCCTCACCAGGAACTGAATCTCCCAGCACCTTGATCTTGGACTTCCAGCCTCCAGAACTATAGGAAATCAATGTCTATTGATTAAGACACACAGTCTGTGGTATTTTGTCCCACAGCCTGTTATGACTGAGACACTCACTTAACACCATAAAGGGGTGTGGTAAGAACACAGCACGAAGGACCCAGCTCCACCCTCCCTGCTTCCACACCTGTATCCTCCCACTTGGGGCTGGTGCCCAGCTCCACCCCTTAGCCCTGGCTGAGCCCCATAACACTGTGGTTTGTAAGCAAACAACACACCACCAAAAGCTGGGAAGTATTTACACCCAAGTCCTGATGGCCCCTGCTCCTTTTCCACTGTGGTCATGAGAATGTGCTCAAGCCAGCCTGAGGGGAGAGGCACACGGTCTGCACCTCCACAACCCCAGCTGAGAGCCAACTGCAGTAAGTGAATGAGAATAGCTGAGTAAGTCCAGCCCAGACCTGAAGAACTGCCCAGCTCAGCCTAGCCAACACTGCTGGCCACAGACTTAAGCCACTGAGTTTTGGGGTGGTTTGCCATGCAGCAGTATGGTGAAAACAAATGGCTTAGACTTGTGGGAGCTAACAGCTCAGAGGCTCAGAGGGGTATGTGATTTGTCTGAGGTCATCAGCTAGTAAGCCACTGACCAGGAATTAAATCGAGCTGGTGTGACCATGCTGAGCACTTAGCCTAGTGCACACTGCCTCCCAGAGCCTAGCCCACCATGGACTCATGTCCTGCAAGCATGCACTCATAGAGATGCATAGATTGGACTAGAGGAAAATAGGAGCTGCCTCTGCTTCCCTGCTATTCCCACTGAGGACAAGAGAAAGCCCCGGACGCTGCCCACAAGACAAATAGAAGAAGTCTTAGAGAGGTGGAGGGAAGAAGGCAGACTCACTGGGGACCTTGGATTGAGGAATTGCCCAGCAGGAGTTCCCTGGGTTTTCCTTTTGCCTCATGTCTCCCAAGTGGGTGCTGGAGAAGCTGGCAGTGCAGAGATGGCCATGGATTCAGACCAAAAAAGACTCTGGAAAAGCCTACCCTCTGCAGCCACAAGACCAAGGAAGTAGCAGCCCTGCAGGACACAGTAACTTCTCTCCTCCAGCCAAACACTATGGAGCTGTGGCCCTGTCCCCACCCCTCCAGCAGAAGTCAAGTGGGGAGCCTGGACTTCTGCCCTCAGCACACTGTCATGAGATGCCCCAAACCCCTCTTTGAGTGGCATGGGAACAGACTGATGGAGGGGGGCTTGGACTTCCACCCCCACCTGGTGGTAACAAGGCCCTTTCTCCTCCCCATCAGGATGGTGACAAGGGAGGCAGCAGGAAGTGGGAACTCTCATCACCACCCCAGCAGTCATGATGCCACCACCCCTGTAGTTTCACCTGGGGCCATGTGGGACCAGTAACAAGGCACTGCTGCTTCACCTGCTGCCAGCCGTGCAGAAGAGCCCCACCGTGCCAGTATCAATGAGGGCAGAGAGGGAAGCTGGACTTCCACTCCCAGCATGACAGAGACACGATGGCACCTGCCCTCACCCAGGGTCAGAGAAACCTGCTAAATGGCAAGATGCAGGTAAAATGCAGAGTCTTACAATATGACACACAAACTGCCCAGGTTTCCATCAAAAATCACTTGCCATATCAAGAACTAGGAAAATCTCAAATGGAACAAGAAAAGACAACTAACAGAGACCAACACCAAAATAACACAGACATGAGAATTATCTGACAAAGGTGTTAAAGCAGTTATCATAAAAATGTTTCAACAAACATTTACAAACACTCTTGAAACAAATGAAGAAATAGAAAGTTTATACAAATTAAAGGTTTCAGCAAATAGTAGAAAATAAAAAAAGAACCAAATGGATATTTTAAATCTAAAAATACAATATCTGAAATTCTAAAAATCACTATATGGGATCAATAGCAGCATAAAAAGACAGAAAATAATCAGCAATGCAAAGAAAAAATAATTAAATTTCTCAATGTAATCCACTATATTAGCACGCTAAAGAAAAAAGAATTACATGATCATATATATTCATGCAGGAAAAAAATGACAATTCTTTCCAAAATGATACACAGGTTTAACACAATATTCATCAAATTCCAGCTTTTCTTTGGCAGATATAGACAAGATTATCCTAATATGTAACATGGAAAGCCAAAGGAAGAGGAGTAAACAGTTTTGAAAAATAATACTAAAATGGAAGCAATTGCCCTTCCCATTTCCCAGACTTTCATGTCGCTTCAGCAGTCAGGACAATGTGGCACTGGAGAGGCATAAACACGCAGATTAACCAAATAGCACAAAGAGCCCAGAAATAGCCCCACACACGCATGGCCAGCTGGTTTTTAACAAAAAGCAGAAAGCAAGTCAATGGAAGAAGAACAGAGCATCAATTTAAATGTAAGTCTTATCACGGAAACATCCAGAATAATTTTTTTTTTTTGAGACAGTTTTGTTATTGTCACCCAGGCTGGAGTGCAATGGTTCATCTTGGCTCACTGCAACCTCCACCTCCCAGGTTCAAGCGATTGTCATGCCTCAGCCTCCAGAGTAGCTGGGATTACAGGTGCATGCCACCACACCCAGTAAATTTTTGTATTTTTAGTAGAGATGAGGTTTCACCATGTTGGCCAGGCTGATCTCGAACTCCTGACCTCGGGTGATCCACCCGTCTCAGCCTCCCAAAGTGCTGGGATTACAGGTGTGAGCCACTGCACCCAGTCCAGAATAATTTTTGACCAAATGTCTGGGTACCATGGCACAGCCAAGCTGACATGAATTTAATCATCGCAGAGCCCAGTGGAATCACAAGGTCTTTATAAATCAAGAGAAAGGCAGAAGACAGAACTGGAGAAGGGGAGACTTTGCTGCTGGAGAAATGTGGGCAACCCCCAGATGGTGGAGGAGACAAGGAGCCAGATTTCCTGGAGCCCCCAGAGGAAATGCAGCCACACAGCACCTGGCTTTAGCCTTGAGGCCCAATTTGGACTTCTGGCTTTCAGAACTGGTAAGATAATAAATCATGTTGTTCTAAGGCACTAAATTTGCAGGAATTTGTTAGAGAAGCAATAAGAAACTAGTTCAGGTGTGAACAGACATGTTCCTGAGAGGGTGCACAGGTGGCAAGCACGCAAGAAGACGTGAGCATCATCAGCTGTTGGGGAAATGCAAATTAAGGTCACAAGAGATTGCCACTACACTCCTATTAAACAGCTAAAATGCTAATACAGCCAATAGCACATACGGGCAAGGACAGTGAGATACTGGATTTCGCATATGTTGCTGGTGGCCATGTAAAATGAAACAGAGACCCTGGAAATAGTTGGGCACTTTCCTGAAAAACTGAACCTACACAGGCCACATGATCCAGCAATTGCACTGCTAGGCATGCACGCCAGGGGAGTGAAAACTTATGTCCACACAAAACCCATACACAGTTGTCTATATTAGCTTTATTTGAAACAGCCTCAAACTAGAAAGGACCAAAGAGTTCTTCAGTATAAGAACAGATAAGCAAAGCGTGGTGCAGCTATGCCACAGAGTGCCTGTTGCTCAGCCATGAAAAGGAACTGTTGATGCAGCCAGTGACTTGGATCAATGTCGAGGGCATTACGCAGAATGAAAGAAAAGCCCATCTCGGAGAAATCACCCTTCTGTATAATATTCTCACACGACAAAATTACATACAAGGAAAACAGATGAGTGCTGGCTGAGGGAGGACGTAGGGGGCAGTGTGATGGAGATCTCATGGATGTGGAACAGTCCTGTGTCTCAAATGCAGCTGTGGTTATGCAAATCTACACATGATAAAATGACAGAACCACACACATGCATTTCACCAATAGAGGCAGTCCCTGATGTATGTTCAGCTTACAACTGTTTGACTTTATGACGAAACAAAAGCCATCCACATTCAGTAAGAAACCGCACTGTGAGTTTTGACCCTTTCCTCGGCTAGTGATACGTGCTGTGATACTCCCTTGCCCTGCAGGGCAGCAAGGTGCAGCCCCCAGTCAGCCGGGGAATCACGAAAGTCAACAGCCCACTCTGTGTGTTGCTAGAGATTTTTGGATACTCTGTTTTGTGTTTTCACATCCCATCATGTCTACAAAATGCCCACCTGTGTACAGTATTCAACACTTCAGTATAAAATAGGCTTGATGTTAGATAATTCACCCAACTGTGGGCTAATATAAGTGTTCTGAGTAAGTCAGGCTAGCAATCTCTTGTTAATCTGGTAGGTTAATCACCTAAACTACCAATTGTGATTTGGTGTATTAAATGCATTTCTGACTTGTGATATATTCAACTTATGATGGGTTTTTCAGGAGGTAACCTCATCATAAGTTGAGGGATGTCTGTAATGTTATTTTGGTCTGTCTTTTGCTTGATATTTCTTTATATGTATATATCAAGGAATTTCAAGAAATGTATATACATATTTAAATATACATTTATTTAAATATATGTAATTATTTAAGCATATGTACTTATTAATTATTATATATGTACTTATTACTTATTTTATATGTACTTATTAAATATATTATATATTTAAATATATACTTATATATAAATAAATAATATATAAATATATATTTTTTAGTGTGCAACAAAAAAACAGACGGAACTGTGACATGTTAATCTATTTTGCCCATTTACACTTACATGGTTTTGCTACTGTACTAAGTTATGTAGAATGTAAACATGGGGTAAACTGAGCAAAGAGCATGCAGGACCTTCTTGTACATTTCTTTGCAACTTCCTGTGACTCTGTCATCACTTCATAATTAAAAGGCTTTTAAAAGAGTATGAATAATTAACCAGATGTGGTGGTACGTGTCTGCGGTTCCAGATACTCAGGAGGCTGAGGCAGGAGGATCCCTTTAATCCATCAAGGCTTCAGTGAGCTGTGATCGCACCACTGCACTCTAGCCTGGGTGACAGAGTGAGACCCTGTCTAAGAAAAAAAACAAAAAGAGCATGAATAAAGTTATCCAAATCCTACAAAACTGTAACTTGCAACTTGGGTCCTTTCTGAAAGAATAAAGGTTTAAAAAACTAGACTTGATAACATGAGCATTGGAATCTGGAACCACTTTGGGCCATAAAGGACTGATTTTGGTGAAGTTTGACTCCGGGGTTGCACAGATTGAGGTACTGCCCCACCCCACCCCACCACCAAACAAGGAAACGGAGTGTAGCCGTGGCATGGACCTTGGTTCACTTCATTTAACAAAATCCCAGCAGAGGAAAGACAGGCCCAGCTATTTCTGCAGAGACTGTCCCGCTCCACACACATACTTGTTCCTCCTTCCCACCACTCATCCCAGCACCACCAAACTCAGCCCTCAAACTTTTGCTTAGAGCAGGGTGTACAGGAGAGTGAGGAGGAAAGAAACTGGGCCTTAAAAAGTTGGAGGATGGACAAGTAGTTGCTCACCACTTTTCAGAGCAACTAAAACATCTGGGAGAACTTTCCAAACACAAGCGAGAGGAGAAGAAATACATGGCAATTCTGCAAACATACTAAAACAAATCTCTATAAAATAAAGGAACACCAAGCAAAAGACACACCAAAATAACAACACAAAAGAAAACCAACTCTAAAGGCAGAAAGCTGTGGAATAACCGGCAAGCTATAGAAAAGCTCAAAGGTGAGATTTTACACACACAAAATAGAATTGGATGAAAATGAAGTTATTGAAACACATTGAGGACCTAAAATGTTATAAACAGCAATGATATAATGACAGAAACAGCAAGAAACAAAATAAATACCTCTAGAAATTATTACCACAGATAAAAAAGCAGTGAATACAGATTTTTTTTTGAAGACAAGAGGGTTACAGCAATTAAGGAAAAGCTAATGGTTAAGGAAGACAGATGGAGAAGGTCCAGTGTAAGGAAACAGGTGCCTGGGGGTAGAGAACCAGAGAGATGGATCGATGACATATTCAAAGACATGAGATTAAAAAGTGCCTGACGTGAATAAAGATTGGGTCTGCAGATCAAAAGGACATACCTTCTTCATGGGAAGTTTAACAGAGAACAGAAACGCCAAGGTAAATCCTAATTCAGCTGCTTAATTTCAAGATAAAGAAAGAATAATTCGGGTCTTCACACAGCCAGAGCAGATCATCTGCAAGAGGGGGTCCATCTCAGGTGGTCCACAGAGCACTCCACACAGCACTCAGGATCTGCAATGGGGAAACTATAACAACTCTTAGGGAAGGAGGGCTGACCCATGAATCTTGTTCCCCCCCAAGTCACTGTTAGATTCTAAAGCCAACAACCTAAGTTCTCAGGTCTGAAGATGTCCTGGGATAGAACATCTCTGAGCTCTTCTTAGGGGAAATAAGAAGTTCATGGCCAATTAGCATTGAATCAAAAGAAAACACACACACAGTGGAGAGAAGGGAAGTGAGAGGAAGGGAGAGTGAAGCCGTCCTCGTATTTCAGATCAGGAAGTTGGCTGTTCCTGTGTAAAAGTGAAACTTGTACATGTTTAAAAAAAAATGCATTAACTCCAAATACCTAAGATTTCCCCCAGAGTCTCCCCTCCTCTCCTGAGAAAGAGCTCTGAGCAACAACTCATAGTGAGGAAATACTGGACGTTCATCAATTCCTTCAGTTGTGCTTCAGGTTTTTTTCCCTCCATTAAATCTGAGTAAATTTGAAGAATTACTTTTGTTGCAGGAGTGAGGGGGTGTGTTCCCACCTTTATTACCTTATGTTATTACCCCACAGGTGTTTGCGTTCACAGAAGAGCTCCTCACACCATGTCTATCTCTCCACGCGCCCACCAGCATGTGCACGTAAACATAGATGAAGAGGTATCTGCCATGATGTTAACCTGATATTCATGGTGGTCATGGCTGCGGGGCAACTGGGGTCATTTTTAAATTTTCACCTTTTTATAGTTTAATTGCCTAAGTTCTCTATAGTGAGTATGTATTATTAGAGTATTTATAAAAACAAAACCATGATTTTTCAAAAATTACAAACATCAAAGGCAAATATTCTAAGATGCTAATGGTGTTAATTTGTACAATGGAACTAAGTATGTTTGCATTTTTCTTGTTTTGTTTTGTTTTGTTTTGTTTTTTGTGAGATGGGGTCTCACTCTGTTCCTCAGGCTAGAGTACAGTGGCACAATCACAGCTCACTACAGTCTCTGTCTCCCCAAGGTCAGGTGATCCTCCTACCTCAGCCTTCTAAGTAGCTGAAACTACAGGTGCATGCCACCACACCCAGCTAATTTTTGTATTTTTAGTAGACACAGGGTTTCACCTTATTGGCCAGGCTGGTCTTGAACTCCTGACCTCAGGTGATCCACCCACCTCAGCCTCCTAAAGCGCTGGGATTACAAGCGTGAGCCACCGCACTCAGCTTTTTTAAAATTTTTTTATGAGATGGAGTCTCAATCTGCTACCCAGTCTAGAGTGCAGTGACACAATCACGGCTCACTACAGCCTCTGCCTCCCCAAGGTCAGGTGATCTTCCTACCTTAGCCTTCCAAGTAGGTGGGACTGCAGACATTTACCACCATGCCTGGCTCATTTTTGTATTCTTTGTAGAGATGACGTTTTGCTCTGTTGCCCAGGCTGGTCTCAAACTCCTAGGCTCAAGAGATCCACCCACCTCAGCCTCACAAAGTGCTGGGATAACAGGTGTAAGCCACTGGACCTAGCCTTGCATTTTTCTTTTAATTTTTAAAATTTTTACGTTTCCAAAAATTAAAAAAATAACGAAAGCCTATTTATTTTAAAAGAGCCATAAAGAGTTCTTTCCTCTTTCCCCTGGAAGATGCAGGAAACAAATCTCTATTGGCATATGACAGAGACAATCTCTCAACTGAAATGCAACCATGGAGAAAAAAACTTCTAGGAGTCATATGCTGCTGCTATGACAGTTATGCAAATGAATTAAAGTCCCCATTCAAAGAAACTGGTATAAATGGATTAATTTGTTAAATTCCCTTCTGGTTTTAATGTTGCATGCAAATACAAATGCAAAGGGAATTATGTGTAAAATTGTTGCTAAAAGACAGCAAAGAATAAGAAAAATAAATTTGCCATCAACCTCCCAAGGGTTGGTGAGAGATTCTTCAAACTAGAACCTCATAAAGCAACTGATTAAAAACACATACCATACACTCTAGCCTCTTCTTTCCAATTAGCTAAGCAAATCTATGAAATGAGGGGGGCAGAGCTCTGTGAACTAAGCCAGTCTGACTACCATATATATATTTTAGACGGAGTCTTGCTCTGTCACCCAGGCTGGAGTGCAGTGGTGCGATCTCTGCTCACTGCAAGCTCCGCCTCCCAGGTTCATGCCATTCTCCTGCCTCAGCCTCCCGAGTAGCTGGGACTACAGGCGCCCACCACCATGTCCAGCCAATTTTTTTGTATTTTTAGTAGAGACGGGGTTTCACCATGTTAGCCAGGATGGTCTTGATCTCCTGACCTCGTGATCCGCCCACCTCGGCCTCCCAAAGTGCTGGGATTACAGGCGTGAGCTACCGTGCCCGGCCTCTGACTACCATATTTTAGTGCTCAAATCTGTTCCTCCACTCCTGCATCTGGGATTAGTTTGACTCATTTGGCCGATGAGACATTAGCAAATGTGGTGCAAGAAAAGGCTTGTTTGCATCGAGGCTTACTCTTCTTTCTGCTGTGACCAAGCCCAGGCTGCCTGTTAGAGGCCAAGAGACCACATGGAGGGAAGCCTCAGCCATCCCAAGCCCCAGCATCCTAGCTGAGGCCTCAGACATGTCCATGAGGCCACACTAGGCCAGCAGCTCCCAGAGCCAACCCACAAAGTTGTGAGCAATCATACGTGGGCTGTATTAAGTCACCGAGCTTCGGGCAGCGTTGATAATGACTCCATCCTCGACCAAACCAGCCAGGCTCCTCTGACCCCTCTTCTCAACGAGGCCTCGCCCCCAGCCCTGATCAAATTCCTCGTCCTCTGCCCCGAGGTGGAAGTCCCTGGCCTGCCTTAGCCAGACATCCCTCCTTGGTGCAGTGGGTGTCGTTTGACAGGCAGCGGTGCAGGGTTCTGCTGCCATGGGAGCTCTGGCTGCTGTCCATTTGTACATTCAGACTCTTAGGCCCATGCTGCTGGCCCCAAAATGATACTTTGAGTAGCAAGAGCCTGGGTTATAGAAGCAAGCATCTCACTTGGACCATTCATTAACTCAGAGTGGGACTTGGAACCCACTGGGTTTCTGCAAATGTCAACCATGCTTAGTGTGCCTTTATGGACATGCTGAAAATCTGAAATATACTACCCACACCTTGAGGTAGATTGGCATCTATCAAGAGGAAAACCTGAACAAAAATGTGCTGTGGGTTCCCATACCAGCAATAAAAATTAAAGAGCCAGAGACCCATGGTGGGTCAGCCATCCTTGGGGTCCTGACCAGACCTCGGAGGCATTGTTAGTCTTGTGCATCCAGGGCCCCAGTGATATGGTTTGACTCTGTGTCCTCACCCAAGCATCATCTTGAATTATAATCCTCATAATCCCACGTGTTGAGGGAGGGACTTGGTGGGAGGCGATCTGATCATCAGAGTGGATTCCTGCATGCTGTTCTCATGATAAGAAGTGAGTTCTCACTAGAGCTGATGGTTTTATAAGTGTTCAACAGCTCCTCCTTCATGTACTCTCTCTCTCTCCTGCCGCCTTGTGAAGAAGGGGCCTGCTTCCCCTTCCGTCATGATTGTAAGTTTCCTGAGGCCTCCCAAGCCATGCAGAACTCTGAGTCAATTAAATCTCTTTTCTTTATAAATTACCCAGTCTCAGGGAAGTTCTATATAGCAGTGTGGGAACAGACAAACACACCAGCCCTCTCCACCATGGAGCTGGGATCTGAGGGCTGTTCACGTGGGACCCCACCACCAGCCGAGTCTAGACCAGCTGCCCCACTCTGAGCCCTGGATGTAGGAGTCAGTCCAGGGATGAGATAGGATCCAGGGGAGTCAGCCAGAGTGACTCCTTTGGGGTTTTGTCACTGTGCTGATGGAGAAAGCTCTAGAAAGTCTAGGAGATAGAGCTGGGAGGATGATAACATGGAAATACAGCCATGTTCTCCTCTCGTGATTAAAGTCTCACTGCCAGGGAGAGATTGGGGCTGATGCTGAGAAAGAAGGTGTGGGGGAAAGGAGGCTGAAACCTGGGTCATCTGTCTCCTGTTCTTCATGATCCTGGAACTTTGAGGGTGGGGGAGGGTGGGAGGGGACATGGGGCCACGGGCCTCTGTTCTTCAAGGCTCTGTTCTTCAAGGGGCCTTTAAGAGGTGATTAGACCCTCTGGATCTGTCGGTTCTGGCACTTGCTCTGTAATTCAGTGACCTCTCCAGCATCCTTCAAATATGCATCTTTCCATGGGAACAGATTTTCTTGGCTTTTGGCCACTGGCCCTTAAGTCCTGATTAGTATCTACCCCTTGAGTCCTCAGGGTGCTCAGGACAGAGGAAGTCACCAGAACAGGCAATAAGAAAGAGTGGAGAGGATCTCTGTTACCTTAAGACCCAAGTGAGCCTCCTCCCTGCTTCCCAGTCACAGACTCTGGACTGAAACCCTGCCCTGCCCCCCACGCCCCCCAGGCAAGATGCCAGCTCCCTTCCTGGTCCTGATGTCACAGGTCCCTGGACATGACCTCCCCACCAGGGCAGGACCCCAGCTCCCTTCCTGGTTGTGATGTCACAGGTCCTGACATTCCACAGTGTCCTGGAGACCAAGGATGGGAAACTGTCAACCTCCAGAACGTCCTTCTCCTTCAGCTGGAGGGAGCATGGCAGTGAGCCAAGGAGACGGGACCCTCTGCTTTGTCCTCCTGCTGTGCTGTTGGCAAGAAACTGAGCTCCGGCCGAGAACCGTGATTCCAGGTAGGGCCCCACAGGGATGGCTCAGCAGAAAGAGAACTGAACCAGGTGGGGAGCGGCGGCCTCTTCTCCCATGGGTTCCTCTTATTCCCAGCCTACATGAATTTACCATTTATTCCTTGGGGAATGAATGTAGCTAAAAAGTCTTTCTATCTTTGAAGACCTTTTAAAATCTAGATGTCCATAGGAAAGTTGCAAATGTTACTTATTTTAACTTTTTCTTATGGAAAATTTCTAACTGGGAAGAATATCATGAACCTTCATGTATTCACCCTCAGGTTCAATTATTGTGCATATTTTGTTTTTTTCTACACACACACACATACACACCCCACACCACATACACACACTTTTCTTGTTTGGGGAGTATTTTAGCACCATCCCAGATGTCTTACCACCTCATGTAAAACATTTTCTTGAGAAGAGATAAAAGCATTATCTACAATGTCATAATCACACTAACATAATTACCAAAAGCCTTTATCTCAGCTCATACCGTTAAAAAATATTTGTGATGCTTGTTAAAGATGAGCAGGCAGACTTTATTCAAAGGGGGCTACTACCGTGGCGTCTCATAATAGTGGAGAGTGGGCTCAACTCCAAATACAGGGAAAGTGGAGATTTGTAGCCAAGGATCAGGGTGGGTCAGTGGATGAACATTGCTAAAAGGTAGGAGAATTCTTTGCTAAACTGATTCAGCAAAGGCCAAGAGGGCTTTTATAAACAAAAATGAAGCATTCATATTTTTTGTCCCACCTGATTACTCTAGAATTTGGATATTATGATTTTCAGGACCATATAATTGTTTGCATAAGTTTAATAAAAATTGATTGTCCTTGCAACAGGACACAAAGGTCTGCTATCTTTGAAGACCTTTTAAAATCTAGACGTCCATGAGAGAGTTGCATATGTTACTTATTTTAACTTTTATTATGGAAAATTTCTAACTTGGAAGAATATCATGAACCTCCATGTATTCACCCTCAAGTTCAATTATTGTGCATATTGTGTTCGCCAAACAGGAGGTCAGGCCTGAAAGGAAGCCAAGGCAATAAAATAATCAAAGATGGAGGGTGAGGAATTTGATCAGATATCAAGGGTGACCAGGCCAAGACTAGGGGATTTCCACTAAAAGACTTCACAGGATTCCTACTAAACATGGGGAAAAGCAGACAAAGACAGAAGCTAGGGTCAAGGCCTAGTCAAAGAGAAGACTCAGAGGAGCCTGGCATGAGGTAAGTCAAGGAGCGAGGCTTTCTCATTCCCTCCTCTTGTTCAAGAAAGAAGAGACATTCCTTTTCCCTTTGAACAAGGTAAGTCCATTTTTCATCTGGTGGAGGATATTTGCTGGATGGTACAAGTCGTCAGGAATTTAATGAGGGGAATGTCTACAAAAAAGAGAATAAAAACAAAGATTTATAGTTGGAAACACAGTTCCCGAATCCAGAGGGCAGTCTGTTGAGAAGATTTCTGGATTTTGGGCTCGAGGCATCTTCAGCCGATGGGGCAAGGATGGATTTCCTAGTTTGCAGGGGGTGTGTCCTTGGTGACGTCATGACCATCAGAGCCACAGTCATGGTTCTGCTGGGGGCAGAGCGTGGATGTGTCCAGATGGTCCCACGGAAGGCCTGAGTTGTCAGGCTTTAGTTCTCAGTAACACCCAGTCAGGAGGGCAGAAGAAAGACGGGAAACGTTAGCCTGGGGACATTGAAGGACTCTAAAAGACTTCAGGATCCAGTCCAGTTTCGTAGATAACAAAGTAGAAAGTAAGGTGGAGTTTATCAAAAGATTTAAAAAAGTAGAATACACAGGGTTATAACTCACAAGGGTGTGCTACCATTTTTCATTAAAACATAAAACATGGCTCTATAGTCACCCCCTTTTTTTGATCAAGATGACAAAAGTAATGCTATTCTTGTCTCAAAAATATATCACATCTTGCAAGATTTGGTCTGATTATTTACATAAGTGCAGCAAGAATGGTAATGGACCACATAAATTGAGTTGTCTTTGCTGGAGCTTTTTACAAGGAATCTCAGATTCGATTTTTTAAAAGCTTTTTGAGGCTAGGAAGCCCAGCCAAAAACTCACCATCAGACTTCACGTGTGGTACCTAAAGACTTGGGTGAATTTCTCTCTTCCGAAGGTCTCGAGGTTCCCAAAGTTCCTGGATCTGCCAGAAAATGACCTTCTTCACTCACCTGTGGGATGAGGACCCGGTGAGCCAGGTAGCAGGTCAGTTTCTCCAGCTCCATCAAATCAACCTCAGTTTTTAAAAACTGTCTGGTCACATCTGATTCTATGTATCAATCTCAAATATGACATTCCAGTCAAAGCCTTGGTAATATGACCAATGTTTGCAATCGTGTCCTGTTGCAAGGAGAATCAATTTTAATTAAACTTATGTAAACAATTATATGGTCCTGAAAATCATAATATCTGAATTCTAGAGTGGGACAAAAAATATAAATGCTTCATTTTTGTTTAGGAAAGTGTAATTACCAAATTGTTGTCTGTTATGCATAGCCTAAGAGAAACCAGAAGCAGAGAGTTCTTTAAATCTGGAAAACAAAACATTAAAAAACCAGAAACATTTCCAAGAAAATTCAGAAAAATTATAATCGTCCCCACATTGAGTCCCATATAATTAATTCTTGTTCTACTCAATCTTGGGTTAGCAGGTTTACAAATCCGTCAATGTCTCCCTCAGTTCTGGAAAAGTCCAGTCTAATCGTGCAATCTTAGAGGCGTCAGAAACCTTACTCCAGAGTACTTGGCAGAGTCTTACCTAAAAATCTCCTTGAAGACAAAGAATTTTTGGACTGTAGCTGATTGCAAAAGCTTTCAAAAAAGCATCAGAGTAAAACAATAATTGTCTTGAATGACAAAAGACATAAAATGCATAAAATGGCCATGGTTAAAAATCTGATGAGAGTTAATTATGCCGCAATTGACAAGGAAATTTGGTTGTTTCTGTGACATACAACATTACAAGACAATAATGGAAATTAGGACTCATAACTTTATACCAGGACATATCATGGACAGTAAGGACAGTGAAAATTTCTAGGAATTTTATACAATTTCTGAAACACTTATAACATATATGCATACAAATATAAAGAAGGCTAAACATCCCTTATTTGACAATGCTTTTTATGAATTTAATGTATCAAATAAAGCTAATTAGTTTAACATCTTTCTTTTCACCAAGTGAGAGAACAAATCCTTTGAGATTTTCTAGTGGCCCTCTGGGAAATCTCAAAATTAGTTTGAGGTCAAAATTCTTCATTTAGAATTTTACTTGGATGAAGTTGTCAAAAAATATAAAAGGTTTGAATATCTGGTTAAATAGGATCATAAGTTACTATGAAATGGTAGTTATCCATTTAAGTTAAATGACAGTAAAGAATTTTTAAAGAAAATATAGGAAGTAGCATGGTTTTTAAAACAATTTAGCTCTTTTAATATTGAGGAGACTCAGTTTTCTTAAGTAATCAAAAACATGATAAAGAAAACATGAAACACAGGAAATATTTGATAAGACACAGAATCTTTGTTTCCTAGTAAGACTACTCAACAGGTAAGAAACAAGTACCTCTTACAATCTCTTATTAAGAACAGACCAGACCTGGTGTGGTGGCTCATGCCTGTAATCCCAGCACTTTGGGAGGCCAACATGGGCGGATAATCTGAGGTCAGTATTTCAAGATCAGTCTAACGAACACGGTGAAACCCCATCTCTACAAAATTAGCCAGACGTGGTGGTGCATGCCTGTAATCCCAGCTACTTGGGAGGCTGAAGCAGGAGAATCACTTGGACCCAGGAAGTGGAGGTTGCAGTGAGCCAAGATCACGCCATTGCACTCCAGCCTAGGCAACAAGAGCAAAACTCCGTCTCAAAAAAAAAAAAAAAAAAAGACCAATAATTCAACAAAACTTTGGCCTTTTAGCAGACAGATAAAATCAAACTCCAGTACTGCATTGCTACACTATTGATACTAAAGCTCATCTATAAAATCTTATAATAAAATTCATTTACTCTTAGTGTATCTTGACCACATAAGATTTTTCTCTCTCTCTTTTTTCTCAGAGACTCATTACGTCTTTCCATACTAATTTACGCATTTTGTCCGGTTTTTTCTCTTCCTGAAAAAACAAACTTTAAACCACTTTAGGACAAAATTACTCACTTTTTTCATCAACAAAAACACATTCTTCATATCACATATGCTTTCTTATCAAAAACAGATCTTACTTTCCTTTATACTTTGCACAGGAAGTTGTTTTTCTTCACCCTCATTATTTCCAGTAGTTTTAATTACATATGTTGATTATGTTGATTACAATGTTCAACAGAGAAAACTAGGAGTAGACAGTTGTGAATTGTGTCACATATAGCATTCTGTAACAAAGCAGCAAATTGTATGACTATACCATCTTACAATTTTTAGAGATATATTTATCTACAGCATAATTTTTCAAGGTGGCAAAAACAACTTTTGTTAACAGACTCAAATACATTTAGTCTGTCTGTACCATATAAAATAAGAAGTCAAAAGTATATAAACTTGTGCTTAGTACTGAGTGTTTCGATAGCTTATCTTATATAAAAATTATTAATGAAACTCTTGTTTTACTTAACTGATCATGATGCCAGGGTTATGAGTCACCAAAAAGATGTTTAGAAACTGTTTTTAAAAGGCAAACACAGGTTGGGTGCAGTGGCTCATACCTCTAATCCCAGCACTTTGGGAGGTTAAAGCTGGTGGATCACTTGAGGCCAGGAATTTAAAACCAGCCTGGGAAATATGGTGAAACCCCATCTCTACCAAAAAAAAAATGCAGAAATTAGCAGGGTGTGGTGGCACGTGTCTTTAGTTCTGGCTGCTTGGGAGGCTCAGATGGGAGGATAACCTGAGCCCGGGAGGTCGAGGCTGTAGTGAGTCATGATCACGCCCCTGCACTCCAGCCTGGCTGACAGAATGAGACCCTGTCCCAAAAAAAAAAAATGCAGACACACTATTGTAACTGCCCAAGGGGTTTACTTGCCCCCTGCCCAGGCAGAGCCAATTCACCAAGACAGGGGAACTGCAATAGAGAAAGAGTAATTCACACAGAACCAGCTGTGTGGGAGACCAGAGTTTTATTATTAGTCAAATCAGTCTCCCCAAGCATTCAGGAAACAGAGTTTTTAAGGATAACTTTGTGGGTGGAGGGAAGCCAGTGAGGCAAGAGTGCTGATTGGTCAGCAATGAAATCATAGGGAGTCAAAGCTGTCTTTTTGCACTGAGTCAGTTCCTGGGTGGGGGCCACAAGATCAGATGAGCCACTTTATCCATCTGTGTGGTGCCAGCTGATCCATCAAGGGCAGGGTCTGAAAAATATCTCAAGCATTGATCTTAAGAGCAGTTTAGAGAAGGTCAGAATCTTGTAGCCTCCAGCTAAATGACTCTAAACCATATAATTTCTAATCTTGGAGCTAATGTTAGCCCTACAAAAGCAATCTAGACGCCAGGCAAGAAGGAGGACTGCTTTGGGAAAGGGCTGTTACCATCTTTGTTTAAACTATAAACTAGGTTTCTCCCAAGGTTAGTTCAGCCTACGCCCAGGAATAAACAAGGACAGATTGGATGTTAGAAGCAAGAGGGAGTCAGTTAAGCTGGAGCTCTTTCACTGTCTCAATCATCATCTTGCAAATGTGGTTTCAATCTCTCCCTTTGGGTTTTATAACACCTTAATCTTTTTTGTTTTTGTTTTTGTTTTGTTTTGTTTTGTTTCTGACAGAGTCTCACTCTGTTGCCAGGCTGGAGTGCAGAGGCGCGTCTCGATTTCTTGACCTCATGGTCTGCCCGCCTTGGCCTCCCAAAGTGCTGGGATTATAGGCATGAGCCACTGCACCTGGCCAGTAACACCTTAATCTTCAGGTGTAGGCTGTGAAGATAGGAAAAGGCTGTCATTTCTCTGGCTTCTTCCCACTGACAGGGGACGTAGTGGGAATGGGAATGAACCCCAAGGTGAGAAGAGTGGAACCATTTTGCAACTGTCTGAGTGACACATGCAGGCCTGGCTGGGCTTCCAAGGCTTGTGTGGTAAAAACAGTATTACCTTTATTTATAGTTTTAGTACAGTATTTAAGTAAACAGCATATTATAAGGTAAATAATGAGTCCTAGGATAAGGAGTACAATTTTTAATTTTAAAAGCAAAGATTTGAGGCCAGGCGCGGTGGCTTACACCTGTAATCCCAGCACTTTTGGAGACTGAGGCAGGTGGATCACCTGAGATCAGGAGTTCGAGACCAGCCTGGCCAACATGGTGATACCCTGTCTCTACTAAAAATACAAAAAATTAGCCAAGCATGGTGGCGGGTGCCTGTAATCCCAGCTACTAGGGAGGCTGAGGCAGGAGAATCAACCTGGGAGGCAGTGGTTGCAGTAAGCTGAGATTGAGCTATTGTACTCCAGCCTAGGCAACAAGAGTGAAACTATGTCTAAAAAGAGAGAGAGAGAGAGAGAAAGACAGAAGGAAAGAAAGAAAGAAAGAGCGAGAGAGAAAGAAAGAAAGAGAGACAGAGAAAGAAAGAAAGAAAGAAAGAAAGAAAGAAAGAAAGAAAGAAAGAAGGAAAGAAAGAAAGAAAGAAAGAAAGAAAGAAAGAAAGAAAAGAAAGAAAGGAAAGAAAAAGAAAGAAAGAAAGAAAGTAAGAAAGAAAGAAAGAAAG